>NC_137873.1:9247609-9348462 GCF_963924005.1 Protomyctophum bolini | reverse complement strand
GAGAGATACACAGAGAGATGGAGAGTAAAAACCTGATTCATACTTCTGTCACTTGTCAAAAACAGCCAATCTGCAAGCCCACAACGTGTCACGTATGCAATGTGTCATGGGGCTTATAGGTCTACTATTTCTGGCATGTGCGTGTGACACCATCATCAGATGGAGCACGGCTCTAAGAAACTTAGGCTATACATAGAAAGATGGAGAAGGAAAACTGGTGAAACAGTAGCTGCATTTGACAGGTCAAGGATTACAACAGGTGTGGGAGTGTACTTTGGTCAGCGTAAGCCTCCTTGACAGTTTTAAGAAGAGGAACCATGATCAGCTGCTGGTGACTGATATTTAGCACGACTGAATACTGGATAATATAGTCTTATTAGACCAGTAAGACGCCCTGATCTAAGGGTGGCAGCGCGGGCGGTGTCTTGAGTGTAACACGGTTTGATGAGGGCCCAGGTCGGGCCGGGCCTTCATTTTCGGGCCTGTTGAGAACTCTACTTTTCACCGGCTGCCGGGCCCGGCTGCACTGATAACTTTGGGGTGGGCCCGTCTAGAGTTTAACTGGACAGGTATCGGTCAAAAGGGAGACATCGAAGAGGAAGGACGGGTGGGGTGGTATCAACATGTAGAATGTCAGAACAGGTCAGCTGCTCCATATATGGAGATCTAAGGGTTTGAGGTTTGAGGTCAGATGTAGAGTTGCTGCTCCGTATACAGTATGCAGATCTCGGTGGTGATCCAGTCTTCTCCATGTATGCCTATCCAGGGTTTGATGTGGTCAGTGTCGTGATCTTCATATATGGAGACGGCCATATATGGTGGCGTGACGTGTCAACAAGGTGTGATCATATATTGAGGCGTGATGTCACGAGGCGTGACCATATATGGAGGCGTCAGTGACCGACCGACCGACCGACTGAGGGGAGATGCAGGTTTTCATAGTAAACTGCTACCTATGGTCGCAACTAGGGTCCCTATTTTCACCAGTGCTTTATAGCCCTTATCGCTAAACTTCTTCGCCTTTTTTACTATTAAAAGAATGTGATAAACCGCACAATGCATGAGCTCATAAGTTAAACTTGCTACAACCAGTGCTACAGTATTGCTTGAAGGAAAACTGCTCAAGTCAGAAATATCACGTTACATACTGTTTATTTTGTTTTGTGGGGTAAATAGGGTTGACCTCCCAACCACCCATCCATGGTCATGCTCTTGGTCATAGCCTTGTGTGCGTGCGTGCATGCGTGCGTGTGTTGCGAGAAAGGGAGAGAGAGAGAGAGCAAGATGTACTGGTGTATTTGTGGTTCGATTCTTGGGACATTCTGCATAATGAGTATACTTTTACAGACCTTTACTTCTACATTGCAGTATTGACACTTTTACATAAGTATAAGAAATGTGTTCCACCACAGACAGTGACGGTGTGTATAGTAGTCATCATGTATACCTCCATAGGGAAGGCCTTGAAGTTGACGGTGTGTTCGGACCCTCTCTGGTGCTCCTTTCCCCAGTGGAAACGCACCTCATGAAGCTCGTACTCATGGTCACTAGGCAGTGGGCCCCCGGTAACCACTGCATTATGGGTAAACGGGCACAGAGAGTTACAATGGGCAGATGAATTCAGGCAGAGAGAGAGAGAGAGAGAGAGAGAGAAGACAGTCGTATAGATTAATCTGCGCTTCATTGCACCAGCGAGGATAAACATTCATTCAGCTGTTATTAAAATACACTACACAGCATCCAGAAAACTACTGCGCCATCAATCATCAATGTCATTTTTACTCTTTTCGATTGCTTGAGTTGAACACGATAGCACAGTACTCTGACAGCTGTACTGTCCCAGAGCTACAAATGGGTAAATGAACACTGAGGATTTTACTGTGTATAGAGAGGGATATGTAACTATGGAACATGCCTGTTTACAGTTAACCTGGCATGGCCAGACAGATCACATGGGATCACTTATACGCGCCAGCGTGTGAGTGATATGTGATCTGTCTCAGTCTGGCCATGACAGGCTAGTTTACGTTTATGTTTACTGATACGCTATTGAAGACGTTCTCAAACTATGAGCCGGGACCCCAAGTGGAGTCGCGGGAAGGTGACACTGGGGTTGACAATTATACAGCATATTAGCAGCATATTATTCTAATGCATTATACATATATTTATGATGCATTATAGACATGGGCCTCGTATAAAGTGTAACCTATGTAATACTATGAAAATGGGACCCAATGCCTCCCTGCTTGGCACTCAGTGTCAAGGGTTGGCGGGGGAAGTCCCTGCGAGCTAGCATCATGTCCAGGGGGTGTATTGTACATCATGGCTGGGGGATGTACTTCAAGCTCCCTCACGCTATACACAGAAACAGACCTGGAAACACATTTCCACTAATAGGCGTCAGTTATTGCCGGTCTGTCATTTTCATTCAACAATGTGTCACTTCGGTTTATTGGAATGCATTTGAAAAATGTATCCTGCCCATATTATGATCCAAACTATTGTGCCGCAGGGCGGCAGTGGTTCAGTTCTAGAGTGTCCGGTAGATCGGCCGGATAGTACCTGTGAGGTTCCCAGTTCGATCCCGGGCTCCCCCAGAATTAGTGTCAAAGTGTCCTTGAGCAAGACGCTCCTGATGACCAGGTTTGTGCCTTGCTTGGTTTCCTCCACCATCGGTGTATGTGTGAAGGGGTGAATGTACAGTAATGACCAATCTATGTAAAGCTGCATTTTGGCTAAAAGAGCTATTTACATTTACCATTCACTGTGTGGTTGGACACAGAGGTCTTCATTAATGTTTATCCTTCTTACAGAATAACAGAATTCCAAAAGTCACCTGATTTGGACTTGAGCATGATGCGTACACTGTGTCCATCGTTGATGACCTCACAGTCGCGACACACCACGTAGTTTGGCGAGAGGACTCTGTCCAGGAGCGACGCATCATACTGTGCCTCTCTGGAATTCAAGTTGATTGGAGACTGGTACTCACCATTGGCTGCTGGGAAATGTAGTCCCCACTCTACGCCTGGGTAAAACAACATGCACGCACACACACGCACGCACGCACGCACACACACACAGAGAGTTGACATAATTGATGATTTATCATCTTACATATTTACAGAGTGTTGAAATCATTTTGTCCTTTTTTTTATTTTCCTACTCCTCCCTCCTTCCCTGCCTGTGTGTGTGTGTGTGTGTGTGTGTGTGTGTGTGTGTGTGTGTGTGTGTGTGTGTGTGTGTGTGTGTGTGTGTGTGTGTGTGTGTGTGTGTGTGTGTGTGTGTGTGTGTGTGTGTGTGTGTGTGTGTGTGTGTGTGTGTGTGTGTGTGTGTGTGTGTGTGTGTGTGTGTGTGTGTGTGTGTGTGTGTGTGTGTGTGTGTGTGTGTGTGTGTGTGTGTGTGTGTGCGCGCGTGTGCGCGCGTGCATGTCTTAAAGAACAGTGCATGCCACACTGTGAACTAGTTTAAATATTCTAACAGCTCCCGGAGCTCCTTGTCAGTCATGTGGATTGAATGCTGTGTCCTTGTTCCTGTTTGCTTCTCTTCCCTCTCATCTATTCTACAGTACATTGCCTCTCTTTCCCTCTACCTACAAGTATAAATCAGTAGTTCACCCACAAAATGACTTATTTTCAATTACACACCCCATGCATGAATCCTTGAATTCATAGAGATGTTTTTGTTTTTGTCGCATTCCTTCGTCAATAATTTGATGACCAGGTGGTGGGTGGTAGTGGTTCCCTATGGAGACACAAAGGAGCCTCACTGCTCCACTCCACTGGCTCAATAATATCCATGGGGTGAGTAATCGAACTTATCCCTTTAAGTGCTAGAGTTTGAATTACTCCAGTTTGCAGTGTATCATTTCCGTCCCTGAACTGTGGTTAGTATAGTTAAAGATGCCCTAGAATCCTAGATTCACTTCAGCTATGTGCTAATCTCAACCATTAATAGCAGAACTTGGAACTGTGTGTCTTGTGTAGAAATGACAGACTCATACTATTAGGAATCTAAAAACCTTTGGTAAGTGCCATGTTTATATTGAACCAAGGTTCTATTAACTATTTCCTTAACTACAACTACAGTGGAAAGACACCTCCATCCATTCAGAAAAAGACCCTCACATTCTTCATCTCCTCAGCAACAACAGTCCTTGACTACTAACTCCCGCTGTCAGAGTTTCTCTGCGTGAAGCAGTTCACGTGTGTGCATGCCATGTACATGTGTTGTATTAATGCGCAAAAGACAGTGTGTGTGCGACTGTGCGTGCGTGCGTGCGTGCATTTGACTAAAGTCAAAGAGTGGTAAAAGGAGCTGTAGTCCAACTTCCCAGTAGAATACTAAGTTACTAACTGTGGTTGTCAGAACAATCCTTTACTGTTAGAGCTCTTACTGAGGGAGGAGGGATACCTGACTGACTGACTGGCTGCCTAGCTGACTGACTGACTGACTGACTGACTGACTGACTGACTGACTGACAGTGCTGCTGTTCAGTGTATGTGTTGTTGTGTTTTTTCTTTGGCCGTCTTTCTTTTCTCAGGCATGCTGAGAGTAAGATGTAGCCTTACCTAAAGCCTAAAGCAAAACTTACCATGATTTATAAACTGTGTTTATCACATTGTAACATCTTTATACGTCTCCTTACGAAGCTAAATTGGAAACTGTCCTAGATTATGGCATTATGAGCTAATAATAAAGTACATTTTCAATTTTCATTGACAGAGTTTTACTAATAATGCTCAAAAAGTAGCTGTAATGGGATTACGAAAACTAAAATGTTAGTAATGCAGTTTTTGTAGTGTAGTGTAAAGTAGAGGTTGGCCATGCATTTATTTCAAAGCAGTCAAATAGCAAATATAGGGGGAAAGGGTACATTGCACCTGTCATACTACAGCAAATATTTAAGCAATTCAGGTCGAATGTGAGCAGTTTTACAGCAGATTGGAGGCACTTTGAGTAACGGCAGTGATGTTCAGGCCCAAATCATGCAGTTAGAAAGCAGAAGGAAAGTATCGTTCATTTGTAGTAACCTACGTATACGGTATACACTATACAGTATGTCATTATTGCATTAGATCTACAAATACTGGACCATGGCAAGACATTGTATTATCATTATTAATATGCATATTATTATTCATGGTATTAGTATGATAAAGGTCAGGCAGGCAACACCAATTGCAGGCAATTGTAAGCAGTCATGGTTTTCTGAATGCATAATGTTTATAAGGTATTTCAGAGGCATCTTTAATCCATGTCTCCCCATAAACTGCTCGCTTATGCCTCAATAAAGTCCTTATCAAAGCATCAATATCACTCTCCTGCAGAAACCTGCAATCTCTGAGATTGTTTTTCACAGCTGTAGTATAAATGACAGCTGGTATGATTCCACATTATGTAAAAAGAAAAATAGATCCAGAAATAGATCCAGGGAATTCTTGCCTTGTTAAAGACAGGTTTCTGCAGTTCTGTGATGGCATTTCTTGAGCCAACCATGAACCATGTTATCTTAAAGTGTTGGCTATAGTACAGAGTATACTTACGGTAGTATTTTTACAGTTCATTGTTAGAGTTAATTCCATGGTTGCTCAGTAAAGACAAAGTAAAAGTCGAAAGTGAGCGAACGATGGCTATAACTTATATTATTAAGACATCAATGTTAACAACTTATCATAAACGTTATTTCCAACTTTTTATTATTGTGAATAATGTATCACCCAAATCTAGACTGTTATGTTGACGAGGTTTCATAGATGATACTGTAGGTTAGTAGGTTAACAGTCTAGTAAACAATATCCCGCGAAACCAGTTTTCGAAGAAACAAATACGTGAAAATTGAGTTCCCTGAGGTAAATGTTTGATTACCGCCTGTAGGCTACAGTTATGCTTCCACTGTACAAGATGAACCCTAATTCTCTAGCCTATAGGTCCGTAAGATGCCTAATTGGGACGGACTCAAATCAAGAATTTGAAACAATTACACCATGCAGTTAAAGTTGGTGCAAATCCTGCTGCACATGCCCAATTTCACAACTCTTGGCAGAGGTGCTGCTGAGCTGCTTGATCACCTGTCACCTGTGTCACCTGAAGATGTGCATCTGCAAATGTCATGATCGAGTTCTATGCCACCTTATTCTTTGGAACTGGTTGAACTGAAACTAACCCCCTTGCCCTAAGGTAAACATCCTATTGATGGCTTGCACTATATACCTTTTTTTCCAACAATGTCATATACAATGTAGAATTGTCTGTGATCTAGCACATTTGTTTCTAACATTGTATCTGTGAGAGTTGACTTACCTTCCTGGTATCCCCAGTCCATTTCATCCTTACCGGGGTAATCATCAGATTCCTCATTCACATTGTCGGCCATGGTGCTGGCTGCACAGTGCACACTGAAAGGCTGCTTGTTACTTAGCTCAAAGGAGTCCCTTCTTCGACTTAACACAAAGTTACTGCAGGTTTAGTTTAGTCTAGTCACCAGTCTGAATTTAAATTCTCTTCACCCAATTGAAGTTGTCTCGCTCGGTTTCCTCAACAGTGTCCTGGCAGTGAGCAGCTGTCCTGATGATCAGCAACTCTTCTCTCTCTCCCCTTTTACTGCCTTCCCTCCTCCTCTGTTGTCTCTGTGGATTGATTCCCACTTCCCAGGCTTTTGTGATTCTGCTGTTCCTCCCTGCAGCTTTTCCTCCACTGCTCGCTCTCTCTCTCTCTCTCTCTCTCTCTCTCTCTCTCTCTCTCTCTCTCTCTCTCGATCCTTCCCTTTGTTACTGCTTTCTTTTCTCTTTGCACTTTTGTCTTGTCCTCCTTTCACCACTCTTCACTGCTGTCTGAGTCAGGCAGGTGTATTACTGTAGGTCTAATGCTGCTGACAGCTGAAGAAAGACTGATGGTTACTTTGTTCTAGTAGTGAGTGGTGATCTGCTCTCTCTCTCTCTCTCTCTCTACAGACACACACTGGAGATCTCTTTATATTCTGCCCCCCGCCCACTCCTGTAGAGAGCTCTTGTTTTTGTTCTCTCTCTCCCTTCTTCACTCTCCTTCTATCTACAGAGATGTTTTCTGTTCCGGCTCTGTGGATTCAATCTCTTCATATACCTCCTCATTTGCGGGGGTGATCTGTTCACCCCCCCCCCCCCCCCCCTCTCTCTCTCTCTCTCTCTCTCTCTCTCTGAGGCTGCAGGTGTGCTCTGAGCTGGGCACCAGCTGTGCTCCCCAGCCCCATGCACGATCAACGTCTTACCTTACCTAATCACTTAAACCCTATACTTTGTTGAGGAGTCCCTCAAGGCTCTATAATATTCTTGTGCTTTCACTCTACACACAATTATTGTAGCTGAAAAAAAACTTTTCTGACAGAATAAAGATGCTGGGGTTGAAGTGGTTAAATCTTCCTGTAACCCTGTACTTGTACTGGATCTCTGTTTGTCTCTCTGTTGTCTTATGTATCCAGGTTACGCCTTTTAAGTCCCCATATTGGCCACAAATCCAAATTTAACATAATACAGCCTGGAGTGTTTGTTTCCTTTGACCAACGTTGACACTCTGGATTTCACAGTGTACTCACACCACCGCGGAGAGGACTTGGCACTGCTGAGGGTGACGTCCAGTCCAGGCCTGAACCTCAGCAGACTAAATTTACTTAACTCGCTACGCTACAGAGCAGGGTGCCGGTGCCAGGACAGTCCTTCATACTGCCTTTAATAACACGTCGGTCACTGTGTGTGTGTGTGTGTGTGTGTGTGTGTGTGTGTGTGTGTGTGTGTGTGTGTGTGTGTGTGTGTGTGTGTGTGCATGAGTGAGTGCGTGTACACTGTGTAGGAATGCTGGCAGGAAGGTCGTGGTGATATTTCTCTTGGACGTGAAGCCACAGATCCACCCTGTGGTGAAGGAAACAGCAGATGTTGAGAAAACAGCCTGAAAACGACAGGGGAGGTGGGGGGGAGGGGGAAGTCCAGGAGTGGAAGGGGAGAGGAGAAAGAGAGGAGATACTGTTCTCTTGAGTCCATTATACCTCATCATGCAACCACGTCACGCACAGAAAATAGCTGATCTGAGTGCCACACGCTTTTATCTTGTAGATCTGCTATTGTGGGCGTGTAACACCATCATAATATGACGGTATGAAGCATAAGTTAAGACCATTATCCATGATGACTTCAAGATGTAGAAAGAGCCATAAAAAGTCTTTCTTTCTTTCTTTCTTTCTTTCTTTCTTTCTTTCTTTCTTTCTATCTTTTTCTTCTTCTCCTCCTTAAATAATGTCATATCCCCCGGGCCTGATCCTGATATTATTAATTGCCCTACATTCTTTATCGGGAATACGACCTTGCCCTCCATTGTCTAAATTCAGGCAACTTAACACGATTTCAGGCTGGGACCTAAATTGAATAATTATAGTCTTTTGCCACCATGGGATCCAGGCTGGCAGGCTCATTATGACATACTGTATCCTCTACTCACATGGGGACCCAACCAGTGGAAATGTACTATTTTTTTTAATCAATACTGCAATGTAGAAATACTCCAGAGTAAAAGTATTGCAGTACCAAAAGATCTTTAGAAAATAGATTTACAAGCAATGTGAGTTACATTGCTCACATTGTGAGCTTGTAGATCGTCTATTTTCAAATGGCCAAAACGACTGCAGTGGGCAATGTATGTTTTGTAATAACAATCAAAATGAGTAACTATAGTAACTAAAGTTCTCAAATAATTGTAGTGGAGTAAAAGTATTATATTTTCTGGAGTAGAAGTAAAAGTACTGAAAACTGGACATACTCAAGTAAAGTAAAAGTACCTAAACATTGTACTAGTATAAAGTTGAGTAAATGTACACTTACAGAAACAGGCCTTGCTCACACAGCCTTGCTGATCTCCAGTTTTAGATACCTGGTCCTGCCATTTCCTTTCCTATATAATATGCTAACTTAGTTTGTGGGACAAAAGGGGACTGAAAACAAAGGGGTGGCATCTGGTGAACCCCCATAAATCAAAATGTGGAACCTATATAACTCTTTACTCAGTCAGAGGTTTAGAAACGTTCTATACCAGGGGTGTCGAATTCAACTTGGGGTGAGGGCCGCATTGGTCAAAAGGTCACTTGATGGGGGCCACAACCAGTTGCGGACGCACGCTCGATGTCTCAGTCAGTCACTGCTATATCTATCTATCTATCTATCTATCTATCTATCTATCTATCTATCTATCTATCTATCTATCTATCTATCCTCAGACCGAGCCAGTCAGCCAGCCACACACATAGTGCTCAGACCCAGCCAGACACACACATAGCTCCGTAAGGGAGTGGTTGCACCACTCAAAAAATCTTCAAAAAACTGAAGACGCTACTGGAGATTGGAGAACCTGATTTGGACATGATCTGATGCAGGACAATGTCACTATGACAGAAAGAGAAGATGGGTCTGGCCACATTCATTCACCCCATAATCTCAGTGGAAATTGGGGAGATAGATATAGAAGAGAGATAGTCACTTACTCACTTGTTGTAACTTGTAGGGATGCCACAAAGTGACCATCAGCCAAATCGAATAGTCGACAGCTCTGCCGATTAATAATCTATTAATTTAACCCACCCCCCATATTAATCAATATCAGATACAATTTATAAGATTTTATATTATGCACATGCCATGGTCACATAACCATTATATGTTGAGTGCATGCTTTGATGGTTACAGTTTTATAATCAGTTATGATGAGTAAACCTTTGTGGAGATCTTCTCAGTTCTCATTGTATTCTAGTTACTCAGGATTCAGGATGGAAAATGAAATTAATTTGGATTTGGGGAGAAGTAGTTTCATAAGGGGCTGGTATGAAGTACTTGATATAAAGAGAACATGTTCAGTTCACTAGTCTACTCTCTACTCTACACCTGCCTTCATTTCATCTGATTGTCTGTCTGGCAGGCACTTAACAAGCGATCGTTAACTGTGTCTGTTAGAGAGAGGGGCAGAGAAGAGTGGCTTTGCTCAACTTGATTTATACTTATATTCTCCACTCTGATGAAGGTACATGTTCGATATATCATGCAGCCTTACTTATTAGTATATTTTGGCTATTATTTTATTTTATTTGCTTGAGGCAGGCATGCGGCCCGCGGATCACCAGTTTGACACCCCTGTTCTATACAGACATCAGTGCAATTGGATTGCACTAATCAGATTGGTGAAACAATCGAATAATCCATGGACAGGAAATTGGCTCATAGGCAATTAGGCTAATTAGAATATTGAGTTAAGTGATGCATCATGTACACATTTATAATGTGTGCATTTTTCAACTCCACCAAAATGTGTAAAGCATTACAATCATTTTGTATGCCTACTTTATTGCCTTATTTCCTAATTGTATATGTTTTAGTTTTTACGTCCAGATACCCCGTCCAGGACAGGCTTCAGAGTGCTAGACCCAAAATCCAGTATAGATTAAAAGTAGGAAAATTTCAAACAAATGGGAGTACAATTAGTACTCACAATTCTGCCTTTTTCTTATTTGCACAACCAATAAACTACCGTAATCAAAACTATATTTGACAAATTCATCAATTATGAAACCAATCATTAGTTGTAGTCCTAGATTGCATCAATTGTGATCAAGTGTAATCCGCTCTAGTTTGAATATCACACAGATTTGGAAAGCCATAGTCTCTCGTAATCCTATTCAGACGACACAGTGGTTATGGTTATGTGCTTGCCACCACTGCCCTCTTCATCTCATCACACTAAAACGACTGGATTTTGTTTCAACTTTGAAATATGTAACTTTTCTGCCCTCTGGTGCAAATTATTAGTCATTACAAGACTGCAGATTATGATTTCAAGAAGGCAAGAGAACAATGTACATAAAAAGTAAGGTTTACAGAGTGATTCATGTCAGTTGTCTATTATAATATTTTGATTTATTATGTTGTGATAAAACACGGTGCAAACACGGTATTCGGTATTAAATGTGTTAAATGATTAAGAATTTAATGTACATTCTGACCCCAGTAACACTAGCTGATTGCCATGGCCACAAATATTATATTAGCCAGGGAGCCACAGGCCCAACATTTGAGAGGACCTGTGATGTCATATGCCTTTTTGTATACCATCACTCTATGGTGTGGTATACAAAAATGGCCATAACTTTTTTTTCGCAGTGTTTCCGGCAGAGCAGGCCTCTCATTCTGTGGACCTTAATGACCAAATGAATAGAGAAAACACAATATATCTGCATAGTCGGGGGGGCCCAACTATAGACATGAATTAATGACCATTAAATAAAACACTGATAACTATTAAAATAGCACACTCTCCACTCTTTGCCTACCTACTAGTCCATTTTGATTTCTAGTTTTAAAAAAGAAGTTATGGCCATTTTTGTATACCACACCATAGACTATGGTGTGGTATACAAAAATGGCCTTAACTTTTGCGATGTTTCCGGCAGAGCAGGCCTCTTATTCTGTGGACCCTAATAACCAAATGAATAGAACAAAGTGAAAAACACAAATAAAAGGTATGGCATGACATCACAGGTCCTCTCAAATGTTGGGCCTGTGGCTCCCTGGCTACTGGCATTTGGCCCTTGTGCCCTCAAAGAATTTAAAACACCAAAGGCCATGCAGGCCAAGTGACCTGATTAATCTCCAGGCCTGCTATAGTCGTCTTGTCTTGTGTATATATAGCCAAACAATCAGAGATCTCAGCCTTTCTGATATATGTCTGCTGACATCATAATTCAGTGAATGGTATAAAACAGAATGGAAACAATTCAGAAATTAAAAAACAACAGCATTGCAGTACCAATGCAACGACTTTAGGCGTTTCCTTATACTGGGATTATCAGGATTGTTTTTCAAAGGGTGTAGGTTTATTAGCACTGGTTTTCTCCGCTGTCTCTTCAAGCCCATACATTTAAATTTAAATTTCCCAAATGTATCAGTAGGTAGGGATCTCTGATCATCTGGCTACGTGAGACTAGTTGCCTGGTAACATTCCCAGCCATGGGCAGCCATATCAGGTTATTCCCATATAACTGGGTCGTCTAATATTTAAACTGATTAAACAGGCTTTTTAAACGGAAAGAGACATCTGAGGTGAAGATGTTCAAGTCATTGAAGTGGTTTATGCTGGTGCTACCATATTATTGAGGACCACAGGCTATGATCATTTGTAAACATTTTGCACACGGATCTGACTTCTACCGAGCTCTTCATCATCTGAACAAACAAGAAAGAATTAAAAAAATTAAATAAATCATGTATAGAGGGAAATTACAACGGCTAACATTATAGATGCTAATTATAAAATTCCCATTTAATATAGCCTTGCCTAATTTACTCCTACCTCAGCACATGCCCTGTTCAAACCTTCTATTATCTGAGCCATGTCCATGGCCATTTCCCCAAATCAATTCTGAAACTCTCTTTAAGGATTTGGGCACAAATGGTAGGACTTAAACATTTCTTAAACAGAACCCCCATAATGAGTAATTGTTGGTAATTTAATCTATCTTGCTCTATTGAGCAAATCACACAGATATTCAATATGTGTCATTCTCACGACAGCTATACATTTTTATATTCAACAAGGTCCACCTACAGTATTTTCCCAACACCCCAGGACTCTTTACCAGATTATTGATATGTGTTTATATGATCACTGTAAGAAAACAGGTACAGTCACAGATGTTGGTTTCCAACCTATGGACTTCAATGGCACATTATTCAACTTTTTGGCAATGTTTGTGTGTGTGTGTGTGTGTGTGTGTGTGTGTGCGCGCGCGCGTGTGTGTGAGATTTCTGTTTTATTAATTGTGAGTAGGGTGGACTACAATACGGTACATATAGGTACATGCAGATATGGCAAAAATTCCATATCAGGACACCCCTAATATGTATCTGGTTGCCATACCATCTGAAAATATTTTGTGCCAGGGACCTCTATACAAAGATGTGTGATGTTTCAAAAATATTTCAAATAGCAGAAATTGAAGCGATGTGAGCTCTCAGCTGACCTTATAGATCGGAGATTTTCAAATAGAGTTTACTGTGGTTGTGATGCTATAACTAATCTAGCTGGGGACCCCCTGGAACTCCCTCCCCCAAGGAACCCTAGGAAACCCCTCTTTAAGAACACCATGGTAGGAAGATACATGGTGGGTGAGTGAGTGAAGAGAAGTCACCTTTTACCTTTACGCATGTTCGTCCAACTCCAAGTACAGTTTGTGCAGCCAGCAACTGGGCTGAGAGTTGGGCCCGGGGCCGTTGTGAAATTAATGGGTGTAGTAGAACTAGAAGGCCAGGGGTCAACTAGCTGCTGTGGCATGGGGGCGACATCTAACGGGTGCTCCGCGCATGTATAGGGGCGGCATCTTATACTCTAAGGGCGGCATGCGTGGCGAGGTGGCGGGGGCGGTACCTATGCTGACGTAGCCAGCTGAGGAGTCGGAGGAGGCTGTTTATTGTTCCTTCCCATCAGCAGCACCGAGAGAGAGAAAAGGAGGCTAAAAAGCAGCAAGCTGCCCGTCTGACAGCCAGAGAAAAAGCAACCCGGGCGATCTTTAATTCCCACACGGCTCTAACGGTCTGTTCGCTGACATAAGGAACGGGCCAGGGACAAGGCGATCGTCATTTCTCGCATAGCCAGCAGCAAAGCAGGGGCCATGGCGTACGCGTACCTCTTCAAATACATCATCATCGGAGACACGGGTGAGCAGTACTGATCAACTGGTGACAGCTTTAGCGCTGTTGGGTTAGCCGCGGCTTCTTTAGCTTGTTAGCTAATGCTGCTAGCTCCTCCGCTCCATTTCCGCAGTGTTGGACGGTCCAATGACGTGGTAAAAGCAAGCAGAGAGAGGGTGGGATGACAGCAGCAGCTACCATGAACACTGTCTGAAAACACATCGAATGGCCCCGACAGTGGCGCACACTTAGCACAACGTTTTGCCTCTGTTGTGTTGCGCTTGTGTTGATGGGAGCTGCTGTTGTTGACACGTTTTTAGAGTCGCTGTTGTTCGGCCTGTCTGTTTTCCTGCGCCCAGGGTGGGGGTGTTAGCCTCGGGCTAGCTACGTTAGCCCTGCTAGTTAGCCTTTTTAGCCTGTATGTGCTCCCTCCTCGTTAAACTACGTAGCCGTTGTACACAACACACTGAACACAGTAAATATGACAACTCAGCAGGTACACGAAACACGATCACCGCGACCTCTGCTCTCTAGTAGTCTCTCCTACGCGTGTTTTTTTTACATGCGTTATTATTAACAAGAACAAACTTGATCTCATCATACTGTCTTGGCATACAAAACTGAAGGCCAGTCTTTCCAGTATTCCCACGAAATGGCGTTTTATAACGAATAGGATTATCAGACAAACATTCCCTGTCGCATAAACGGAACTTATAAAGGATATGATTCCTTGTTTGTGTCCAATTCCAGACGCGTTTAGCCCTGCGATATCATGTGTGTAATGTTATGGGGGCCAGTGGTTAATGTTGTCATTTGTTTACTCTGTTAGCTTTGTATTCTGATCGGGGGCCTCGTTAACTAGCTTAGGTGTTTCAACAGCAGCAGGTGCATCTTATGTTGTTATTGTTGCCCGAGGCTGCTGAACTAAATTACTAAATAAGTATCAACAACAGCAGTAATATCATTTATGAAATGGAATTGCCTGCAGGTCACATCGGTGTTTTTGTTGAGGTGATGATGTGATGGTGGTGGAGGAACAGGATCCTTTGCTACATGTAGCAAAATCGAAGACCCCACCTCCCCCAAATGGCAAATGCATTAGTTGTATCTTGTTTCAATGTTCGCTTCCCACACTGTTCATGTTTAAATGTAAGACACGGATGACCGGTGTCTTACCCGGTAAGCTTCATTGTATCATAAGATATGGGTTATTCACATCTATATAAATGCATGCTGTCTTGTTGCATTGGGTAGTACAGTCAATATATAACACATGTAAAATGTATTTACCTGAAAACATTTCCCCTAGATATTACAGTGACATGGTTTGGGTTTTGAATGGATTGGTTTAATCTGTTGCTGATCATTTCCTAAAACTAAAACCATATGAAAATGTGGAGACACGTATATTCAAGTGTCTGACAGTGTGCGGGACCTCTTCTTCGTTTTTCAGAGATACCCTTTTTAATATATGCTCTATTGCCCTACGCACCTGTCACCAGTCTTTTGAGGTTTGCACCAGCCTTTTGCTATAGAGTCGCGTATATTGCCATGAAAGTAGAGGTAGAATTGATGTCATTTCACATTTTCTTATTTGTCTTTGGACTGCTTTTAGTGATTGGAGGCCATGAAATGAAATGAAATGAAATTGATGTACTTTCTAGATAAGTGTTGTGAAACAGTGTGGCTTGAGGTGTCACTGTCAGAAGTGTTTTTGTTTACAGTGTTGAAGAGAGCTGCTGCCAAGATCCCAGTTAGGTTACATCATGTAGGCATACCTCCATGTAAAAGATATCCAGGACTGTCCATCAAACGCTGCTGTTAACACAACTGTTTTTAATAACCAACTACTACGGTATGTGTAGTTCTGTCTGTTGTACTTTATCTAGAGTGGTTGCAGACTCGTACTACAAAGTAGCTTTTAACCATTCAGCCCTACCTTACTCTGTAGAACGAGGGTTGCATTCCAGATATTATGCATGGTCCCTCTGAAATCTACTGTAAAAAAGTATGGAAAATACCCAATAAATATCCATACAGACAGCTATGCTGAGACCTTTTTATACATGTTTACTTGAGGGAATCAATTTTTAGCCCGTGGCACTTGCGTTTCTGGCTTGATTACGGTATGTTATCTAAGGTGGAAATGTCCAAGCTTTACATGTCATGGGCTGTCAGATAAATGGGCAATCGCCGGTTCAAGGTTTTGTTAAACAGATCGGCATCTTAAGATACTTTTAGTATGATGATATAGAAATGTACTTTAACTGAAAATTCCATCAGATTTAAAATGTTGGATCTTTCGTACTAAATCATAATTAATTAACTGATAGAATTTAAGTAGAAAATAGATGGGATCCCATTGCAAACCTCTGGGGTCCCTGACTACACCTTGTCTGCTCCCTCCTTTGAGAACTACCAACTTAAACTCTCAATTTGCTCTGTTCAGGAAGCTTCCCAGAAAGGAGTGCAGCTTGCAAGTAGATGGCAGCAGGGATTTGAACAACCTCCGTGTTTGAAGGGTTAGCTTTACGAAGTGCGGTGTGATTGAGTGACAGACGGTTATGTTTTTGTCCTTGTATAGTGTATGGAGGCTGTTTGCCTAGAGTGGATCATGTGATGATTCTTTGTCAACAGAGAGACAGGAAATTAGTCCTAAGTTAACTGGTGTAAACTAAACAGTCATTTGTGTACACACACACACACACTGTACTTGCACAAACTGATCACATCAAACACAAATGGACATTTTGCGTAGAAGCTATGACTAGAAACAAACGGCACGGCACATCATTCAGTTTTAATTATGGACGGTCAAATGAGTATACCGGTATGTGGGTTTCGCTTATTAGTCATGTATTATTAAGTTACATGACTCATCATTTTGCTGTGAGTGCAGTCTGAGGATTGAGAAACTGTCATGAACTTTAATCTATATCCCTTCTGTATTTATGTAGCAGACAAAGTAGTCCTTCCTGAAGCCCTGGGGTCTAATATCCCCCTTTGGCCAGGAGGGATTCCCCATTGTGTGAGCACTGAGCAGTAGATGTACACAGAAAATTATTACTTTAAACAGAAAAATAGAAAGTAATGTCAGGAAATATGGCAAGCATTGCAGGTAGGTAATGCTTATAGGGGAGATTGTTATTTGCAGATGGGACAAAATCTGCATGGATCCTCTCTTCCTCTCACACACTTGCACAATGTGAGACGACAGCAGTTGTTGGTGGATTTGATACATTTAATTAAAGCAACGGCTTATGCATTTACCGTACCCTATGTGTTTATTAAATAATTGATTTAAATCTGTTTCCATTATATGGTCAGAACAGATGTTGTCCAATTTGTCAGCAAAAAACCTAATTTTTGTTAAATACTGTGTCCGCCTTTAAATAATGACAGCCGGTCAGGTTGTGAAAAGAGATGCGTTGAAGCAGGTTGGGCAGTTGAAATTCTTTTAAAATGCTGGTGGGTGTGGATAAAAAGGTAAACACTATAGGTAAACAGATTTACCTATAGTGCATGCACATCATCACTACTAGGTGTGTAAGAGAAAGAGAGTGGGAGAACATGATGCTGAGTAAAATTAGACTGTTGGATTCATGCGAGCCATGTGTTTGTGCGTTCAGAAATATGTTGGAGGAAAGTTTGAAGAGAAGCAGGGAGCAGTTCGAGCCAAAGGTGTGTGGACATTAGTTGTCACACTGTCTCGCCCTGCCGGGCAGTGCCGGCAGAGTCAGACCCTGTTACAGATGTGTATTCAGCTCTCTGACTATCCCCACTGCCGGCTTCACAGCAAAACAAGAATAAATTCTCCCTGTTTCGCCATTCTATGCAGAATAGCAAGGCGGAATAACGGCACAACATTCCTGCCTTGAACAGGCTGTGCAGGATGTCCTTATCTGACAGTCTTTGTCAAGAGGTCTAGTTTTGGCTTACAGTAGGCCTTCATGTCTCAACTGGGTGTGTCCGATGTAGGCTACTACATTTAGTTTATAGTATGCATTACCTTGTATCCCCCCCCAACTGTTCCATATGATACAATTAGTAGCGTAGCTTATCTGCTCTGAAGAAGGCTGTTGCCGAAACGCGTTGGCGTTCTCAATAAAATATGAGCCTTGTATTTTGTATTTTGGAGTGCCGCTTTTTCCACTTTGTTGTTTTATGAGTTAATAGCGTAGCAGTGCAGTAAAATGTGGTGAGTTGGATAACTATCTCAAGCAAGTTTTAAGTCCCTGCTAGTTGATTTTCATACTGTACCTAAATTAATAGAAAAAAACGGATTCCTCAAATACAAAACAAACTACAAGGCTACATGCTTTGGACAATAGTCAGCAGTAATGTACATAATGCAATCTTCTATAAGCTAAACATGTCGGACCACCAGTGTGGTCGTTTAACTCTGAGTTAATTTTGTTTTCTAGAGTTAAATTAACTCATTACTTAAAATTCAAAGCAATCTACCAGCAAGGAAAGCCTAATTCTGCTCCTTGAGCGATATTACATGATTGCAGACTGAGCTAAGCGTGCAGTGATCAGAGTGATTGACCCATGCATTAAGTCGGCTCTGTTATCATAATAGACTAGATGGTCAGGGAGTCTGAAAATATGATGCATAGTTCACATTTACATTGCTGTTGTGAAGCCATTACTGTGTCTTTTCTTTTACTTTCTACTCCTTTTTGTTAACTTTTTTCTCACTCAGTTCTAACACTATTTTAATCACATAAAGGTTCACCCCCAAAATGTATTTTCCCCCCAGCCAATACTCACCCCATGGAGACTTGAATTCATGGATATTTATTTGTTTTTGTTGCATTCCCGAGCCAATATTCTGATGATCAGCACACCTATTTTTCAAAATAGCTAAAATATGCGATTGATATCAGTATCTTAATTCACCCTTTGTCAAGTCCCCAAAATATGTTTTTGCTAATTGGTAAACAAGGTGGAACCAGGGTGCAACAATGCAGAAAGAGCCTGCTGTTTAGTCAGTCAGGGACCAATCAGAAGGCTGACAAAGGGTATGGTGTGTTTTTCTTTTAAGTTCTTCAACTATGGTTTGAAATGCGTGTATGCTGTAGAAATCTCCATCCTCATTTTACTACTACAGCCTCCGCCAAGGGCCATATTGTTACCCTACAATTATAATAATAATATATTGTCCTTCAGTCTCATCTGTGTTTTCTTTAATGGCACTAGGTTAACCATTATTTAGTGTATGCCCTCTAGAGTGCAATAACTGCTTCTAGAGAAGAGTCTGAGTGCACTAGGTGGTGCCATGTAACAGTTATTTGTTTGTAATTGTTTTATAAATTGGACTGAAAAACTCCCCCCCCCCCCCCCTCTTGTTCTGATCTTCAATCTGGTACAAAGTGCTCACTTTCAAAAGTGCGTGGGAAGTGAGATGTATTACAATGTTTGTAATACCTAGTCTGTACAACCAGCTACTGAGCCCAGTGGCTGAATAGCTGAATATGTGGAGGGGCCGTCTGGGAGACGGAAGGTCCCTGTTTAGCCCTCTGGCAACGGTGGATGTGTCGGAACTCGGAAGTGTTCCTGAGCAAGACACTAAACCCCTAACTGATCCCTGGGTGCTGTATAAATGATGCCTACTGAATCTACCCATCCTAACCACTTGGAGCAGAGGACAAATTATGTGCAAATGTACTGTGACAAAAAAAATAGACAAGGATTGGGGGCTATAGTGTCATTAAATATCCTAAAGCAGCTTTCACATATCATAAACAACATTGTTAGTATTTAGTCACCAGTCAAATAAAATATTTATAAAACCCAGGCCACAGATAGACCTATTTTGGGCATGTCGGGTTGAAATGTTTCACAAATGTTCAACGATTGGCGATTTGTCTACTTCGGCCATACTACAGAGTCTAAAATGATGCATTCATGAATGAAAAATCGATGAAAACGATTTAAATGAGATACACACAATTTCTGCCCGACAGCGACAATATCCCTCATGAAATGAGGGACAGAGAAAAACTGTTATTGCTGGTGCAGGTGTACACGGCAAAATGTCCATGATCCCAGGGGAGAAAGAAAGTCAATTCTCAATTTTCAGTGTGATATTCTCTTAAGCTGCTGGACGTCAGCCAGCTCTTCCAGAGATCAGCCTGGCAGATAGGCAGTTCTCCCCACAAAATTACACCCTAAATTATAACCACCCCCGTCTACCTTCTCTACTAGTCTGTGTGCATGTTTCAACCTCCTAAAAATAAGTCTACTTTCCAGGTGTGCGCTGTGCACAAGGGCATGGAAATTATCATTGTGCCGCCTATAATAGATCGATTGCTACATACAAGTATAGCCTATATTATAATATATTTTTTGGTGTTTTGGACAGCTCACATTTATTACAGTGGTTATGATAACACAACTCGTTATTTCGTTGCTTTATTGTGCTATATTCTTAGCACCGCCTAATACGAAATGCATAGTTTATAACTATAAGGGTGGGAGAATAATTGAGACAATAACTGTGAGGCCTGAGGTCATGCTACACAATGTAATAAATGGTAAGCTGGTAACAGCTGGCCCTGGAGACTCTGTCGCTGTTGTCTGGCTGTTTCAAAACAAGTATATATAAGGGTTAGAAATTCTGAAATACTCTTGCCCAATAGTGTTGATTTGACACATGATTGAATAAAAATGTGTGTTATACGTTGATCACCAATCATTGTCATCTTTACTTTAACCCTAGAGTCCCTGGGGCCAAACAGTCTGCTCACAACTCTTGTATGTCGTCAGCCATTTATGGTAAAAAGATGGTGTTTGCTGTGGAGGGAAACATGGAGGGCAACTATAATTGGGCATTTTCTTTTCTTTTCTATAATTTTGAGACAAACCCTTTTCTTCCCTCCCAAATTTAGTTATACCAATGTATCCCTCCCACTGCTGTTGTAACATACTGGCTCACCTGCCCGCTGCCCCGCTCCAGTTTGTAGGATTATGTGCAGTGACAAATTTCACCCTCCCTGCCAAACTTGCCTTCCCTGACCACCGGCCGAACCCCTAGACTCCACGGTGGCAAGGAAGGTACTTTACCACTGCACCACCCGTGTGCCCATATCCCACTGTTTTACTTGTACACACACCTAAGAAGTTGACTGTACTACCACAGGCCAGTGAGAGGTCCACAATGGTTAAGTGACTTATATCTCCAAAGTACTTGTTGGGCAGAGTGGTGTACATTCTTTTATCCTCTCCAGGTTTCCTCTGCTGATCCAAATATTCAAAGTGATCATTATCCCCCTGAGATAACTTACGTCTACTGACTTGTGCTATTGACCTCATTAACACCTATAGCACAATTCAGAAATCACATGAGCTATACTACTACGTCAATGTAATGAGAAAGAACACTTACTCTGTGGAAACTCTGTTTTCCTATGTGTTAATGTTAGCCAGTAGGGATGGGCATTTTCTTTTTTTTTCCTTTTTTCTTTTACAATTTAATTTATACATTTCAGGTTTAAAGACAAGACATACGTGACATACGTTTAGAAACAATCACATTATATACACACAAACCCTCCCCACCCCCCCATTCAAAAGAAAAAAAGAAAAAAAAAGAATACGCTTAGCACAGATAGATAGATGGATCACAGTTAAGAGTTAAACAAAAAAAAGATTACTCTTGTGCATACATACTTCAGCCTGTTTATGATAAGTGAGACAAAAACGGTTGCTACATTCTGTCAAATACTGTCAAGAACCATCCTATCGGTAGGGCAGTTTGTTTAATGCCACGATGACTGAGAGAACAAAACTCCTTGTAAAGCAGACCTTTTTCCATGCTAAGGTTCTGTATCTTTGTCCAGATGGCATTAAGTTGAAATAGCGATACGGAGGATGATATTGAAAGTGCTAACCGTGTGATGGCCTTATTGACTTACACCCACACACTCTATGAACAATAAGTTATTGTTCAAATCAGAGAGTGTGGGTGTAGGAAGTCCGAAGCAATACGGGTAATACTGAAAAGTTTGAAAAGGCATGGGCAGTATGGTATAGAATCATGCAGAACAGTACAACGGAATAGGTTGATGCTTTTGTACAGTAATAACAAAAGACGAGGGGCAACAGATGATGATCTTAATTTACAGATTACATGGAGTTTTTCTGAAAACATGAATGGAATGCCTTCAATTTGAACAGCGTTCAAATAAAGTTAGTTATCCGTCTTTCTGGAAATGTTTTTCCACTGCACTGTGTGGTTTGCTGGATTTGTTTATCTTATCAGCTATGGTTTCAGAGTTTTTTGGGGCGGTGGTTATTTTAAAAAGTGACGTAACTGCATGGGATTCATATAGAATACAAAGCCGCGGTTCTCCTGCCTTTGACATATAGTATAGATTTTGTGGTGTCTAGTCGTTCTATTCAGTAAAATGTGTGGCTCTGGCCCAAGTATTGTGGCTCTGTTCTGAGTAGAGTGTTGGGGGGCCCGAGCACTGCACAGTAGCAGTGATGTAAATAGGTTTTCAATGTAATAAGTCCCAGGATGCAGGGAGGGATGGTCTTTTAGATGAGTCCCACTTCAACGACGTTAGGAGTCATATTTTGCCATTTTTACAAATTGCAGCATTTAACTCCCATTTCATTTTATATGGTTATATAATATTCATGTAGAGAACAGAAGAAGAAATTATTATAACTAAAGCTAGCAAACTAAACCAGAATAAAAAACAGTACAGTAGTGCATCCCGTGGATGCAGAGGTTGTTGTTTTATTGCGTCACTTAACTATAAACTGTTTTTGGATTCAAAATGCACCATATTTTAATCTCTGCAGTAGTGCGAAGCCCTATTGAAATCATTATTATTATTACAGAACTAAAGCCTGGCACTTCGACTTGACTTCCACTCTGGTCGAGCAGGTCAGCATTATCTCACAGCTGTGGTAGAAAAAGCAATGTGGGTAATATCTTTGAATCAAGCACTCTTCTACTACTAGCCTAGTCTAGGCCTAATGAATGGGCATCCAGTCTGAGAACTGCCAGGGGTGAAAAACAGAAGGAGCATGTATTGCTGCTAGAGCAGAACAGTTTTTGAGGAGAAGTTAAATAATATTTAAAGTTAAACAATGCCTCCTGAGATCCCACGACTCGACTTTTATTATTTAATCAGTGCTTTGTGAATTACTTGTAGTGTGAAATACATGACGCCCGTACATGGCTAACAAATCGAAGCAATGGAAATTGTTGGTGTCTTGATTTTACTGAGTTAGCACCAGTAGTCGGGGAATATTATCAGACTATCGGTATAATGTAAAATCTGGGAATACATTTCTTACGAGAATGTTCTTCACCAATGTGTTTGTAAGGGTGTCTATCTACTAACATATCCCACATTGGTTTCTATTCAACTACCCTAGGGAAAGTTTTGACAGCTGCTGAAAGTTGAGGTGCCATACAACAACCATTATAAGGCTAAATGTTCTAAATTTCATTATGCTTTAAGTAGCATGTGACATGTCAAACTAGGGTGTTTTCATGATTCTGAATCCATTCCAAGCATTAGTTTTGCACGAACATCACTCCTTGGGCTAAATTCGGCCATAGCCACTTGCCCAAATGTGCCCTAGGGTGGTTGAATAGAAACCACTGTGGGATATGTTAGTAAACACCTTTGGTGTAGAAAATTCTTGGTAAGAAAATAAGAAATGTATTCACAGATTGTATTAATGTCCCCTGACTACAGTGTTAATTTCATAAACTTAAAACTATGTGTCAACCTTTTTCTTTTCTCTGACAAAAACTAAGCTATGATAGTATGATGACTAAAACTAACAAAGACTAAATATATTGACAATTTCGTCAACAAATAAAAACTAGACAAACTAGAAGAGACCCAGTAGAACTAAAAGACACATTGTACAGCTTGTAGATCGGCTATTTTCAACATGCAGTGTAAAAAATGCACCAAGGCCCACACAATACATTTTTGTTGACCAAATCAACTGTAGATTTAGAATATTCATAATATTTAGTTGACTAAAAGTAGACAAAATTTTGAGATGACAAAAATATGACTAAACCTAAATGGAATTTTATTCCAAAGTCCATGGCTAAAACTGAATCAAAATTTGCTGTCAAAATGAACACTGCACCCAGTCCAAAATGAAGCCAGTCAGTTCTGCTGTTCGTTCTTATGGGGTGAGCTGCTCTCTCCACTTATTTGAATGACCGTAGTTTGATAAGAGCAACTCTGTTAGCCACACAGGTAAACACTCTGTGTGGTGGTGGTGAGGCAGGCTATGTTTACATCATGATTACAGGTGGAAACTGGAAACATTCACCAATGAATGACACACATTCTCTCTAGATGTGAAGGAACAAATGCTACTCATCCTTAATCATCTATGTATAATAATTTAATAGTTTGACTGTGGGATTAATTGTGATCCCCAGCTACAAGAGCAACAATTAATTGGATAGTGGTTCTAAATATTGGTTTCAATATATTTTTGATTAATTGCCCTGTTGTCTTGCGGTGTATGTTGACTGCAAACTGCCGGTGTAATGAAGGGGATAATGACAGGCGTATGATAACTATAGCATCGCTGTCGTAAGGACACCTCATATCTCCATATTTCAACTTATTCTGCTTTTTCTTTGTCAATTACTAACAATAACAAGAGTGTTGCACAGATGTAGTGGAAAGGTTGTGAGCTTGTAGATCATCTATTTTCAATATTTAATTAAAACAATTATAAGAACTAGAAATGCACTCTGTCGAGCTGCCAACTTGCGCCTTGCACACAAGTAGGTCTACTTGTGCACAAAAAGAACGAGCCATGAGTTGCGCTCACCACTGGCATCACAGCTTCCAAAAATATATACTGATATATTATAATATATTGTAATGACGTTGCCAGAGATGCTGGTCCCTGATTGGGCTACGGTCTTAGACAAGAGAGGACACCGACATACATACCCAGCCGATCGCAGCCGGCGATCCCAAGCCCAAAAAGAAAAGCTATACGCAATATACACAATGAGCTATATAAACATTGACTGAAATTATTTGATAAGTAATAAATATAAATCACACTTGTGTGAATTGAGGGGCGCTCTTATCATCATACAACATCATATTCCGTGCTCGGCCAATCAAATCATCACAAATGGGCTTGCCCATGTGGGTTTTAATTAGATTCTACCTAGGTCATCTCGAACCTACTCATTTCTGTGTGGTTCACATGGCGCGGGTAGACTGGACTATGATTAGGCTGATTGGCTGAAGGGGTTTTGCCAACGCTATGTAGTCCCATAACCAGTCAGACTCCATTGGCATGAATGGAAATGCAATTTATGTGACTTGGCCAAAGAATGGATTGAGAAAATTTTTATTTCTTTCATCTAGAGATCAGAGGTCTTGAGCTTCAATTCCTGAGGGATCCTCACGGCCCTCTACCATACTGCCGAATTTCGTGAAAAACGTTCGCTCAGAACTGCCAAAACTGCTAATACAGCGGAAGTTTTACAATAACAAACAGCCACCCACTGTGGCTGCCACATGATGTCACGGGGGGCATGTTTTTAGTTTTAGGGAAATGAAGCATCATTTTGACTTTTAGTACAAGTCTTCAGTCACTCATTCATTGCAGATTCACTGCCACTAAATACGTTACAGACATGAATGATTATTATTGTATATAAAAAATAAATCAGTCATAAGATGTGTTTTTATTTGCCACATGATGTCTCACGTCGTTAATGTTTAACTGCTGCCCTAAACAAACATTAAAAGTCCATAGACTTGGCTGCCATAGGACGTCATTTCAAAAGCCAGGCATTGGAGGCGGCTAGTGCCCAGAATGCGCAAGAACAGTTTTGGACATAGAAGGTTACCACCAGACCGCTACAATATACAAGAGTCTCTCTCTCCATCCTCCCATCACCACAGAGCCCCTGCCTAGCAACGCCACTGCCTGGTGATGGTAACCCTGGGAAACAATAAAGAGGAAGGTCTCTCTCTCTCTCTCTCTCTGTGTATCTCTTTCAACATAGCTGATCTGTACTCTTAGAAGTAACAATGTTACCACAGCTGCTAAGCGTTGCTGCGTTGTATGATCAGAGGAATGTTTGCTATCATCTCAGTCACAGTTGTAACACTTTTACATTGATTTTTCTCTAAAATGTTTGAGAATAGCTCAAACTTTTTTTTTGTGTCCGACTGACTGACTGACAGACTGTGTGTGTGTGTGTGTCTGTCTGTCTCTCTATCTATAGTATACAAACCGTGATTGTGTAACTACAGTCCTTGTTGAAAAGAGAAACTAGTGTCTGGGACGAAAACAAAACAAGTTCTAAGAATGTTAAACGGTTGCCTTGCAACATTCATCTTCTTTTATGCGTTAAACCTGTCAGCAAGAATCTGGTGAGACATGCCTTCAGCTGGAGGTGAACAATTACATTATCACCCTTCCATCTCCGATAATGTCTCCCTTATGGTGACTGTTGACATTTGGGGCTAAAATGGTCGCTCTGAACACGGGAGCTAGTGCCATCTGTTGCTATGGCAATGCCCTCTGACCCCCTGGATGTTGGGGAGGTTGGCCTCCTGTTTGACCAATCACCTGTCTCGAGTTGAGTTATTATGCAAATAAGGAGGCAGAGTCTGCAGAGATGAGCAATGAAAATGTTCTGCCTAATTTATGCTTGATTGCGTGTTATATAAATAACCTATCGACTACAAGCTTGTTAGGTGATCATGTAGACTATTTTCGATGCGTGACACAGACACGCACTAATATAGTCTTTCCTGTGTGTTGTCAATTTCGGCTAAAGCCGTGACATTGATAGATGTGTAGATGCCTTCTGACTGAGTGGGGATTGACCGTTCAGAATGCATCAGTGCTGTGCACTATGTACTTTTAATTTAATGTCAATGTTAGTCTTTTGTCCATTTTCTGCTTTCTATTAATCCGTCTTTATGCAAGATTTCTTAAAGTGAAACCTTTGACCATGAACTGCACTCTACTGAATGTATTGCTTAACATCCATGCCAATGCAAAAGACGCAGTAGTAGTATCTGAGCAGTGATGGTTACTTCACATTTGAATCAGATATATTTATTTTCATACGTAAAGGGAATATAAATGGGCCTATAGTCATTGGCAAAACTCAGACTATTATGGTTCCCAACAGTGGCCAACTGGCCATTATTGGTGCTCTTTTGTGAACTCTGCAAAGTGCCGTAAATGGAACATTGCTTTAAGAAAGCCTGTTTATAATATCACACTGTGAAAAGATGGGGGTAAAGCTGCTGCACGGTAATTGGGTGTTAGAAACAGACTGATAAGAGTTGATTCTTCAAACAATGGGTGGGTGGAGAGTTCCATTTTGATGTCCAGCCTGGCTGCCACGTACACATGCACGAGACACTACTTTATTTCCTAAAGGTTCTTTCTATCAACATTAACCTTTCTGCTGTAGACCTCTGTGGATGAGAAAAGCAACATCCTGTGTGAGCAAGAGAGGGCATTAATCCTCCAGCATACCCAGCCGTCTGGCCTGAGACTGGCTCTTAATTAGACGGTAAACACCAGTGGTGAACAATATGATGCATACTTCAAAGTAGTCTTTCATGAAAAGTCACACAAACAAATCTAAGATCCATGTTGTACAACATCCATCTACAAGCTGACAATGCGTTGTAGATGGGCTCTTTTTCTTTTCTTTTTTTACCCGGGAACCCCTTTTGGTGTTGGCATCATGTTATGCTTTAGCTATTGAAAAATAGCAGATCTACAAGCTCATAGCGCGCCACCGAGTGTCGCGCTACGAGCTTGTGCGTCTGCTGTTTTTGAAAAATCGAAGAACGACTGACATAGAAGCGTAGCTTTTTCAGAAAACTGTCAGGATGTAGAAGACATTTTTAGAATCTGATCTCGGGTCAGAATGGGTTAATCGAGCCCATCACGAGCCAGTATCTGACTATCTGTCTACAGAGGTCAACAAACTACCTCCCTTCCCTCTCTGTGATTCCTCAAGTGAATATAATGTGAATCACACTTCAACCATCTTCTGCAGCACACAGTATGATAATGTACAGTATCGTGATCATGTGGTATGATTTTCCCCAAGTCATACACGGACATGGTTATACAATTAAACTACGTGATGCCATCTAACCTTAGATCTACAACTAACTACTGGTTCTTGTTGAAAATCCAATTTTTCTTTGTTATCGTGTGTGTGTTTAAGTGGATACTCAGACTTCTGTGTAACAATAATTGATAACGAGGCTGTGTGTGCATGCATGTGTACTGTCTAAGGATCTGTTTCACAACTCCTGGGACTGAGTTTGTGTGTGTTTTTCTGTTTCAGGTGTGGGGAAGTCATGTCTATTACTACAGTTCACAGACAAGAGGTTTCAGCCAGTTCACGACCTCACTATTGGTAAGAACCCCCTCTGAGAGTGTACGACACTGCAGCTGATGCCAATGTCTCAGTCAATAAATATGGCAGATGCTCTGATGTGCTGTCTGAAACTATCAGTAGAACTGTTGTTGCACTGTTACGATGTTAGCAACAGGATTCCTTCTGATAGACGCATATGAAGCTTCATTTTACCTTGATGGTGTGGCCATATGAAATAACAATGATTTGTATGTGTGTGTGTGTCCAGGTGTGGAGTTTGGAGCGAGGATGATCACTATAGATGGAAAACAGATCAAACTGCAGATCTGGGACACGGTAATATACAAATGTTTGATAATAGCATGACCATGATGTAATGGATTTTTATCCGGACATGCCCGTTTTTTGTTGTTGACCGAGTTTGGATATTGAGGACAAATGCCCGGCAATCGCTTGTTTTCCACATATGCCCATAGCTTTATTCACAGGTAATTACAAAAATACCATATAAACCCTATATACTTTGTTGAGTGGGGTTCCCTAAGGGTGTACTGTGTACTGTGTAACCTATACGTTTTATAGCTTTCAATCCGGGACAGCATCTGTGTTTTTACATTGTTTTAATCTACCGGTAGATGATTATGGCATACGGCTCATGAAAATCAAAAGATCCTATCTCAAAATATTAGAATATTACATGAGACACGGCAGTGTGTTGCACACAGAACGGAAGACATGTAGTTGCTTATTATCACAACATGAAGTTATATAATTATTTCGACCTAAATGGCATATTGGCATAATATATCAACAAGGAGAGGATGATAAAAAAAAGATTAGCCTGATGAGTCGTTTCAAACATGGTCATCACTCATCAGGCTAATCTTTTTAACTTTATTTACACTTAGACAGAGTGACGCATTAGGCCAACATTACCTAGGTTAGCTTTACATCTTGTGTTGAATGTTGGCATTATAATCCCTTGATAATCAGCGTGAACGAAAATATAGGCTATAGGCTGCAGCCTGTTGAGGAAAACCCCCAGCTCAGCTGCTGTTTATAACCGTGCAGTGCGGGCACACTGATTAAAAAAGGTCACCCACCCGCGTTGCGTTCTGCCCGTACCCGACCTGTTAACCTGTTAACCTGTTGCCCGTGGATCCGACTCGTTGCAGGACTATGGTATTACTGTGCCAACTAGCCTGACCTGAACCCCACAGAGAATCTAGGTTGTATTGTCAAGAGGAAGGTCTGAGACATAAAAGCAAACCTCGGCTTCCATAACACCTCAACAGTGCCACAGGCTGATCACCTCCATGCCACACCCCATTGATGAAATCATTTGTTAAAAAGTAGCCCAGATCAAGAATTGACTGCATACATTAATATACTTTTAAAATGGTCGGCATTTCTGGATTATGTCTAATATTCAAAAAAAATAGATTGGATTTTTTGATTTTCATGAGCTGTATGCCATAATTATGAATATTAAAACAAAAGAATGATTGTTGTCTCCACCAGGCCAAAGTCGTGGCTGAGACCATGTTTCCCCCCCCCCCCCCTCATAATCCTTCATCAGTGTTTCACCTTTTTTGGGGGTCTTTAAACTAAAGAACATGGTGAAACTGACTACTTGAAAGCATGTTGTAACACAGGGCTGTTCAACGTTTAAAGGACATACTTTTGGTAGCGGGCTCAGTGGCCTTGAGTGTCCGCCCTGAGACTGAGGTCTGGATTCGAACTGGCCGGGTCATACCAAAGACTCAGTGTCTCCCTGCAGGGACTTACCTCAATCCAACCCTTGATGCTGAGTGACAAACTCTGCAGCATCAAGGGTTGGATTGGGGTAAGTCACTGCGACATGCTAGCGTCATGTCCAGGGTGTGTACTTGTACATCATGTCCAGGGTGTGTACTTACTTCCTCGAGCTACAGAAACGGGAGATAGGCTCCTGCCCTATGGGTCTCATGGCTCTACAAGGCTTACTTATTTGGGTTTTGTTTACCTTGCCAGCACTAAATAACTAGGGATGTCCCGATCACGTTTTTTTCTTTCTCCCGATCCGATCATTTGATGTTGAGCATCTGCAAATACAGATTTTTCGCACCAATATTTATCATCCAGTGAAAAGGGGTCACAATGTCCCACTTTTAACAAGTGAATGAGAACATTGAAGTGGATTCTGCCCATACATGTATTACAAAACCTGGTTCAGCATGTATTACAAAACCTGGTTCAGCGTCTTTTGGAGAAAATAAAAATCAGGAAGTAGTCATGGTAGGCAATAAGCTTCTGCGACCGACTCACTGGTAAATAGACGTTTGCACAATAACAAACACAATCGTTATGAACATACAAAAAACAAAAGGCAGAATCCATTTTGTTTGCTTTAATTTGTGTGCTAAGAATTTCAGCTTGGGAACGGTTTCACTATCCAATGTAAGTGAGTTGACGGAATGTTGGATAATCAGTTTTTAATCTATCAAGCAACTATTGAATATACTATCTTGCCAATATTTGAAGTTGTCCCCCTTGTGTGTTTTATGTCGCATACACGCATTACGTTTCGTCGTTCAAAGGAAGTAATTAAAATTAGATCTTTATGGACTTTTGATATAAAAATACCCAAAAATAGAAATGATCCTATAGTTTTGGCATCCATTGTTAGGTATGCCCATATGATGACCAGATATATTGTCTAAAAGTGTGAACTGTATTTTTCATTTCACTACGTCTTTAAAACATTAGCAGAGCATTTCTAAGAGCAGACAGTGTTTCCATACTATCTGGATGTGTGTGGTGGGGGGGGGGGGTCACGCACACCCACACCAACCCAGATTGAGACGATAACATTCCTATGCCACCACCCTCCTCTGCTAAACTAATTGTAGAGGGAACACTGTATTATGTCATTTTATTGACACGTCAATGTCCATAATGTGATGCAATTTAGGTGCAGTTAACATGCTGGCCAGCAGGTGGAGTCAGAGCTCTATGAGCCACAGTGGAGCTAGTCTGAAACTCCACAGGATGCTCTGACTCTGGTCATCTGCCCATTGCAGCAAGGACACCATGTCTTTTTCCTTCATGGCTCGTTAGGACGCACTCCCTGAGGTCAAATACCCCAAAGTCAATAGAAGCTTAAGTGTTTCACTTGTGGCTCACAAACAGTTTGTTGAAGACACCTCCAAATAAAACGCACAACATTGTACTGTTACCTGGCAGCCTTCTAGTGGTCTCAGAGGTTAGAGGCTTCTAAAGAAGAACCAGGGGAGACAGATATATCGTGTGCGTGTGTGTGTGTGTGTGTGTGTGTGTGTGTGTGTGTGTGTGTGTGTGTGTGCATGTGTGCGCGCACCAGATGGCAGACAGACACAGCGTTCTCTTTTTTGAACTCATTTATCATTTATACACTAATGGCATTACTGACTGACTGACTGACTCATGGCCTGGTTGTCTGCCTGTTGGGATGCATCCTTTGAGAAGGAGAGGCTGCAGCTGTCTGTTAAAGGAGAATTCCATACTAAAAGCCTTTCTTACCTTTCTTTGTAGTTGTTACGTCCCCATCAAAGAGGTCCAGGTGTTATTTTGTGCAAAAGCTCCTTTTTGGCTATTTCCCCTACCATAATCCTTCAATGCATTGCATTGAATTGAATGGGATGTATGGGGTGTTGTGCTAATTCGCTTATTTCCATCGAAATAAGTAGTAAAGTGTGCCGCTTGGGTTATTATTTACATTATGAAGAGAGGATATATACAAAAAATATATAATTTTGAGCGATGGAAATAAGCGAATTAGCACAACACCCCATATATCCCATTCAATTCAATGCAATTCATTTAGGGCTTATGGTAGGGGAAATAGCCAATAAGGAGCTTTTGCACAAAATAACACCTGGACCTCTTTGATGAGGACGTAACAACTACAAAGAAAGGTAAGAAAGCCTTTTAGTATGGAATTCTCCTTTAAGACTATAGAGCGGTGTACTGTGTATTTGCTACCGGGTTAAAAGCACACAGAGCCAACAGTGTTACACTGCAGAGAGAGCGTAGAATTATTATCAAACTTTAAATGCGCTAATAAGCTATTATTATTATTATGGATTGATACATGCCTAGAATCCCCTGCGTGCATATGTCGAGAACCGTCCGGGTCTCCTGCTTGAGCGATGGACTTCACACGCGGTGTCTCTATTGTACAGGTGCTGAGGGAGCACAGTGGTGCAGGGTCCCCACAGTCATGACATTCCTGGAAATATGTTGAAATTAGAAGGTTTGGAAGGTTTATCAATGGTCCTGGAAAAGTATTTGACTGTGTATTGTTTTTGGTTTGGATTTAGTTAATACAAATACATTTTCCAAAACATGTATAACATTACATGAAATTTGTAACATACATGTAATGCATATGGTTGTTTATACGTATTGTAACTTTTTGCGCACCAAGCTTGAATCCCACCCTGGTCACCAGCTCTGCAGGCAACGGCCAATGCCAAGATATGCCAAGTTATGGCCGGGTGTGTTGCGGGGTCACTACAATATATATACAGTACATTTTATACATTTATCATGTATAACTTTGACATAACATTTGGAATGGAATAAATGCTTTATTTTTGCTACACTGCCTGTCTTTGGGCATTGCACATAGTTGAAAGAGACTCATTATTGCGCCTGGAAATTGGGTTAAATATTCTGGAAAGGTTTTGGGAAGAAAAAAAGTGTGTGGGAAGCCTGAGTTGGTCGCATCAGCGGTCCTACAAAAACGAGCGAGGGGTCAGTCTTGACACCCCCGTTGGAGAGTAGTGAAAGGCAGTGTATGAGGGACAGAAGCGTGGAGCGGACTAGACCCATGAACAGAGAATGAGAAATTGTATGGTGCAGCCAGGGAAGTACAGTGGACAAGTTGCTGCTGAGTTTGGAGACTGCACTGTAACTAGAGTGAAGCAGGTTTGATCTGAAGAACACTGTCGGAGAGAGAGAGAGAGAGAGACTTTGGAAAGCAGAAAGAGAGGGAGAGGGAGAGAGACTTTAAAAAGCGGGGAGACAACAGGGATTGTGTCAGAGAGAAGTCCATTGTGTCCACATAACAGGCCCTGCTCTGTCCCCTTACTCACTATTCCCAGCTGACTCGAACACCAGGAGCTGGAATCCACTAGGGGATCAGGACTAAAACCAGGGACTGGGCATGCGCCAATTTGCGAGAATCTTGACTTCTTGTTTGTTACTGTGTGTGCATTTATTTTTTTACCACGATAAACGGGAATTAATCCATTTCATCACAATTTCTTGTTTCAGATATATTTATCTCCTTTGTGTATGTATGGAAAAACTTAAAAGCGTTCATCTTACTCGGATGTTAATGAATATCCATTTATTTCTACATCTCCAGGCTGGTCAGGAGTCATTCCGTTCCATCACCAGGTCTTACTACAGAGGAGCAGCCGGAGCACTGCTAGTCTACGACATCACAAGGTAACGCAGCCAATCAAATGGAGCCATGGAACCTCCGTAGTCGGCGTGCACTCGTATGAACCAGGACGTTTCTAGTTCCTTCTCTCTCTAAAAAAAAAAAAGAAAAAATCCAGATGGACAAACATGGAGAGAGGGACAGTGTCATCGCCAGCAGCTGAAACTGGGATGCTGATAATTCCCATTGAATACACACCAGTCCCCTGTGGTTCAGCCTCCCATGACATTATTGGCCTTTCCTCCGGCTGGAAAGTTTACTTATCCAGTTGTGAACTGTGTGACAGCAGGGCAGAGAGAGATTATTTTGACGTATTTTTGCACTGAGAATGTTCATTTCGACCACGTAGAGCAGAGCAGTGCAGGGAGGGAGCGGCTTCCAGTGGACCACACACAAAAACAAAACGGTGGAAGACATTGAATGAAGTGTAAAGGGAGAAAAGGCTCCACATACAATTTAAAAAGAGTTCAGTCAAACATAAATACAGAGTTGGTCAGACACGCATAGTCGCATACTAGAATAAATGAAGTGTGCTTTTATTGCTTTCCTGTCTGCAGTATCTACACTTGTGGCTAAGTAATATGTAAGCAGTCAGTGTATAAGACTGAATAATAATTTGCTGACTGCTGTGTCTCTATGTGTTCGACAGAAGGGACACCTTCAACCACTTGACAACTTGGTTAGAGGACGCACGCCAACATTCCAACTCTAACATGGTCATCATGCTCATCGGAAACAAGAGGTAAGCGTTCTATCGACCATGTGCTTCGATGAGGCCTTGCATCACATTCTATGTACATATGCATGGAGACTAAAAATGTCAGACCCGGTCTGAGAAATGGCCATTGTGAAATCAGTCCACAAAATGTGTCCACAATCTTCCAAGGGGTTGAAATATTCTACCTGCTTTTGCTCAGTTGCTACAAGAGTCATCGCTCACATCCTTCTAAAAAATATCAGCCACAGACTCACAGACTGCAGTGTGCACAACGTGCCATCCCATGCAGTCTTGATAACATTACTGTAACCTTGAATAGACGTAAGCTAGTGTAGCATGTGGTCTACTCTGATGCAATTGCTCCTATGTGCGTCTGTGTTGATGTGTATCTGTATGTGTGTGCGTTTAGTGACCTGGAGTCAAGGAGAGAGGTGAAGAAGGAGGAGGGAGAGGCATTTGCCAGAGAACATGGCCTCATATTCATGGAAACCTCAGCAAAGACCGCTTCTAATGTAGAGGAGGTAAGAGAACAAACACTTAACCGTTTCCGTCCGTAGGACGTGGCCACACGTCCTAGGGAATCCTCATCCGCATCCTCAATGATACCAGGCGAGAGAAGAATATTCAGATTTTTTTCCCCTTTGCAGTCCGACTCTCGGCCACCGTCCTTCGCGCTCTACAGCCATATTAGCTTCCCGTAGACTTAGCTGTTAGCGCGGCAGAAAGAATGCCTCGTCTCTCCTAATCCAGGGCGCTCTCCGTGGTTTGATCTGATGGATATACTAGTGCTTCATTTCTGACTGCTTCTAGAGGAGCTAAGAGAAGCAACACTGTTGGCACACTGCACACACACGAGAGTATGTTATATGCAGTTGATCTGTAATCGCCAAGTAGTTGCACCCTGGACGATTGTTATTCTCAATATTGTATACACACACACACACGTTTTTCCTTAGTCTGCACATTTTCTTTACTTTTCTCTCTTGTGTCGTACTGTTATGACATTCTTGTTCATGTACATGTAAACACTAGTATGTATAGGCTGATTATGACGCACGGCACATGTCATTTGATCTCTCAGAATGATTAGCTCAGGCTTATTATTGTGTTGTCTATAAGCATATGAACATTACGGTGGTGCAGACGCAAGCTGGGGATGTTGGGAGCAGTTGAAAAAATCTGAGATTTGTTGTCGTAGCATTTGGCGAATGTCGCCTCTCCCTCTGTTACTATGAGGTTTACAAAGAACATCCTGAGAGGAGAATTGTGGTCCAGTGGCTACAGCATTGTTGTCTTCACCACTTTTCGACCTTCTTTTGGATGCTCTCTTGCAGTACGTCAGTGATGTTAGAATTAGACGCTGCTTAACGGTAACACAGGAGTATCACTTTACAAAAATCTAAAGTAAAAACAAAGACAAAAACCCCCAAAAGATCAATCAATAATTTATGCATTCAAGCGCTGACTATTGATCATCAATATTCTGATGTTGTGCAAGTAATTGCCCATTTTACTTTGAAAACGGCACAACCTGTGAGTGGCTCGTCTGTTGGCACACAGCTTATGAAGACCCGACCTGCCATAACAAATCCACATGCATACCCAGTTTACCCACCCAACCAAAGCTGTTGTACCAAATGAAGTGCCTTCGTCACTTCATGGCATGTACCATAAATAGCCGTGTTAATACATACACACAGCCCAATTGTTGTGTAGTCACACACACACCCACACACACACACACACACACACACACACAGAGTGTTGGTATATTTAATGAATGCATGGTGATGTCTTCAGGGACCCCTCTCTCACTTATCCAATCACATAAATAATCCCATCCTACACACCACAGCACGCCAGGCCTTGGGCACCATCGTGTGTGTGTGTGTGTTTACATTGATTTCCCCCCCCCCCCCCCCTCTCATGCCCTACACTATCAGTTGCGCGCACACACACACACACGCACGCGCGTATACGTACACGCACAGCTGTTCTCCTGAGGTGTTGAATACAGGAAAAGTGCATGTGTGAGTGCATGTGTGAGTGCATGTGTGTGCTTGCTTGTGTGTGGTATGATTAATTTGTCTCATTAGTGTCCTCTCAATCCTCCTGATACCCTACGTCTCCTCTCTCTCTCTCTCTCTCTCTCTCTCTCCCTTCCCGCTCTCCATTTCCCTCCATCTCTATCGTTCCGTCCCTTGCCGTCCATCATTTACTCATTTTTATTCCTTTCTACCTTCCATCCTTCTCTCTGTCCTCTTTTTCCCTCTCCCCCTCACTCTCTCTCCCTCTCTTTCTCCCCCCCCCCCTCTCTCCCCCTCTTCTCTCCTCCCTCCATCTCTATTGCTCCCTCTCTAGTAACTGATATGTACCTCCCCTCCTCCCCTTCGTAGCTGTGCATCAAGCAGTTATATCTCATACATATTCATGACCCCCTTCCTCCCCTCGGTGACAGCCAGCAGCCAATCGGAGTCCTCGGCTGGTCGTCAGGGTCCGTGGGTGGACACCATTCTGCTGGAAAGACCCTCAGAGATGCACATTCCCATAACATACTCTCTTCTCATTTCCCACTCCTGTTTTCTTTGGTTCTGTTCTTTTATGCCCTCCATCCACCCATCCATCTTTACGTTCATTAGGGCTTCCAATGCAATAGCCTCGCGGACACAGAATGACATTAACTCGCCTCATCATCGGTGTGCTGTTTGTAAAATGTAAAGAGAACACATTTCACAGCATGCTTTTAAGAAAGCAGACAACCCTTAGTTTACAGGGTGGTTTTTTTTTTTTTACTTTTTTTATTCAAGCGTGTTACAATGTGTGCATTTTACCAGATGGGGGCACTGTTTCTTTTATTATTATTATTCCTCACAGATGGATGGCTGTGAAACGGCTGTTGCCACCAGTAGTGTGTAGTATCACACTGGTCCCAGGGCCTTCTGCACCAGTTTAATCCCAGCACAGGGCCCTAGGGGGGGGGGGGGGGGGGGGGGTGTGTCTGTGTCTCTCTGTATCTGTCGTGTCGCTCTCACACTCACTCACATCTCTTGCTATCTTTTCTCTCAGATGTGTGCTGTCCAGAGGCGATGCACAATAATTAAAACTATCCAAACCGATCAAAATGTTTCTTTTGGGAACCCTTGCAACTATGAAAATGGATGACTCAGGGGGTGGTATAATAGAGGATTCTAATTTCCAGAAATGTTCAAATTGCTTCTACAAAGTTCTGACGAATTCTCATTTACTTGGGAATGGGAATTCCAAAGTAAATGGTTGTAATCATTACTGTATAGGTCATGTTGTAAATACTTTTTCAGGTTCGCAGATTTATTTTCAGGGGAAGAAATATGAGTGATATACTCACACGGTAGAGCCCTTGGTCTCTAGATTTCCTCTTCCCGTTGCAAACTATATTATAGTGTCCCGGAAAAAGGGGCAGAGATTTGCATATCTATCTACTTACTGGTCTATGTGCTGGTTCCATCATTGACAATCGGAGCTGGAGCCAATAAATACCTGTGACGAGTCATTTGTCCCGGGAATGAATGCCGATTGTAACCTTTCCCGCTAAAGACAGAAGCCAGATGTTAGCTGGTGTTGGAGGATTGTGTGTTTTTTACAGTGGGAAAGGGGCTTCGGGGAAGCGATGATGGACATTGATCCCAAATTAGATTCTGCTTTGTCCTGTGACCACGTCGTACATACTGCAGTAGTGTTGATCTGTGGTACCATTAAAACCCAAACCAGTAGCTCTGTCTGGGAGGCCTGTGGGAAGCCAGTCGCTGGCTACTCCGCTCTGCTCATAACACTCACACAAATGGGTTTGGACGCTAATGCCCTGAACGAGGTCCAATACAAACAAGACTACTTCAACATTCCTCATCCGCGGCCTTAATGCCTGCTGCCTTCCTGTGAACGTGTTTTTTTTCTTTCTCTTCTGCCTTTTTATATATCTAACTTTTGATTATCATGAGTTAAACATAAACAGATGTAATAATAACGAAGGCTCTATTGCTCCCTCACCTCTCTCTGTCTTTCTCAGGCATTCATCAACACAGCCAAGGAGATCTACGAGAAGATCCAGGAGGGTGTGTTTGATATCAACAATGAGGTAAGACAGACTCTTCTCTCCTTGCCTTTCTCTTGTCCTTTTCCCCCTCATCTCTCTCTGTTTCCCCCCTCTCTCTCTCGTCTCTGTGGTATCTCTGGGAGTATGTCTGTGGTTTGCCACGCTCCCTCTCGCCTCAAAGGGAAGGGGGGAGGCTTATGGGCTAGGCCCTCCATTGAGTCCAGCCAAGCCAAACTTCCAGCATTCCTCTCCCTCCTCCTACCCACACCCAGCGGCTTTTGTCTCTCTCTCTCTCTCTCTACAACTATCTCTCTCTCTCTATACATCTCTCTCTCTCTCTCTCTCTCTCTCTCTCTCTCTCTATACAACTATCTCTCTCCCACCATTGCTCTACTTTCCACTCGCTCCCTTCCGTCTTTTTGTCCCCCTGCTCTCTCTCTCCCTCTCCTGCTTTACTGCTGCTGCCCTCCCACCTCTCTCTCCTCCCTCTCTCTGCTTGGCACCCTGCCAGGTCATAAATTCCTCACATCCCACAAGGTCTCAGTCAAGCAGCAGTAAGACAGACAGTCAGTCAGCCAACCCAGCCAGTTGCTCATGCAGTCTGTAAAGCCACACCGCCGCAAGCCGGGTCCTTCGGGCCAGTCTAGTAGTCATGTGTGCCACTCAGGCAGCCAGCTAGCCAGCCAGCCAGCCTGCCTGGCTGTCACTGATTCAACCGCTTTTTGGGCCAGTCGTCCAGGCTGTTATCCAGCTAGCCAGAGCCAGAGGCAGACGAGCCCCTCTTCCGCCATTGGTCTGTTTGTTATTAGTAGTAGTAGGAGGAGGAAGGGGGGAGGGAAGAAGGAAAAAAATGAGTGGGAGGCCAGGCACTCGGTCCAAACCACATCAGCTGACAGAGGGAGAGAGGGAACCCCAAGTAGAACCCCCTCCTCCCCCTCAGTTGGCAGGCACAGTGAGAACACACACAAACTTAGCGCACACACACATACGCACACACCCTCGTGGCCTTAGCTCTATAAATGTGATTTAAAGGCACGCAGCGTTTCCCAGGGGCACTGCTGCTACTGGAGGAGGGGGGGTGTATATGAATATAGAGCCAAAGAGGGAGAGAGAGCGAGGGCTACAGCAAGAAAGGGCAAGCCTCCCAGAGAGGAGAAGAGACCACTGTACTGTACAGAGAGAGAGCGCGCTCTCAGATGCTCTACTGTACTCCTGTCTGAAGGGCAGAGTGGGGAGGGATGAAAGTAACTGCTCCATACATCTCTCACACACACACACACACACACACACACGCACGCACATGCACACGCACACAGAACTGCCTCTCACTCCTATTTCTCTCCACTTCCATCGCCTGTCTGTGTTTGTAAATTGACTGTAAATCTTTTATATTTTAGGAGAATAACTATGCACATTTGTTCACAAAGCAGTGCATTAAGTCAGCCTCGGGAGCCTCAGAATGCTGTCTATTGTGACGCTAAAAGAAGGTGTTTAAGAATGCTGTTGGGGGCTTTAATGTCGCCCACTCACTCTGTCGCCCACCGAGACTGTTTTAATGAAGAACAATCCCTGGCCTTCTAATTGAGCCAAACATCTCTTTTCTCTCTCCGCACAGGCTAACGGTATTAAGATCGGACCCCAGCATCCTACCACCAACTCCTCGCTGTCCGGTAACCAGGGAGGACAACAGGCTGGGGGCGGATGCTGCTGAACACCATCTGAACACATCTCTTCAGACCCTCCCCTCTCTCCCTCCTTCCACTGTTCCTCCCGCTGTCCCCTCTACTTCCCTTGTCCAGACCTCCTCCTTGCGTTTCTCCATAACTGGCCATGCTCACTCACTAACAAGTTTGTTTAAGCCTCTCCATTCTCGTCCCTCTGTCCCTTCATCCACCCGGGTCCTTCTCTCCATCCATCCCTGTTCTTCCTTTTCTCTGGTTTCCTGCTGTCGCCCCATCTCTCCATCCATCTCCATCTTTGTGTGTGTCTTCAGGACGTCTACTCCACTGGGCCTAGGGGCCTAGCCAGTAGCCACGCCTCGTCCGCTCTGCCTCCCTTCTACTGGGAACCCCCCCCCCCCCCCCCGCAGGAACAAAGTCAACTAAACAGATGTTCAGAGGCGAACACTCTCACAATTCTGGAGGTGTACAGGTTTTGATATTTTATAAAAAATAAACGAATTTGAAGTCTTTTATTTTTATAAAAACCCGAATCGAGAATTGCACACCTGCTGGAGTTTGGAGAGCCGTTGCGCTAAAAGCCCGAAGCCGGAGTGTTGTGTGTCATGTCGCTCGACAAAAATAAAGTGTTTTCAACTGAAAAAATTACACTTTTTTTTCCAGTTATGTTTTTAATTGAGCAACACATCACACAACACTTTGCCGCTGAAGTATAAATCAGGCTTAAGTCATGGCCACCTATGGCGGGGTTATCTTTAGCCATGTTATCTCTGATACTGTTGCTCTTGCTGCCAATGTATCCATTTTTGCTGAAAACGAGAAGAAGCTAGTGACACGTGTAACCACAGCTAGGACAGGGCAAAGCACAGTTTTTCCACAGAGGAACGTAATTTGTCAGTCCCTCAACATGATCACATTAGAGGTATTTAAACACTTAAGATATCTACAAGTATGTTTTTTTAATAGATCATGAGCTGGCTTTCCTTAGTGGAGAGAGACATAAAAAGAAGGTGACTGTATTTCCTGTGCTTCACACAGCAGGCACTCAAAAAATGGACTTGTTGAAATGGCACAACTGTCTGCTTGCACATACAGGCACAGCGCGTTAATAGCAACATATTTAACATGTTGTGTCAGTCTGTTGTGTATTTGGGACAATATAATTGTGTGATTTCAGTGCATCTGTTTTTGTTTAGAGTGCAGGTGGCATTAGCAACTGCCCTATCACACTGCAACCAAGACATGTCTGTCCAGAAAACCAACTGTGGTGGATTCTTTTCACAGTTTGTTCCGTTTTGTTTTTAGTAAATTCTTCTCTTTGTCTTTATTGTTTTTTTGTTTTTAATTTTCTTTTGACATGAGCTGAATTGTATTTAATGAACACTAGAAGATGGCTGTGGTTTAAACAATTTATTTTAAACTGTCATGGGAGGGAATAAAAGACCAAACTGTTGTGTGAAAAGTGACTAAGTTGGAATTGAAATGAAAACTGAAGGAAATAGAGAGAAGGAATCATGTAGGAGGTTTGAGCAGTGGCCACAATTAAATCAAATGGAAAAAACTTTGTTTTAAACTAAGGCTGTACTGTTTAACTGTATTTAACTGTTGCGTTCTGTGTATATATGGCTCCCTTCATTTCTCTTGCTTTCACTGAAGGGGATAACGTGGCATTTTGTCTTTCTTTTCTGCGTTGTCACCGGGCGCAACATGGCAAGTAAGAAGTTTGGTATTTGTGCCTCACATAAGAAAAAACATTTAGTTAACATTGTTGACATTCCTCATTGAAATCAAAGGTCACCAAACTAGCTTGTTAGCTTAAGGCTTGGGGGACCCATAGGGTTTACATGATGAAATATTAGCGGTGCTAGCAACCCGTTGCTGTGGTTGTGAAGGATAAATGATGTATAACCTTAATCCCCCCCCCCCCCCCCCCCCCCCATAACAAGCTCTTGGTGGTAAACTGACTCAAATTTAAAATTTTGCGGTATCCCTTTTGCAAAGCCAGAAATCTACCATGAATTAGCTGGAAGATGTGTACTATAATCAGAGCTTGATAACTGCTGCAGTATTTTGCTTCAAGGCCCTGCTGTGATAGGCAAGATTTTATCATATTTTGCCTAATTCATTGCTTGTTACTTGTCCTCCCATCTACCCTCGAATTTCTTCCCTTCCCTCCCTTTTCTCTCTTGCACTCTGTCCTCAACTTCTCAGATTGTATAGTAACGTTGGCGCTATATTTTTTCATCTATTTTTTAATGCCAAATTTTTTGTTTACCTGAGTTTTGTCCTAAAGACAAAAAAACCAAACCCACCACAGCCCAATAAATCTGACCTGACATCAGCTGTCTGCCTTAACCTCAGAGAGATTTGGACAGCTGCAAAAATGGCTCAATTTTTTTTTACGTTTGTTTATGATGCATTGTTCTTAACACGTGCATATCTACATGGCTACAGTATATGCATTCATACACACAATGACAAACCTGTATAAACATGTACAATGTCGACACGTTCAAAAATGTGTACCAATACTGAAGTTGTCTTGTATCGCTGCACATTGTTTCTCTCCCACACCAGCCTGCATATATGCATGCATACATGGATGATGCATACATAAAACTATAGTCTTCTCTATCTGTTGGTGTTTTCAGGCAACGTTGTATTACTGTAGGGAGTTTGGATATCACAGCAGTGTAAGTGAATTGGGTTAGAGGCCTGTTGCTTTCCTCTGCAAAGTGTTTTTTTTCTCGCTCTTTTTGTTCATAGATATGACGGTTATTAATATTATTCTGATCTTTATTATTGGTATGTATTATGTGTGAACCCTGGGGGGCTCGGGGGGGCGGGGAAGCCAAACCTGAAAGCATCCATCCTAACTATATGGACCGACCGATATATCTTATCTATGTATCCCCCCCTCCCCTTACCCTGCCTACCCTCTCCTTTTCTCTATTCCTCTCCACCTTCTCCCTCTTCTTTCCTTCCTTGACGTTATTTGCTGTGTTGGTTCTTTGGAAAATTTTAAAAAAGGAAAAAAAAAGAAAAATTGAAAATGCTATCACAATAAACTATAATAAAAACATTCTAAACTCTACAAATGTCATGTTGATGATCATCTGGCTATGAAAAGAAAAATGTTTTAAAATGAAACGACAAAAACCTTATTCATTTCTGGCCTGGTTTATTTGGAGTATTTTTCCTCTTTCTCAGAATTGTGTGACTATTCGATGTCTTATGTTCGGTGAAAGAAACAATTAATAGATCCATAAACTTTTACTGCATCTGCTTTATCTATCTGGAAAGAACAGAAAGATGTTGAAATTCATGAATCATTTTTGTGGGATAGTGGAAAACCAGATGATCAACCCAACTATAAATAAGCATGCTGTATAAGGATACACTGTTACACATTCATGCATTTACATTGATTTTCTATGCTGTTCCCGACTTGCCATCGCATGGATGGATTCAAGTGTAGGCCTACATACGTTCCTATTTGATTTTAAATCTCGTATCTTATCGAAGTCCGTATTGATTTTCCAATCAGTACTTTCATTTCATACGCAGATTCTTTTCAAAAGTTTCACCTCAAGTTTGAACTGTTAATGGGAAATATAGTTTATGGGGGACCGTTAATTTAAACTATCTTCTGACAGTGTTAAAGAGATACTTTTACTACATGCAATTCCAAAATTATACACCAAAAAATAGAAATGCCAAAAGCCCATCAGTGTTTCTACACTGAAGTTGACATTTTGTGCATATATAGCTAAATAGGTTTTCTGTTAGGTTGCTGATGGTGGAACAGGGTTCACCATATCCATAAATGGCCTTAGGGATAACATAACTTTTAAAGTTGAATTGGTAACCAAGGATGCTTGGTGCATGCCATGGACCATGGTGGTCCTAGTGAGCACAAGGACCCAGGCTAATTTTCATTTTATAGAATTGTTAAATGTTATGGCAGTGATAAATGTATACCAGTGAGCAGAATATGTACACAACATTGATGACCTACAAGGCAGTTCAAAGTCATTTCTTCTTGCGTGTGAGGCTATCAAGGAAAATGGAGTTGAGCCTGGTGAGTATAACATGCAGGTTAATAGCCAATGTTTTATTCGTTTTGTGTCTGTCCCATGTGGATCAGTGGTTCATGTCTGGTGACGGTCCATATACTTTCTGGCCATGAAGTTCAATGTATATTTCTGCAACAGATGGCTGTTTTCCCTGCATGTGCTAAGTTTCAAATTCAACACACTTCTCCCATATGGGAATCTAAACTTGTACTCATAAGTCAAAGAGAAAGGGGGGGGGGTCCATGCTGGGTATGGTATTTGGGCTCATACACTGTCTGATGTATTGAATATACACCCGAGCCCTTGTTGGAGAGAATTCCATGGTTTTGTGGAGGCTTTGCTACATACAGGATGTGGTTATATCACCTTCACATACAACATTACGGCACTGTTGCCTGCTGGAGGTCATCCATAGAGTCATAGACTCTATGGATGACCTGCAGCAGGCAACAATTTGAGACACAGTCAAGCAGACAAGTGAGTCACACAGTAAAGAGGAAAATTAAGATCTTACCCCCAAAGCGCCAGCGCTCGCCCAGCAGTCTGCTGTCACCCAGGCCAATATGTTGATCTGGCCTCCCATTCCAAAGCGCCAGCGCTCGCCCAGCAGTCTGCTGTCACCCTGCAGGCCAATATGTTGATCTGACCTCCCATTCCAAAGCGCCAGCGCTCGCCCAGCAGTCTGCTGTCATCCAGGTGTATATGCGTGCACGTGACCTCAGGTGTCTTTACTGGTGACTCATGACTGTGTGTGGCTTATCATAACCGTAGGTCGCAGATTACTATGAAAACCTGCAAGTCGGTACCAGAGTAATATAGTAAGAGAGTGGCGACACTATAGCGTTGACTACCATTGTAACAATGGAATGCGGAAGTGCTCATTCTATCTCTATATGGGATAGTTCCAGCCATAGGAGCAATGTTTGGAACTATAGCCCATAGGCACCCGCTTTGCGGCGAGATCAAAGCGTGTCGCTATACTCTCCGCTCTACACTCTGGTCAGTACGTAAGTCAGTCTGTCCGTCCATCTCACCACCATATATGGCTGTCAGTTCGTCACGCCTCGTGACATGCTCCATATGGCCGTCTCCATATATGAAGATCAGTTCACTGACATATTTTGATCCACCCCACCCGTCCTTCCTCTTCGATGTCTCCCTTTTGACTATACCTGTCCATTCAAACTCTAGACGGGCCCACTCCAAAGTTATTATCGCAGTCGCGCCCGGCAGCCGGTGAAAACTAGAGTTCTCAACAGGCCCGAAAATGAACTGGGCTGGCCCGAGGCCCTGTCTGGCCTTACAATTAGAACACAAGGGTCCATATATGGGCATTCCCCGACCTGTTGTTTCAGCTCTTCTCACCCACAAGGCATCTTGGTGAATATTATTGTGACATTATTGATAACTCTTCTTTAAGGCCTTTATCTTGATCATTCTGCTTTAGTTTGTCTGTAATATCAATTAAAGTATAGACTGCAAAGTAGACTGACAAGTGACAACAAGAGGCAAATTGCTTGTACAATATAGAATGTATATGTTTTAAGATTGTGAGATCACATAGTGTTAGAAGAGGATCAGAAAGCTTATATGGAGGAGTATGTGTGCTAAAATGTGAAAACAAGCAATTTGTGATATAATTTGGAAGTCCCAGTATCTGCGTCATTCGCTATGACCTATTTTCCTCTGGTGGAAAACACTTCATGGAAAACTTTTATTACTGGAGGGATTTGTCAAATAGCAGAGACAGATCCTCAGGTGGAAGCGTACACGTGATCAGCCTTTGACATAACTGTCATTAAAAAGGAATCTGAAAGGGAGGGTGCACATTGTTATTTTCCAAGCCATAATTATGTCCACTTCTAAGTGTCATTAACTGTCTATAGCAAGATAAACTGAGCACACCTTGAACCATCAATTCAGATAATTTGAAACCAGTCTAAGATTTATTTTCCTGGCTCTACCACAGCAAACTAATGGATTAGTTTTATCACTGTCTGATACGGTAGCTACATTTTAAATAATTATATTGGAGCCTATTTACTATGCCTATATTCTAGAATTAGAATATAAGATAGACAAAAATAAAAGATTGAAAATACGAAAGTGAAGACGTGGTGTCATTGAGAATGAAATAAAAACGAAAAGCCTACGCTCGAGATAAGTGTGCCTGTGTCTTTAAATGGCGCTCTCCTGTGAGCCAGGTTGTTATGATAAAATTACCGGCCGCGTCGTCGTCGGGGACATCCGGGTTACAGCCGTGCTCGACATCTCTCTCTGCAATGCATGTTGCAAGTAAACATACATGATAGGATTGAAAGAGAAACGAAAAGAGATGATACATTAACGAAGCAATTTAACTCTATGGGCGAGTATAGGGCGACGGTAGCTGATACCCTCTTGAATTACCCATGCTTTCGTTGTTGGAAATTAACATTAAACACACACTTTATTTCACACACTTTATTTATTTATTGTATTATTTTTAAGTTTGCATAAGATCATTCAAAAACTGCCCCAAACTGAAGTAGGCTGTTGAGATATATAAAGAGTCCAACTGCGGCCTAAACAGGCCTATGTACAGACAGGCGTGTGTGTTTATTTTGTGATTAATCCCAATAATAATCCATGTTTTGACTTTTTCGTAGGCTATATTAAAGACCCAGTTGTTGAATTGCATTTCTTGATGCGCTCATTTGAAATTTGTCTACTTAAATTATTCTGTATCCAAAGTTGAGGAAGATGCTGCTAGTAATACTATAGCCTAGTAGTAGTATCCAGTCAATCCAGATGTAGAACACCTGTCCGTGCAAAGCTCCCTCCATGGATGAATTGGACATGGAGGGCCCTATTGTAAACAAGTGTAATGCTTTATGGTGTCGTCCACAGTTAACAGTTTTGTTTTGAGTTGTGCTTGAAATGTACTGTAATTCTCCAATCTAGAGAAGAAAAAGAAAGAAAGAAAGAAAGAAAGAAAGAAAGAAAGAAAGAAAACTTATGTCTAGACTATAAACTTGATTTATTCAACTGTTCCGGTTTTACATTTTGGCATCTATTTAAACGGGTCACAAAACCGTCACAACGATACACTACAATAGCTACAATAATATTAAATACAATCTCTCACCGTAGAAAACAAAAACAAACAAAACAATGTCACTTCATCGCTGATTTAGGAAAGAAACGGCATAATCATTATCATGCGCACACAAGCGCAACATTATTTCCCATTTTCAATTAAATGAAATAATTAAAATAATAAAAACAAAAAAGAAAACTCCCAAAAGCGTCACACATGTGAGCACATTGGGGTCAGTGACCGCGCACGCCGCATGTTTATCCATGAGAGGTCCTCGGGAGCGCGCCCCCTGGCCGAGGAAGGTGAGCGAGTGTCTGGAGGGGAGGACTCGGGAGCGCGACCAAGCCGAGGGATCGATCGGATTAAACTCGATTTGAGTGAAATTAACACAAAGGAGCGAAGAGCCCGCACACTACTCGGCGAGGTCGTACATACGAGACACGCCGGAGAAACATCTAATGAGATATACAACTTGAACTTTTCCTGTTTATTTATATTTAAAAGAAGGACCACGGTGGATTTTTCGAGCAAGCCGCGGAGATACTAAACCTACTAAACGAGGAGTTGATTTAATAAAAGAAAAAGACCCGAAGTGACCAAGCTTGTTGGGTAAGAGAAGCGATGAGCTTTTTCTTTTTTTGTTGGATGATTCTATTTCAAATGCGATCAATCTAAACACAGTTCACGGGGCGATGAGTTGTTTGTAGCCGGGGTGATTTTAGAACCATTTTCATTTAGATTAGAGCCCCGATTGGTAAGTAGTTTTCTCACTTTTTCGTCCTCATGCAATGAGACTTTTTTTTAATCCTTCGCGGAAGGAAGTTGGGAGTCGGTGCCTCGGCGGAGGAGGCTCTCTCATTCAGAGGAACTTTTCTCAGACACCGAGCCGGCTTCACTGGACGCTTTGGACGGCGTTTGTTGTGTATTTCGGGACAGAAAGTCATTGAAAGGTCCGCGGCGGAGCTGCCATGCCGACATGCTAACAATAGCAACTTTAGCCTCGCTGCCACCCGCATCATCACCAGCACCACACACACACACACACACAAGCCTCCCCCTTTAATAAACGAGTTCAAAAGTGGAAAGGAATATTTTTCCACGCAACGTGGCGGAGTATTATTGCCCTCTTATAACCGACTCTTTTGGCGACTTGTTGAATATTGTGAAGGGTAAAGAAGTGTTGGACTTTACTTTGGTTTCTCCCCCCCACACACCACACACACGCGCACACACACACACACACAAACACACACCGGGTCGTGTGTGTATGAGTGAGTGTGTGTGTTAGCCTGGTTAGCTCGGGTTAGCTAATTGTATGTGTTGCTGCTGTAGGAGACACGAGGTGGCTCGAGTCGAGCGTAGAGGTGAGTCACTGGCCGACTGAATGAGAGCAGCTCCTCGCCTGGCGGAGCAGCCAGCCAGGGAAAACCCCCCACACGGTTCTAATAAGTACGGACACCACACCATAACGACGAAATATGTCGCTCTTTGTCTCTTAAGTTTTTAACTGTACGAAACCGTGGGTTGCATTGTACAGGGGATAAAGTGTAGTTTTTTGGTTGGAGGGGGGCAGGATGGAGTGTCCATGGGGCTAGCTCAGCTGTGTGGTGTTATTGGACAGAGAGGAGCTGGGATTATATTATATATAACCTAGTGTTATTTCCAATTAAACCACGTAATCGTTTTGTTATACTACATCTAAAACTAGACTGTTCGCCCGTTGTTTGGGAGGATGGTGTCCTATAATGTAAGAGAGTAGATCCCGAGGAGATGAGCGATTCGTTCCACGGTCCAGACCAGAACGACGTGCGTACGAAAAAAAGGCTTTCATATTTATCATGCGACGGGTCGGTGTCTGTCGCTCCAACACAAGATGTCTTTTCAACAGCAAAAAAAAGTATCAACATGAACCCGGTCGACACTTAAAAGTTTATAATACTACTGTATTGTCGGATGGAAATGTATTTTTCCCTATCTTTTGAGTACAAGGGTTGCGCGATGAAGTTTATAAATTAGCCATCGCCGGTGATAGGCTAATTAGCCATGCTAGCCGCTGGAGGATAGCCCACTGCTACAGGACAAGAACAGAAGTTGAGTTAGCCTGTTAGCTGAGCTCACACACTGTTCGTCCTCATTGTCTTTAGGCCACTACTATATTTTAGCCCCAAGAGCTAACTAATAATAACCCGCCGGGGCTGTTAAAGGAGCTATCCGATGTTATTGTGCGCTGGAAAACCACCTTTCATTTCGTCTCGTTTTTGTTGTTGTTGAGCTAAACAATAAAGTTACTTTTGGTGTTATTTTATAGTCTACGTGTACCATTTCCGCTTGTTTAAAAGTTTTGATCATGTTTGTGGTGAAAATGTGTGGCGGACTAAGACGTTTTTTTGGAGGGGGTGGACTTGTTACTCGGGTTGGTTGTTGGGAATAAAACAGTGAAACACCTGCCATGTCCTCGACATTGTTGCTTTACTGCAATGTTTCTTTGCACAACCAATCAGTCGGGTCATTTTCTCGTTCTTTCTCATCTATTCTCGGTCCGTTGCGCGATTAATTAATGCCTTTCTCCATGACGTTTTCTGTAATCGGTCAGCTTGCATAACGGTTACCCAAAACTTTGACTCGCAATCTGCGCCTTATGACATACATTTTAAAGTAATCATTGTGCTCGATGACATGTTTGTATTTTGCACGACAAACGGAGCATCCACTCGACTCCACTTTTAAATGTGATGATGGGTTTGTTTTTCCCCTCATCCTGGCTGCCATAGCCCGCAGCCTGCTCCCCCCACTCACTCTGCCTGAGCGTGTCTGTGAGCCAAGATGGCAGCTAGTTGTGTTCAGCGGGCCACAGAGAGAGGCAGAGATAAGAGGCCCCGACCGTACACACACAACAGATGTTCGGCACTATTGTGGCCCCTCTCTCTATTTTCCAACCCCCATCTCTCTCTAACTCGTCCTTTCTTGTGGTCAGGGTTGAGGTACTTTTTTCCGAATTCTGCTGCTGCAAAGCTTACTTGACTTGTTTGGGGGGCCACACAGAGAGAGAGAGAACCGGACTGGAACTTTTTCCAAGGCCAAGTTTATCGGATTCATTTTTGGAACATTTTAGGTCCAGGAGTGTTTTGTTTTAAAGGATTCGTTTTTTAAAGTATGTTTTGAAGCAAGTCACTCTTGACTCTTTAAAATCAGAACAGTGGGGATAATATCTACGTAGATGTCATTATGGAGGGGAAATCCCAGCATGGAACAATACTGTAACTGTTGGATGGTTCACTGCACTGCTATGTCTCGAACTGCTCTAGAATCTTTATTCAGTTCCCAAATTGCTGACCACGTAAAACTCACTGGAACTATCTACAAACTTGTCATGGAATATTGCCCTTGAATATCATGTGGGTCCTTAACGGTTTGTATTGAATTGGGCACTAGGCGACAGGCGTAGTCTTTGACTGTCAGTACTGCATGCTGGGATTCCCTTCCAAAGTTGTTCTCTTGAATTCTCTTGACTCCGTCTGAAACCAATGCTACAATAGGTTCTCCTAAAACAGTTTTAGGAGATACTATTGTATGTTTACAGTACACTATACAGTCCTTTAAGACAGTATAGTGTAACTTTAAAAACAATGTAACACCAGTGGTTCTTCACTGCCCACCATGCCCAACACCAGCCCAACATGGGCAATAAATACTACCATAACAAAGCTTACATTTTGTACAGACAGTACTAATATTAAGAGCTTAGGCGTTAATGCAATGCTGTATGGTTCAGCGAACAATTTCCCCATGTCCTCCTGTAATCTATATATATATATCACACCCTTTATATATGTGTGTGTGTGTGTGTATATATATATATATATATATATATATGCACACGTGTACAGTAAGTTGACAGAATGGGGGATAGACATGGAGTGACACAGCATAGGTTGCCGAGATCAGAAGTCAAACCCACGACAGCCTAGGTGCCTGGACCGCTGGGCCAGCCCGGGCCAAAACTGGAGTTTATTTGAATGACTAAATGCAGTCAGAAATAGTGAGACTGTTTTCCAAAATATCCTCGGTGCTAGGACCCTGGGTTTGCAGCATTCGCTTTAGTGGTGTAGGCCTATATTTGCCTATAATGTTTTTATTCTTCAAAGTCAAACAGAACTGTGACTCTGTGAATCACAGTTCTAACAGACCAGAGGTGTCAAAGACTAAATTAATGTTACTTTATTATTAACGGCTATAAAAAAATCTTTAATGGCAACCTAAACCAGACATGGTTGGCTTATTGGGATGGCCATAGCTGAATGGGTACTGAGTCAGACTAGGTAACAGGTCCCTGATTCAACTCGCGGCTACAGCTTTGTGTCGAAGTGTCCAAGACACTTGACCCTAACTGCTCCCCCTTGAACACTCATCTAACCATCTAAGCCATCAGCTGGGTGAAGCTAAAACAGATTCCCCACTACGAGTCCTTAATCATGTCTTTCATAGGTTATGCCTTGATGTTTATCTGTTTGAGTGTATTTATTTATTCACATTTCAGTCATCACCAGTTTAACCTTTCATGCTAATAAAGTGTAATATTCTGTGTTTCTGTCCCAGGATTGGCCAGAGTAAGTAGGCTAAACTTTTAAAATCAGAGGAGAAAGGGCCAATGGAGGGCTAGACAAAGGCAAAACAGATGTGTGCGTGTGGTGACAGAGGGAGAGGGAGATAGTGTGAAGACAGTGGCACTCCCATTGGCATGCAGAGAGCACCATGGCCTCTGTTGGATGACACAGATGCTATTGTTTCACTGCTAGTGAAAATCGCCATTGTGTAGCATAGCATGCCTCCAAGTTTCACTGGCTTTCTCTGTACTGTCTCGTTTTTTTTCTTGCTTTGTCTTCTGTTTTATTCAGTTGTCTGTCTCTTATCGACAGCACATCCTTACTGGTGGTACCGTATTACCTTACTTGAGCCGGACATGTTGCTTTTATGTGATGGTGGTGGGGGAATCGATTGATGGGAAAATCGCGATAGTTTTTCTTTCCATGATCTTAGTTGACTGGCCTTTGCAGCTTCCGTAGTGTGCAACAAGCACTGTTTCTAGTGGACTCTGTCAGTTTCTCCTTGGCTGCTAAAATGGAGTAGGTTTAGAATTAGATACAGCCGGCTCTGTCTTCATTGACAGCAAGCGTTTTTTGGACGCATTGTATTTATCTGCTTCTGTCTTTCGCTCGATTTCCCTGTGTCAGTACGTCACTGTGTGTGGAACAGACACTGTTGTTGTGATCTTTAGAACTCTCCACAATAACAAGACAATGTTGGTGTAACAAACAAATTAGCTGGAACATCAACAATTGATTGGGAATTGTTTTGAATGGAGAATCAATTTGGAATCGAATCGTGACTAATGTCTACATTGAATCGAATCATGGAATTACCGGTGTACCGAAACTAAGATCACACCCTTAAGTCGTTGTCACAATTAGGCATGCCCATGATTTCCATCAATGAAATGCAATGAAAACGCTCAATGAAAATGCTGTGAACACAAACATTGGCTTGTGATTGGCTGATCACCCCATCGCGATTTGATTGGCTGAGCAGAGTGCATATTGAAGATTAACTGAGGGCATAAAAGTGTAGACACCAAAAGTGATTGGCCGGAATGACATTTGTGATTTTATTGGCTGAGCACGGAATGTGATGTATGATGATAAGAGCGCACCTCACTTCACACGAGTGATTTATTTATTTTAAATCAAGGAGAATATCACTAAGCAGACTGTCTGAAGACATCAGCTGGGCAGCTGGGGTATTTGAATATTATTGTTCCGTTTCCCTGTCTATCCTGTAGACAGGGAAACAGCGGGCGGCGGTGGCTCAGGGGTAGAGTTGCTGGATGGCAACTACAAGTTTGCCAGTTCGAACCCGGGCTCCCCCAGAGTTGGTTTCGAAGTGTCCTTGAGCAAGACACCTAATTGTGCTGGTTTGTGCCTTGCATGGTTTCCGCCGCCATCGGTGCGTCAATGCAATGCACAATCTATGTAAAGCGCCTTGGATAAAAGGTGCTATATAAATGCACCATTTACCATTTACTGTATATTTCTGTTTTAGCATCCCTTTCCTCTTTAGTTCTGAACTTCTGTCTCTTCTTCTGTTTGGTTAGGCACATTGACCTGTAGCTGCTGTGTTAATCTCATTTTATCCTCTGCTTCTGACCCCCCAACACACACACACACACGCGCGCGTGCACAGTTTGTGGTGGACCTCAAAGCAAGTTTTCAGTCAGTTTATGTGATGGATGGAAACTAGGTCCATCTCTGGGTGTGGGATGGAGCGGTGTTCTGTAATTGGGATCCTAGGACGAAGTTGATCAAAGGGATAAAGCTACGAGTGGACATTTTAATAATGTCGGCTCAACCCTGAGAATAAAGTACTATCTCAGCCAAGGTTGGACACAGTTGGGACTATGGAGTTGACCCATTATTGAGAGTTAAATAAAAGGCCATTATTGTAGTCGATAATAAGCCACTGTCATATTTTACAGGACGAGTTAGGTCACAGCACGGAGCTCCCAAGTTGAATCAGTGAAAGCATGGCAGACAGACTGATGCGTTTTTGTCAAAGGAAAATGTAACTTCTTGGATTTGGGAATACATTTATTTTACCCAGATGCCAAATGTGAAACATTAAAACTTAAATGCAACACGGCATCAAGTTCAGTAATGTCTTTTTATCTTTAATATTGTCTCGTAGCTCCAAAACCGTTACTTTTCAGGAAAAATGATGGTGAAATGGAAGGACAATTATGAAATAGCAACGCAATGTGGGCTTGTAGATCGGCTATTTTCCACTGCTTTTGCTTTTCACTACTTAAGCTTGACAGTCTTGTATGACGAAGTTGGCCGTTAACACATTCAGACCACCTGAGGCCGATATCTACGTATGTAGGATTTTAAAAATCCTAACGGTTTTCTGAAAAGCTTATATGCTTATAAGCTTATATTATATTTTTTGTGTTTTTTGTAAATTTACGAGTCCAACCCTACTTGATCATGCTCCAGTGTCCCACACATCAAAAGTAGATCTACAAGACTGAAACATAGCGGTTTGAGCTTATAGATCTGCTTTTGAATCCTGAAAAGCAACAGTTTTGGACATATGAGGTTTCCACTTTACAGACCATGTATAGCTAAAATCTAAAATGACACAAGCTTTCCCGGTTTTAACGGGTTGAAGGAGTAGTTCATCCAAAAAATGACTTAATTTCTATCAATTACACACCCCATGAAGCCTTGAATTCACGGAGCATTTGTAATTTGATGACTGGCAGTGCCTCCGTTAGGAGAATCTCAAAGAGTCTCCCCTACTGAGTCTCCTACTGACTGATGACCTGGACTGGTTATCAGATTATTGGCTTAGGAATGTGACAAACATCTACATGAATTCAAGGCTTCATGGGGTGAATATAGAAACTATGTACTTTTGGGGTGAACTACTTTAGGTGACGGAAAAAACACAAATTTAATGTTGAAATATGGTGAAACAATGTATCTGCCTGACACTAAGGTTGGACAATATGCCAATTTTTTTCACTCGCACATCGTCTGTCCAAAAATCGTCGAATGATGATATATTCGTGTTATAAAAATAAAGTGAGAACAGCTTACTGCGGGTCGCAAAAAAACCCAGATTTTTGCGGCGCCGTTCGCTACGTGTTGAGAGCTTGTAGATCTGTCTGTTTTTGCAGTGCCAGTGTCAGGCCAGTCGGGGTACCAAGTAAGTACCATGTGTGGTTGGTGGAGTCGGGTGGACCCTCCATCTGGTTTTCCATGTGATGCCAGTGTCCACTGTTGGTGTGGAGGGGCTTTGTGATATTATTTTGCCCGTGGTGTTGGAGATGCATCTAGGTGCCATGTGGTGGACATCATGATTGTGTTCAGTTAAAAGATTTGCTGGCTGGACTATTTTCACCAGCTGGTGCTGCTTTACAGTCAAAAGTGAACCCATGGTAATAGTGTCATAAACGGAGCACTAGTGTTAGGGGTGCACTGTGCAGCCATTTTGTCTCCTGTCATGTGTCATGGATGTCAGCCCTGCTCAGAGAGATGTGAGTGCTTCTCTTGCTTTCATCTATTGCTCTGCCCCCCTCCTCCTGGTCATGTGGGCAGGTTCTCACTCTCTCTCCCCCTCTTTTCTCACTCCCTTCCTCACTGTCACCACCTCCATCCTTGCACTCTCTCCAATCTCCATCCTCTCCAGCCAAAAGGTTAGCAGGGGACTGGAGCGGCATGGTGACATTCAAAACTGGCCGTCTGTCCCCCACCATCTCTCCCAGTCTAGTTCCATTTGCCCTCTTTCCACACCCTCTCACTGTCTCTCTTCTGTCATTCCTCCCCTTCATTACTTCCTCCATATATCTCTCCCTCCCTCCCTCCCTCCCTCCCGCAGTGGAGGCCTTATGGACCAAGTGCTGTGCCGAGAGTCGAGCCTGGCATCATTACACCTCGAGTGTTTGTGTGGGCTGTCGTGTGTTAGTCTTAATGTGTGTAGGTGCGAGAGAGCATCGAGTACATCTCCAACCTTTCTCCCTTTCTGTGTGAGTACCAATCCATCCGTGACCTCTGAGTGTTTATGTGCGTCATAGCTACCATTTATATTTATCATCTGCCTGCTCCATTGGACCATCTAAACTTATCCATCTGAGTGCAAACTCCAAGAAAGGGAACGTAAACAATACTAGTCTCCATTGAAAAAGGATGGGAGTTCAATGTGCCATAAGAGAAACAAAAATTGTCCTTTACAACCAGTGTTCTAGCATTCCCACAGAGCCCCCTAGTTGGGGCTGGTTTTCTTCTATCCACGCAATGGTCTCATGTTTTTACCCGTTTGCATCCCTGGGGTTGAGCCGCTCTTTGTGGCATCCCCTTCCAGTAAGAGACAGGGTTGGTTTTCAAGAGGGGGACTGTCTGGTGAGGTGAGAGATGTCCCAATGACGTTTTTCCTTCAGAAATGGTCCCAGCATCTGATCATGCTTATTTGGTGAACAGTGGTGGCAGGTGGTGATGGAGAAATGTGAGACTTAGAGTTAAGAGTCGTATTTGAGCGCACAATGTAACAAAAGTGTCTGCTCCATTGAGCACTGCTCTGCAAAACGGGCTTGTGTCTGTGTCCCAGGAGAGTACTTTAGCCCACAGCCTTGTGGGAAGGCCCGAGGAGAAGCTAATTGGTTGTTAACTCGGAGGCGGGTGGGATGACGAGGGGATCTGACCAATCTCGGGGGATGCTGTCCAAACCTATCAAGCCCATTGGTCTAAAAAGCTTGTCAATAGTGATGATTGATTGGAGAGCTGTGGGAGTAGAGGACTAGAGATCCTTTACGTAGACTGGGTGTGTGCAGGGGCAGGTGTACTGCTGGCGGCTTCAATGCAAAATCGCGTGTTGTAGTTGGTATTTTAATATTTTGATTTGCTAGTTTTTAAAGGGAGGTTTTGCACAAGCTTGTGAAGTTATTTTTTGTTTGGGAGATTTATTGTAGAAAGTATCTGTCCCCCCTTTCACAAATGTCCCCAGTAGTACTCTATAAACACAACAGCTGGTGTGTCCTGAAGGGACTGAAACGACTCCACCTTGGTGATAAATCATCACAGAGGGTTTTTCAGACTCTTGTCCCTTTAGGTGTTGTTATACCTCAGCCTCGTCTCAACACTGAAACTACAAAAAGTGAGCTGATTACTTCTTCTAAACGTCTACTTCCCTTGGCCTCGCCACACAGCATGCTTGCATACAAGACGGCCAAATCGGCTCTATTTATAGTCTTGAAAATTGTGTGGCTTAATCTTTACTGCATCTAAATATGAACCAATGACTGCATGAAACTTTATTGACAGCCGTAGCCAGTAGATGACAAACAACAATTAAACACATACAAAACAGTTACAAATAAATACATTGGTTCATAAAACATAAAATATTTATATAAAATAGAAATGCTGGGTCTTGGATGAATGGAATGGCACCAAGTGGTCATCCGGATTATTTGTTTGGGCCCTGTAGCCCCACACACAAAATGAGAGAAACGCTATTAGTCATGTATATTCAGTTTCAGACTAGGGGCAATTTACATTCAGTGCATCCCATTCAATACACGCCAGTAATTTACTTAACGGTATCTTTTCCTCGAAGTTCTTGATAGTTTAAATGTTGTATTCTACTCAAACATGAGAAATTCTGAATAAACCCCCAGTCCTTTGATTCGTATTGAAGCCAACTGTCACTCAAAGCAAAGCAGTAAAGGGCAGACATGATGAAAAAGGCAACCTGCACCCACCTCTCTGTTGGGTGCCCAGTAGGTTTGACTTAATGACATTTGGAATGTTTGACCAATTCAAAGACTAGCATCTTGCATTTGACGTTGAAAGCAATTGCTTGAAATGTCGTCTGTACTGTAATCCATGGGCAGAACCAAAACAAAAAGACATTAACTCTGGCTGCTGTACTATCATGTATGTACTTTATCTAGTTGCCAATTACATAACTTTTTATGTTAATGTAGAGAAGAACGAAACGTTAGATTTTCTTTTTATAATTCATGTATATAAACGAAGTGGGTTTTAGCTAATGTCGGTATGTTTAGTTGCATGTTTATAAGGCAACAGACAGCTGCATCATTGTTAGGACTAGGGATGGAGATCATAATTTTTTTGATAACGAGCACCTTATCGATCAGGCTTATCGGGCCGGGTTCTTATCGGACCCACGATCGTGCATTTTCTATTATTTTGTGGAAAGACTTATATTTTACAAGGGCCTTAAAATACAGTGCCTTTCTAACAGACGGAAGACAATTGTCCTTTTTCAAGAATTGTGCATGTAAATGGTAAAGCGACTTTATCAAAGGTGCTTTAGATTACATAGATCCCGCCACTCTGCCCCTGAGCCACCGCCGCCCAGTGCGCCCACACAATAATGCATATAGGCAAATTCATTGCAAATAGACAAAAAGGACAAACTAGATTATTGATTAAAGGCCTTTGGGGTACCCGTCAGGGCCTGAATTTCGGTCTAGGGTTGTGGATTGAAAACTTGAAAAGTGAGTGAAAAAGTGAATTTAATGTTGTTTACTGCAATCAGATAGGACTTTTCTATTTGGATGTGTGGGCTGTCAAGGCCAGAAAGTCAAGGCCAGAAAGTCGACACTCAATAGGTGTTCTCGCATAACATCCGGGTATGATGATGATTTCAAGCTTATACCCTCTATCGGCATATGAAGAGAATGACAAAGCCCATTTTCACTTAACCCAAATGTAAGCTGTTTATTAGCTTTTTTGCCACAGGTTAAAACTCTGTCACAGTTGTGGTCCCCACAGGCTATAGGATCAGACTGTTGCTGCGGTCATGGTCCCATAACCCAGCTGGGTGGTGGGGTGGGTGGACCTAGCTTCGGGGCTACAGTATAACACACGATGCCAGACGCAACTGCTGAGATATGAGTGGAGGATATCAGTGCTTTGGATATCAATTTCATTAATTATATTTGTATTGACATCTGCAATGTACGCACCAATCAACCGTTGCTGTTTTTTGAACATCGTGACTGCTTTATTAGCACATATAGCTTAAACAACGTCAACACGGGATTCTCATGGTTTTTCGGGTCGTAAATCAGGATCAAATTAGCAACGCTCTGGGTGTGCACACTCGGGTATGGACTGGTGTTATGGTTCAGCAAAGACTGATGTGAGAAGTTTGATTACGTTTTGGTTTCTATAAATGTTCATGGAAGCGTCATCTTGAAACAAATTTCAGGCCCCCCGGCACATAGTTTTCCTGCTCTTCTGCTGTAGATCCACTACAACCTCTGCTTTGAAACAAACCCACCACTCTCTGACAATCTTCTGTCTTCTCGTCTTTAAAAGCTAGATATCCTGCATCACAGAGGAAAGCTCTCCCTCTCTGCGTCCTCCATCTCCTCCTGTTCTTCCTTTCTGTGTCCCTCATTGTCTCACACACACACACACACACACACACACACACACACACACACACACACTCACACTCACACTCACACTCACACTCACACTCACAATGCCAACAGGACCAGGAAATGTTGAGCACCGATTTATTTGGTTGAACACTCGTGTCATGCACTGTAAATAGAAGACCCACAATCTCAGTGTGTTGCAGACAACACAACGCGTTGAGCTTGTAGATCCACAAGCTCACAGTGTGTTGCAGACAACACAACGCGTTGAGCTTGTAGATCCACAAGCTCACAGTGTGTTGCAGACAACACAACGCGTTGAGCTTGTAGATCCACAAGCTCACAGTGTGTTGCAGACAACACAACGCGTTGAGCACACTATGCACAACAAAGTATAAATCAGGCTTGAGAATTAGCGGAGCATGTTACTTTAGTCCTTTAGCTGAGGTCCCTCAATTGTACATCCAGCATGCGCACACACACACAAAGAGAAGGAAGACAGACAGAAACACAGAGTGAGCGTTGTGGCCAAGAGAGGTCAAGATGGTGCTATAAACTTGACAGTCAAGGTCACAGAGCGGCCACACACAGATGAACACGTGCGTCCTGCGTGCATTCACCTCTCTACTTACATACGTGCACAGCCTCTGACACACATGGATCCACATTTACACTTTTAAGAGTTAAATTACCACTCAGGATTTGACTGTGCAGTTACAGGTTCTTTGGCTGGCCTGTGGTCTGTTTCTGTCTCTCAGGCTGACAGACTGACTTCCGGCCTGCCTGTCCTCTGGGTCCAGACTGGGGGCTAGCCAGTGGTTTTTCTACCACATGGTAGAGGCAGGGAACAGATTGGATAAACACAGCCCCTTCCTGCAGAACCCCCCCCTACGCGCCCCACACACACACACACACACACACACACACACTTTTTCTCTTTCTGTACATGCATGTGTGTGTGCACGCACGTACAGAAAGAAAAAAAGTGTCCATTAGCGATGCAGCCGTGCGTAAAATAACCAGATTTTCTCTAGCTTCACTACCTCTCTCTCTCTCTCTCTCTTTCTCTCTCTTTCTCTCTCTCTCCCTCCCCCCCCTCCTTCCTCTCTCTCGCTCTCCCTCCCTTCCTTCCGGGCCTTAAATCCCAGCCCAAACACACCGCCTCGCGTTCCCCTACTTGTGCTTAATTACACACACGGCGCACACACATACACACGGCCAGCGCCTCCCCCCACAGGAACAAAGGTATAAATTATACTGGCTTATATCACAGGGCTAATGGAAGGTGTGTGCATTTTGAGGAAGGGAGAGATCAGGCAATACTACAGGTGTTTTCTGTGTGGTAAAGCTGGGACTACTGTAGTTTTAAGTCTCACTCAGTGGAGTTGACTTTCAACCTAGCAACATGCCCCATTTTGGGCATGTCATTATTGAATAAAAGCAGCAAGAATAGCCGATCTATTATCTCTCAACGTGTCGCGAGCTTATATGTCGGCTATTTTTGCTATTCATACGTATTAACTCGACAAACTGTATAGCTGTATATGAGTCTGAAAGATTGTCTTCTATTATATCTTCTGTCTCCCTCTCTCCTTTCCTCGCTCCCTCGATCAGTCTTGCTCTCAGAGGAAGCATTGTGTTGTTGACATGACAGTGATTTCCTGTAGTAAAGCCTCTAGGGTATAGACAGTTTAGCTGCCAAGCCATCAACACCACAGCCTTCTCTGCTACTGCTGCTGCAGCCTGCTACGCTGGCTGACTTGCACCCAACTGATGCTGACTAGTCTGAATTCCTTCCCTCTCTGAGATTAGACAATATGGCCATACTTTGAAGGAGAACATTGTTAACTTGTGTGGATCTGCATTCTGCAATGATATATTGATAACGAACCAATGTGTTGTGGATTGAAGCAATGGCCTTGACACTGCACAACACACAGGTGGAGAAATTTGGAGTTCACCTGCTCGGAGAGCCTAATGCTGTGTTTACACTGGCAGAAATACAAAAGATACAAAGCTACATATGTGTAGCTGAAGTTGAAACCATCTCAACCTTTTTGTAGCTGTTGTAGCTTTTGTAGCAAATGTAGATGATTTTGCTTTGTATCTTCATGTCGATTTAAAACGAATGGTAGCGTGTATCTTTGTATTTGCCAGTGGAATGCTCAATGCAGGATTACAGACTTAGCAGTGTGGATTGCATTTGTACATCAGCTTCGTTAAACAAGAATGTAGTTTCTCGGTCTGCCACGATTGTCAAAATATGTCCCGTGGCAGACAGAAGAAAAACACATTTTGAAGAGCCACTCTGAGACAGATGACGGGCAGCAACTTCAGATCACAGGTTGTTGTCATGTTATACCCATCCTGCAGATAAGCGATGCGTTTAAGGATTGGCAAAAACAAGTTCTGCGAGTAACATTTAGACGCATGTATATGGATCGTCACAGGCAATGCAGAGAAAGTCATTGTGTAGACTAGAGGGCTTCTGTCGTGGCTGGTTTTCACATCCACTTCTGGGCCTGTTAACTCAATGTCTGCCAACGACCTACTTGACTCCTTTTTTAGCAACTCCCACAGCGCCAACGACGTCTTTATCGTCTTTTTCAGACGGGTATAACATTGGACCAAAAAAAAAAAAAAAAAAAAATCTTTTTTTTTTTTTTTTTTTTTAACAAAAAAATGAAAATTTAAATTAAATAAAAAAATGTATAGAGACTGGCGCTTAGGGACTTTTTGGCACTTCTTAAAAGCGATGAATGAGTTAACTGTCTGCACCAGTTTCTGTCCGCTTGCACAAGAAGGGAAACTGTGGTGAGGTCAGGGTGGGTGGTTTTGATGACAAACGTTTCAATGAGGATCTCCGTCCCTTTCTGTCAGGTGGAAACCTGACTAACATCTACCCATTAAATGTAGACGACGGTTCGCCACCTAGTCGCGATCAGAGCCAGAGAGTAAGCCAGAGTTCTGACAACTCCGTTCACTTCATCGGACCAGTCTTTGTCCCTTTTCAGGCTGCATAAACGGCGCTCGAGCACTCCGTTTCTGCCCCCTCAATATCGCAACTCTTCTACTAGATGGCTCTGGTCGTGATTGGCTGCTTCTAGCCAATGGGAAGGCAAAAGCGGCCTCTGGGCAATGGGAAGGGCTGGCCCAAGGGGAGAGGCATATCCCTGGCAGCCACGCCAGACTGCAGACTCGCAACGCAGATCACTCACCAGTCACCGCAGTCACACTCATGGCTTGAGACGGGGAAGACGCGCTTGCACGTCACTCATATCGAGTGACGTTCCAAGTTCACACCATACGCGGCTGCATACACGTTAGAAAAAATTCCTTGGAATGTTTTGCTCATGCCGATTGATGATTGTCAGATTGGTTGGCGAGCCATGTAGATAATGTTCATGTGGTGTGATCGTTGTAGTGGAGGGCTGGAGGCAGCAGATTTGCGTAAGATGACTTGGGTTCTCTAGGTTAGTTGTTCCCAAACTTTTCAGGTCGAGACCCAAAAGAGAGATTTGATGTTTGCCCATAGTGAAAAAAGCTCATCTACAGGTGCACAACGCATTGCTTCTCACCCCCCCCCCCCCCCCCTGTTGCAAGGTTTTAGATTTTCACTACTTCCTAATTCATCGAGTGTATGCGCATGCAAGAAGTGAGTGGCAAATTGAGGGTCAAAGTCAGTTTACCGTTGTTTAATGTCATGACCAATAAAACTTGATCCGTTACTCTGGGTGCTGGTGTCATTAGCTCATCATGCTGCCTTTTACCCCAACACCCACACAGTTGTAGGAACTGAAGACTTAGGACTGGAAAAGATATTCATCCCCTTGAAAACTGGACTGCCTTAAATGAAAAAGCCAGTGCCGACCAAACTGCTTTGTTCCCCGCTACTTATACGCACAATGTAAAAGCATCAAACCGATTGACTGTCTGGAAGTCTTGAAGTAGCATGGGTTTTTTTTTAAATTTGGGACCTAGCTTGTTTTAGCTGTGGAACACGTGCTGGGTGAGTAATGGTTTCCCCCTTTTGTTTTGAAAGTGGCCCAGAACAGTCCCAGGAACGTTTCCAAGTGTCCCACATGCATTTGCAGTTGACCCAAATGTCACTCAGGGCGGCACTCGTTTTGGAGCTGTGAAGCTCTATGCCTTTCTAAACGGAGTCTCAACGAGCAGCATTACCCAAAGAAATCCTATTACCCTTTTACCATAAAATTGATACTGTTGATGCAAGTAAAAGTGTTTTTCAGTGGTGCAACCACTCCCTTACGGAGCTGTGTGTGGCTGGCTGGCTGGGTGCGTCTGAGCACAAAAACAGCATGGTTGTTTTTCACCACCTGTGCGCAACCTAACTCACACGCACATATTAAATGTATATATGATGATTTCGGGTGTGCCAGTACATTACAGTGACAGTACAGTAGAGGGTACAGTAGAGGGACCCCCACACGGTAACTGTCATTTCTCAACCGTTTCGGATGCGGGGCGGCTCGCCGGAACCGGGCCGGCACCCTGGGTGCGTTCCTGTGGGTCTGGAACCCCCCCCCCCCCCCCAACACACACAGTTGAACCACTCATTTCACTTGGGTGTGATTTCTTTTTTTAATGCAAAGCTTCCAACTCGCTCACCCAATTCACGTTTCACTGTCACAGGCATGTGGATTCGGTGAGTTGTGACCTGTCCAAAATGTTAGAGTACATCTGTATTCAACATGAATATACACTAATAAAAATAAATAAGAAAAGATTGTCATTTAGTTAAAAATGTGGGCACTCTCTTAGCCTCTGCCCCCTCATGTTCTGTCATTTGGCATTGCCCATGCACTTGGTAGGACATGGCCGGCATTGCCTTGAGACTGAGAGAGATGGAAGCCATGTTGTACTTGTAGCAAGCAGCATCAGCTTTTACATGAACAAAACAAACCTGTTGAAGTGTTTCTACTTTCCTTTCTGCTTTGTGGTTACTGGTTACCTAAACATGATAATGTAACGGAGACTAACTAACTTTAGCTCTGTTGAACCAGGAAAGCATCTTCTGTGACAATGGTAAACTGACTCCACCATGACAACAGCTGTACAACAACTACAAAGCCAGCAAATCAAGCTGAATATTTAACCCAAAGCTACGTTGTGTACATAAAAGCCGCTGGCAGAGTGCCAGGGGGTGCTATGTAAGAGTGGTGCTTGGCGTCCGACACCATGTGTCCTTGTTGAAAGCAGATGTTGAGAACCTGTATTTTGAGCACTGCCCTGGCTGCAGCTCGCTGTCTTTGGCTGGTAGTCCGTAATCCTACACTACATGGTAACTGCAAGGCCTGCTGCTCTGATGACAGCTATAGTTATTACTAGGCCCGCACACACACATGGATACACTAGCCTGGCCTTGGGTATGCGGCGCGTAAGAGGCAGTCTACTTGATGGGGTGTAATGCTGTGTTTGTGTGGGTGGGTGGGTAGGGGGTGCACTCTTGTCCTCCATTTGACTCCACACCACCATGCACGCTTGTGCGGGGGTTATGGTTCTTGCACGCTGTACTATGGACGTCTGATACTTTCATTTTCTGTCACACCGTGTGACAGGAACAAGCAAGGTAGTGTTGTGATTATCCAAAGGCTGTGCAAGTGTAATTGAGTATCGGTCAGAACACATTTTCAAAAGGAGGAGGGAAATTGTGTCCCAGTTTTGACCCGGCAGAAGAGGACAACATGGGTTGACAAAGCAGTCTATCTATTGTCATTTTTCATAACATGTTATACACATACATAGTGATTCTTTATAGTGATTCTTCATTGTCTCCACCAGGCCGAAGGCATGGGGAGAGAGTATGTTTTGCACTCTGTCCTTCCATTCGTGTGTCCGTCTGTGAACAGCTAATCTCCGGCACCGCTAACCTGGTTGATGCCAAATATTGCACACACTTCCTGGATGCCAACTATGAACCTCTGCCCCAAAATGGCCTGTTATAGCGGCCTGTTATAGCGCCACCAGGAGGCTGACTTTTTACAAGGCTTTACAACAAGGATTACAAAAATCCCGCAAATCGTTACAAACTATCTCTATAGTCATGTATTCAAGATGGTTCTGTCCGATATTTCATATTCCATCCTAATTGGCTTTCAATGTTTACAGGATTGGCCCTTTTGAAACAAAGCCACAAATCATGAACGCAGCGTGCAATTTACGTGAAATCTTTCACAGACTTTCCTACTAGGCCGAGGAATATATCTCACCCTTTTCACATTGGCCTGTTAGAGCTCCAACAGGTAGCTTTTTGCAAAACACATTTTTGGAACAAAATGCCTCAAATCATCCAAATGCCATGGTGTAAGAACAAATGGAACCATTTCACATTGGCCTATTATAGCGCCACCAGGAGGCCACAACCTGACATGGCCTGGTGGAGACCTCTGCCCTGAGGAGCACTTTTTCTAGTTCCCTATGCTTTAGCCTGAAACTGATAAATGGCCACAGTAGACAACGATGTTTTCAGAAAAGGTAGCCATTTCCAAACCATTTTATATTTAATATTTTCATTGGTAGGTGTTGTTAGAACTGTCTTCCGTTGACTATCGTCATAGTGGCTACTGGCTAGTGGCACCAACCACAATACAGCCACAACTTCGGTCACTGCCAGGACTTCATCATTGCCTCCAATCAGTCCAATGGCTTGTAGCCGGCCATCCTTAACTCTGTTAATGTAATCTGTGTGGTAACCTTTTAGAGAAAGTGTGTATGGATATGGGTGTATAATATACGTATGTAACAGACAGGCTGGCTTAGAATACATGTGTATTCCACAACATCACGGTTTGTTTTCAGTTCTGCAAGCTTTCTTTGCTCACGTGTGTTTGTGGTGGGTATGTGTTGCAGTGGGGGAAGGGCTCGGCTAAATGCTTCATCCTTTGATGAGATTTGGCATTTAAAGCGGCACACTGACCGTTCACCCAATTCCCTCTGCAGTGACAGCTGGGCCTCAACACTAGAAACACACTGTGTGTGTGTGTGTGTGTGTGTGTGTGTGTGTGTGTGTGTGTGTGTGATGGAGAAGAAGCGATGCATTGATATTGAAATCGGATAGGAAGTGGCAGGGTGGAGGAGAGGTGTTGAAATAAAGGACAGAGAGCATGCATTATTTATTTCAAGGCCAAATTATACTTTCAACATCTGGCTACTGTGGCTCGCTGCGAGGGTACACTACCAGCATGAAGTCAATTTAGTTACCAGCTCATGACCTGCAGACATTGGCGTGCCTTTAAGATTGTATGACCACTGACTGCACATGTGATTGAACAGAAACTGGAGAGGTTGTGTGAGGCGATCAGTCAACACTCGCATCTTCATAACTCGTTAAAAGCCTATAAGACACTTGTGTGCTTAAGTTCTTGGAAACAAATTGCTGTTACTGTTGGAAGAGGAGGAAGTATCCTGTATCGCAGGATAAAAGGTCTGCAGGCATCACATTGTAGTGTAAACAACTTGCGTGTAAGCTTTCTGGTCCTGCGTGGCTATGCAGATGTAAGGAGTATAATCAGGCCTTGAGCTTGGCTGGGGTATCTCTCTTGGGGATGGGGGGGCATACTCTTGACTTGAGGATCACTCTGCTCTGTTATCTTCAAACACCACTGGAAGTCTCACTGTCTCCCAAATACAGGGAAAAGCCACTGTTGGAAGTAGAACCTGTTCGGATGCAAATGCAAGGTGAAGACCCTCAGGTCAAAATGCTCACAAGATATCTAAATGCTAAATGGTGCTCTTATATAGTGCCTTTCTGCAAAGAGCTTTACAATGTACTGTACATGACATTCACCATTCTCTCGCATGCAATATCAAAAATGATATTATACTATATATCTGATTGACATGGTGTAAAAGATCGGTTTCTCCAGATATGGTAAATATGGTAAATGGAGTGAATATCGGCTGATATGGCCGATCACCGTTTGGTGGCCGATTATCTGTACTTGTTTGATGATCTCGTCTTAATTACACTAAATCACCAGACTGTAAGCAAACAAGCCCTTTAGAACCTGTTAAAATTCAAAGCACTGTTAAATCCTGTTGTAATGCAAGGAAAAAGCACCGTGAGAACCTATGGTGGGATGCTAAGGGTGATAGTGGCTCGCTCAGGAACTAGATCGGCCACCTGGGAACCAGAAGATCCCCAGCTCAGCGTTGTGATGGAAGTATCCCTGAGCAATACACTTGAACCCCTAACTGCTCCCCCCAAGCTCCCCTGGGGCTGCGCTGTGCACTGCTCTTAAAAGTCAAATCCAGCTAATTTCCCCACAGGGATCGATACAAAAACTAATGCCAAGAAAAAGGCTCAGTTTTAAAATCACTACCATGTCCGAGAGGAAATGGATAGCATAACCCTGGCATCCCTGTTTTGGGCAAGTTTTCAAAATCTTTGAACTTGAAGATCTGCTATTTTCGGTGTCTCAAAGTACAATGAAGTATATAGGGCTTATAGTGGTTAAATAAATATGGTTAACACATGTAAACCAGAAAGTATTTGGCAACAGACAGTTAAAATAAGTGAAGAAAGATTGGGAACGGATAGAATATACATAGATACTCTGTGTGCAACGCATGTGAGCGCACGTCCTCTGAGCAGCTGAGCATGCAGTGGTGCTGAAATGCTGGTACACACTCAAAAACGGTGTCACCGGTGTGTGTGTGTGTGTGTGTGTGTGTGTGTGTGTCTGCCTGCGGGGAGGGGGGATGGGGGGGGGTTAAAGTGCAGAGCGAGATATGGAGGGATGCGCGACGTAATGGAAGGATTTCTTGTCTTCCTGCTCTTTGCTGGAGCTGTGAGCTGATGAAAGCCTCGTGGATGCTTCTCTCTCACACACACACACACACACACACACACACACACACACACTTCAGCATGTGCTCACTGATGCGTTTGTTCTATATGGAAGATTTTGGGCACAGATTTGGAGAGTGATTTAGATGTGTGTGTGTGTGGTGGTGGCACTGGGGTGGGGGGCAGGAAACCAGTCATCGCTATAGTAGCTCATTGGAAAGGATGTGAAATTACACACTTACTCCATCTCCCACGCATGCACATTTCTCGCCATCGACAGTCTCCTCCCATCTCTCTCACAACCCCCATTTACTGTATACATCTCTCCCTGACTGTTTCTCATTTTCTCCATCATGTGTCTGTAGCGTTTTTCCCGGGTCTCTCTACCAGATTTGGCCTTCACCACCTCGTAGTGATTTTCACAGGAAGTGGTTTGTGACTACGCACTGGTTGCCAGCTGTTGTCGTTTTTTTTTCCTTTTTTCTTTTTCTCCCTTTTGCAAAACTCAGCTTTTGCCCACTTAAAGCCTCTATACTTAGGCACGAAACCCGCAGGACTGGCAGGGCGCTTCTTTTACAAATGTTCCACTCTGGGTGGAAAAAGGGTGGTCCGCACACGTATTCTCAATCTTAGGAAATAGGAATACATTGTATATCGGGTGACACGACATCTCAGTTTGGTCAAGAGTGGCGAAAAAGTCACGTGCAAAGCAGCTTGAACTGCTTTTGCATGGCTTTGAAGATTGTTATATGGCAGCCAAGTCTATGGCATTTTTAATGTTTGTAGAGCACTTACGATGAAAATCATTTGCCAGCCAAGTCTATGGGCTTTGAAGACATTACAATGTTTGTTTAGGGCACTTATGACGTAAATCGTTTGCGAGACAAGTTTATGGACTGTTTGTTTAGGGCACACTGTGCATCCTAGTGTTGTGTTGTGTGATGTGATTTTCTTTCCCCTTCTGTCTACATAAAAAAATAGCCAGTCACAACATGTCACGTAGATCGGCTATTCTTGGCTAATGTTCCCCCAGAACATGCAAGTTGGGGCCTGGGTTGTTAAAGGACCACTAAACCACTTTTCAACCTATCTTCATATAATAGGTCCTCACTAATAATCATGATAAAATAGCTACATGTTTTTCTACTCTGTCTGTGTCTCATAGGAGGGCTGTGGGCAGTTCAGCAACCCACCAGTGACATCATCGATGGGGAGTCCAAGCTAATAGAAACTGCAGGCTTTCTAGTCCTGAAAAGTTGCAATGCGAAAATGGAAGCCATCGTTCTCACGATAATAAAAATCTAAACATTTTTGTAAAAAGAAACGATGATTTGGGTTGCTGAACTGCCTGCCCACTGCCCTCCTATGAGACACAGACTGAGTAGAAAATAATGGTGCCATTTTATCATGATTATTAGTGAGGACTTATTACTGTATATGAAGATACGTTGAAAAGTGGTGAAGTGGTCCGTTAATATCAATCTACAGGTTATCAGACATTGCCAGCTGACCTTAAGCACATTATTGCCATAGGTCTGAGCCCAACGATGGACCCAGGGGCCTGTTTCCTTAAAGTATTCTATGGCATTTTGAAGTCATTCTATTTTATTCAGTGAAGGGTTATAAGAATGATAATGAGGAATTGCTTTGTGGCAGGTGTATGTATAGAAAATGTTGGGATTCCAACATTTCAGTGTATGAATTTATATATCTGGGCTTGACGCTAATATCCGTTTGTGGTCAAGTCTCCAATTGGAGCTTAATCTAGGTTCTCTGACAATGTTTCTTAAGTGTATGGTCATGCCAATGCAGTGATGCAAATAGGCTGCATTTTGCGTCACTAGACGCAATAGATAAAGGACGCAATCGTGTCCCCCTCTAGGGGTTCTGGGATGCACTACTGTACTCGGTATTAGGGCTTTAATCAACTAGTCGACTAATTTTGCATCACCGCATCAGACCTAATCCTACATTATAAACGATACAATCCACGTAAGAATCGTTGTAGAAACACCATAGTGTTTCTAATAAGAATCATAACCATCTGGAGCAGTGGCCACAGCGCAGCCTCAGACCAGAGATCTCTAGAGTGCCGTCACCGTGAGGGCATAAAACAGCATGGTCACATGACCCATGCAGTGACGAGCTGTAGTCCGTGGCCCCATGAAATGAGCAGTTGTCGCAACTCTCATCTAAATGGCCAGTCAACAGACAAAAGACCAAATTCTTTATGGTCACTTCAACAACAATGGAGTCCCAAATGCACTACAAACCTTTTTTTTTTTTACTAATGACCATGATATTCTTTAATTGAGCTGTGCATAAAATACACTATTCTTTTCTTTTCTTTTTAGCTCACTGAGTGCACCGCAAGTATTTAATACATTTTTTGTATTTTTACTTTATTTATTTTGGTGCTATTTACTATATACATACTTTTACTTTGTATACGTTGCATACTTTGCACTGTTTGCATACATCTTTGCAAATATTAAAGTTGTCAGATTTTGAATATATATATTTATTTCAGATACATTTTCTACATGAATATAACCATAACATGAAATGGGGGTTAAATGCTGCAATTTGTAAAAAATATGCCTTGGGACTCTGGGATATTTATTTGGGACCCATCTAAAAGACCACCCCTGTGTGACTCCCGGGACCCATTAAATTGAAAACCTATTTACATCACTGCCAATGCGCTCCTTCTATGGACTATAGTGTCTAGTGCCCTTACTGACTTTATGAACTGAATGCATTCAATGTTTCATGGACTGTAGACGGGGAGTGTAGTGGATGGGGGGTCGCAGCGCAGTGGAGAAATGCGCCCCCACTTCTAAAAATAAAAGTAAAAGTGATAATAATTCTCATTATAAGATGGCAACCATTTTTGTCTACTGACTGTGTCTTGAGAGGAGGGCTGTGGACACTTGACACTAATTATGCTAATGACGTGTATATACACGTCTTTTCTAATCAAACCGTGGGGGCCTTGGGTCTTTAGGCCACTTTTAATGATATCAAACGAGATTGCTGTAATTCAAATGGTGTGTGTGTGTGTGTGTGTGTGCACTGAGCACACAGACACACACACACACACACACACACTAGCCTCGGTCCCAGGCTTACTTATCTGCGAAAAGAAAAGCCTGGTCACAACGTAAGGCAGAGAAGCTATCGGTGGATGTATCCTCCGGAACATCCGTCAGATGTATTTCCCCCCGGATACGATATTTTCCCGACCAATCACAACACTTGTTTCATTCGCGGAGAATGTAAACTGATTTGTAAAGCATCAACGTAATTTCCTTGGGCGATACCTTGGGCGTCATTTCCTTGGGCGATACCTTGGGCGTCATTTCCTTGGGCGATCCAGCAACTTCCAAACAAATGATAGTCTTTACAGCGTAGGTCATGCTCAGGGTGCACACACAGGCCAGGGAGGAGGATGGTACAGTACAGTACAGTACAGTACAGTACAGTACAGTACAGTACAGTACAGTACAGTACAGTACAGTACAGTACAGTACAGTACAGTACAGTACAGTACAGTACAGTACAGTACAGTACAGTACCAGTACAGCACCACTCACTTCACGGTGAAGTGACGTTTATCGGGTTCATTTTGCGCTGGTGTCTCTGTGGTGCCTCTGTGCCCAAAACAGATCTACAAGCTGTCGACAGCCATGATGCAGTGCGTTGATATAGCTTGTATGTCTGTTTTTTTTTGGGTATGTGCATGCCACAGGTCACTTATGCGTTGGACATTGCAACATTAACTCACTTGTGTGTGTGTGCACGTGTGTGGCAGGCTAGCCACCATCAACTCTGCTCTATCAGACTCCGGTCTGATCATTTGTTTTGATTGTGCTAACCGTCGACCCATAGCTTCATTAGAGCGACAGACATACAAATCAAAGATAGTAGAGAGATGGAAGATGTCCTCAGGTCTTAAAGTTTTCCTACCCAGGATGTCCTGAGGATTTCATAGGGCCCATTTATGAGATCAGTGTAGATCCACAAAAAAATTATGAAGGGGGGGTGGGCGGGTATGTGTACAGTGTAGTGATAGCCGTGGTGTGAATGACATGACCGAAGCAATCACAACGCTGAGGGGGGCAACAAAATGTGCACCCCCGATCCTCATAATAATAATTTTCTCCGCGGCTCCTCCGCTAAATAACGACCGAGTGCCCGTGTGTTCACGTCCACTCTTTCATGCATGCTGCTCAGCGGCCGGGGCTCAAGCAGCCCCTCTCCCCCGCCTCAGCCTGCCCTGGTTCTAGCAGTGAGAAGTGTTATTAGGACCAACATTAGGAGGACAAATTATAGTTCAGACGGCGAAAGTAGCCGATCTGCATTAACAACTTTTGTGGAGATCTTGTACAGCCTCCATTGCGCTACGTTGAGTGGTAATGTGACCGGGCTGTGTATCCATACAGCAGCAGCATGTGATTAGTGGTAGCAATAGCAGTTTCACGTGAAGGTTTCAACACAATGACAATTTACTGAACAGTAGTATTTGGGCTGGAAATATACACTAAAGAATTTAATCTATCAAATTGCTACAAAAACTGTATATCCATTTGAGGCATAAACAATAAGTCTGATAATGATGTACCATGCATTGCACGTTCACATCATTTACATTACTTAAGACCATTGTTCAACATTTTGGACAAAATAGCCAAACATCAAAGGTGCCCAGATGTCCACTGCCCACCAATCCTGTATCCTATTTTAGTTGCCAAACCAATGGGTTGTCTCTCTTGTAATTGTCTCCACCAGGCCGAAGGCATAGGAAGAGAGTATGTTTTGCACTCCATTCGTGTGTCCTTGTGTCCATCCGTCTGCGTACAGCTGATCACCGGCACCGTTGGCCCGGCCGATGCCAAACTGTGCACACACGCACTCCCTGGCCTGTTATAGCGCCACCATGAAGTCGACTTTTGCAAAACACATTTCTGTAGATTACTAGTACACATTTTATCCATACATCACGCAAATCGGTATATACTATCTCTAGGCACGTTCAGCACAGATCTGTTTAAATTGGTATATACTATCTCTGTAGTCACGTTCAGCACAGATCTGTTTAAATTTCAATATATTACTCCTACGCATCTTGTCACAAATGCCATTATCCTGTGCCTGGAGTGGCACGTTTTCTAGTTGACTTTTGTTCTCACTTGCAACTTTATGCAAGGTGCATAATGGACTACTGAAGGCTACATGCCTATAAGTGTCTTCCTCTGGGGGTTTTAACTTTAACACACTGCTGCTATGTGGCTGTAAAGTCAAGCCCTACAGTAGTAATTTCAAGATATGAGCCATTATATAATTCAACATAACTTTGAAATCTTCTTCTATAAAATGCATGGATTGGCACACACATTCAGTAAAGGCTTTGGGAAAACACCATGATTTTACCACCCCAAACATTGGTGTGGGCTGAACTGAGACACTTTATGTTGGTGTTGGGTGATAATCACCCCTTAGCTGTATCTCTGAGAAATATGGGAGGAGCGAACTTCTCTACTGGGTGGGGTTTTGCCTTACTGGGCAGGGTTTTTCCTTTTCTTTTACATGAGTTGGGCGTGTTATAATGTAGTAGACTCTGGAAAAGAAATCCAGCAGCCAGCTCGTAGCATGGCTTGTTAGGCAATAGACTTAGCGAGGACCAATTTTATGAAGATCGGTTTATTTTAATGCTTGAAACCCAGCATCCGTATTCTAGTGGGGAAGTGGGCATTGGCTCAAAATAGCAGATCTAAACGCTGACAACACGTTGCGCTGTGACAGTGTTGGCCTGTAGAGCTGCTGTTTTTGCTGGAGAGGGAAAACGAGCATTATACACCCTATAGAGCCCTTATTGACCAGGTGAACAGAAGATATGTCTCATTCAGAAGTCCCATTTGTGATGGGAGTTCAGTGGCTGGCGTTATTGAGGGTTGAGTGGGTGTGATGCTTCCTTCAGGTGGTCGGGGGAGCTGCCTGAGAACTGGTTCAGTAGGACAAAGTTTCATCATCATCGGGAGAGGATGAAAGTCGTGGGGAAAACTCCCACCTTCCATTCCAAGTGCTTTCAAGATTCAAGAGGTTTGAGTTGTCATTCTCTCATACAAACGGTGAACTGTTGATGTGACATGCACAGCACGCTGTGCTGACGTATTAGTTAACGCATGCTGTGTAGTACACCACGACTAATTTCACTGGCGGTTAAGCGGTGATTGATTTTGTTTAAGACTAAATGACTAGTATAAAATTAAGCAGATCTACAAGCTCACAACGTGTCGCAGTATGATTTTGTGAGCTTGTGGATCCTCTTGTAGATCTGCTATACAATTTACAATTTAGGCTTTTAGCAGTTGCTCTTAATCCAGAGACTTGCATTAAGCAATAATGTAATAATTGCTTAATGTAATAAGACTTACATTAAGCAATAAGCAATATATAACAGTATATATTAATAGAGACGGCACCGGATTTCTCCTCCCATTCACTTGCATTAAGTTGCTCAAAAGCGCATGAGGCGATTTCACTCCTCCTTCCGGGTAGGAACAGAGTGCGTTTTGGGATGGATTGGACCCAAACACATGAACGCGCTGCCGTTGACTATCATTGCACTCGTTCACGTGCATTCATTTCACATATGAAACAGCGTTCACGTGTCATCACGAACGTGCGCAATGATAGTCAACGGACCAGCGTTCCAAACTGCAATGCCAAATTCGCCCACTATGTCCATTTCACCTCAGGGTTTCCTCCGAGTGCCATCTCTATTTATATATACTCTAAGCCTAAGGCATGCGCGTACGGAGTGCACAACATACTCTCTCCCCATGCCTTTAGAGACAATAACGATGAAGAGAAAAGACCAAAATGTTGTGCACCTAATAATTGCAGTGAACTTTTTATCAAAGCGACAAGCTTTGTCTCTCTTTGTACTACATCAGGCAGCATGAGATAATTGTCTCCATGGGGAGAGAGGGGAGAGAGTATGTTTTGCACTCCGTCCGTGTGTGAGTCCATCCGTGTGAGCGTCCGTCTGTTACCAGCTAATCTCCGGCACCGTTAACCTGGATGCCAACGATGAACCTCTGCCCCACATTTTCCAGAACGGCCTGTTATAGCGCCACCAGGAGGCCGACTTTTCTAAAACATTTTTTTTTATATTACTACTCCAGATTCTGTCCAAAAATCCTGCAAATCGTTTCACACTATCTCTATAGTCATGTGTTCAAGACGGATCTGTCCGATATTTCATATTCCATCCTAATCGGCTGACATTGGCTTTCAAAGTTTGCAGGATTGGCCCCTTTTGAACAAAAAGCCTCAAATCATGAACGGAGCATGCAATTTATTTTCTTTACTAGGCTGAGGAATATATCCCACCCTTTTCACATTGGCCTGTTATAGCACCACCACCAGATGGATTTTTGCAAAACACATTTTTCCAATTGCCATCCAAGAAGAAATGGCACCCTTTTCACATTGGCCTATTATAGCGCCACCAGGAGGCCATAACCTGACCTGCCCTGGTGGAGACCTGCACCCCAAGGGGCACTTTATCTAATTTACACTTTATGTTCTTTTTGAGCGGTGCCTCTGCTCCATTACGCAGCTATGTGTGTCCCTCTGCTGGCGCCATTATTTTTGAAGAATTCCCCAGCTAAAGTCTAAAAACACTTGACTTGACTTTGGGGGCCACTGGGTTATTTTGCTCTTGTTGGCTACTTGTTGCAGCCAAGATACCATGATGCTTATCGGATGTAAATAAGACATCAGGTGCATTACTTACACACAAGATTTGGGCTAAAGTTCAATATTTATATGAAAACCATGCTCTTGTGACAATGTACACCGTTTTGGAAGTGTTAAACTCTTTAGACCTCTGCAGCATTAGGTGAGTGGTGCTAAAGCTAGAGTTATATTCACTGCATAGCGCGTCACGTGTCAAATAGGAGATCTACAAGCTCAAAACTCGTTGCGTCGTGGACACGGCTGCTCTTGTGAGCAGAGCTTGTAGATCTGCCTTTAGTGCCCATGTCGGCTGACGTCGTGACTGCAAGTTGTCATGAACAAATTTAGTTGGATCACAGGCGGATATGAAGTTTAAGCAGACTGTAGCCTAGTAGTTATGACCATGGCGATGATGTCAGCCTAGCTTGTTTCAAACCGGGGTTTGACTTGTCTTTTCCTTTTTTTCCACTGACTTAACCGGCCCCGCAGTGAAGCACGGTACTCTTCCACTTAATCTATATGTTCGGGTGTAGTCAAAATCGACCAAATAAAATGACTGGCAGACGTTCAGCTCAGCTCTACAAAAATGTCCCATTTTTTGTACTCTAGTCTACCTCATATCTAGTCACACATTGTACTTGTCGAAATGTACCTTCCTGTGCTTTTTTCTGCAAACTGTTAACAATGCAGACTTATTCCATGGCCTCTGTAAACTCTTCCCATGAACCTTTTCAAGCTATTTTAAGTGAAAACCCTATCACAGCAGGTTCAAGATTCAAGGTACTAGCAACACACTAGGAAATATCTCCCTGAGAATAAATAGGCTACCTAGTCTGCCATTTGGCAGCACTAACGCCAAGCAAATGGATAGATGGAGAAGGAAAAAATGTAGGGAGAGGAGGGGGGCAGGGGGAAGTGGAGGGGAACTCTCCAGTGGTGGAAGTTGGATTGTCAAGTGAAGTTTTGGCAAAGAAGCAGCGGTCTCCCTCCCCCACCATGTCTCTTTCTGCATCTCTCTCTCTGTCTGTGTGTGTGTATGTGTGTCTGCCTCTCTCTAACGTGGCCTACACAGACTCATTCATGCGTACTGAGATCTACACCTACTCACACATACACAAGTGCACAGTGCTCACACACAATGAGTGGCGTGTTGCAATGACCACCCAATCCCGGGTGTTCTTTATCTGGGGAAAAACACCTCTGCTCATCTGATTACACACACACACACACACACACACACACACACGCACACACACATGCACGCACACCACCTCAAACACAGCAGACATGCATGCAAACAACAAATTTGGCTCACACTATGCATACATGTTTATTTTCATCTGTACCCAGGGAGAGAGAGAGAGACACGCGTGCGCACACAAGTGCACACGCGCACACACAAGCTGTTGTAGTAGCAGGTGGCTTTCTCTCTTGTCTTCACACATCTGCCAGGGCTGAGTGACTGTCTGGTTGACTGACTGGCTGTGTGGTTGACTGGTTGTCTGCCTGGATGTTTTGCAGGCTGGCTGATTTATTGGCGGGTGTACAGGCTGACACACTTGCCTGTATTGCTGGCTAGCTGGTTGGCCGACCGTTGCTGTTATGCAGGCTGACTGGCTGACTGATTTGCAGACTGGCTGGCTGGTTTGCAGCTGCTGCTGTTCAAACAGAGTTGCATCTGCTGGGTCTTTTGTTCTAAAACACACACACACACACACACACACACACACACACACACACACACACACACACACACACACACACACACACACACACACACACACACACACAGAGGATGACTCTGAGAGTGTGTGTTGTAAAAGAAAGAAGTTCTTTTGTTTGGGAGTAAAATGGGAGTGGAGGAAGGGGGTGGAGAAGTGCTAATGTGCTTGGTGACTGTGTGTGTGTGTCTGCATGTGTGAAGTTGTCTGAGTGTTAGAGATGGTAATGGTGGGGAATATAGGGTGTTTTGATCGTCTTTGGTAGTGGTTAAAGCAGCCGAGCTATTTGCAGAAAATGCATCACTTAAAAGAAAACATTCAGCCATGGTGGAATTAACAAACTAATAGTGTTTTTATTTCTCCCCTTGTCTCTGTTCTCTCACTACATCTTTTCCCCATGTCCACCTATACTGTCCTCCCTTTCTGTCTCCTCCTCTCTCCTCATTTCCTCAGCAGCCATAAGGAGGACCATGAAGTAGCAGGCTTCAGGTTAGCAGCTAACGGACTAGCTCCTCATCGCACGCCACATCTCCCTCCATCCAACGCCTCCATCCGTGGGCCCTCCACCCAGCCATGGCGGACCCAGGGATGTTGAGCTTGTTTGGGGATGATGCAGGGCTGTTTTCAGATGGGTTGGATGGTTTAGGAGACTGCTTTCCTCCACAGCCAGCTCCAGGCCAGCCCAACCCTCTAGCACAGCAGAGTAACCCTGCTCTCAGCCACGAGCACCAGGGAGCTGGAAGCTACCACCAGGCGCTGCTCCATGGAGCTGGACCCGGTCCAGGACAGCCTAAACTGGGGCAGCTCTATGATCATGGCCCCTATACTGGCTATGATCAGCCTGGGGCCCCTGGAGGACGAATGATGGCCCAGAATGGCCCTACCCAAGGACCGCCAAACGTTAACGCAGCCATGAACGGCATGGCCACGCGTTACCATAGCAACCCCGGTAACCCCAGCAACCCTCTCCATGGTTACCCGGGTGATGCTGGAGGAGGAGCAGGGGGCGGAGTTTGGGGCCAGCAGCAGCAGAATCGGTCAGCCTATCAGCAGCCTCCCACACAGACGGGGGGTGGGCCCAGCCAGATGGGAGCCTATCAGATGTCTCGAGACTACAGTGGGATGCAAGTCCCGCCCGCTTCCAGTGCAGGCCACATGAACCAACACTACCCTCCCCAGAACCTGGTGTCTCCTTCTGCACAGGACCCAGCTCACTACATGGGGCATGTTGGAATGGGGGGTGCCCAGTTGAGGCACCCCCAATCCCAACCACAGCCTCAGTCATATAACATGGGCCACACACCTCGATACCCCCAGTCCCCTTCCCGGCAGCCCTCACACCCCCACCAGCATCATCAGGGGATCGGGGGATTTGGGGGCAGCCAGTACCCTGGATACCAGGCCCAGTATGGAGCCATGGGCCAGGGCATGGGTCCTGGGATTGGCCAGGGTGCCAATGCAAATGTCAATGCTAACACCAGCCAGAACATGGGACCAGGACAGCTGGGTCAGAGGTATACCCAGGGATCAGGACCTGCAGCTGGGCCACAGGCACAGAGATACCCTCCTGGACATCCTCACCAGCCCCATCAACCTCACCCTGCTCAGATACAGCAACAGACAGGACAGCAGGGCCCGCCTATGCACCCCCAAAACCACCCCCAGCACCCCCAGAACCTCCCCCAGCCCCCAAACCAACCTCAGCCTCACCTCGCCCCCCCAGCTCAGGGATCCTACCCTTCCCCAACTTCTATGTCTCCCATGCGAGGCTTGGGGTCACCGACGCCCCCTCCTCAACAGGGCCGCCCCCCCAGTGTAGGGCTAGTGGCCCCTCCAGAAGTGTCGGGGTACACCACTGCCCTCCAGACTCCACCTAACTCCATGGCCCTTCCACCTCAGAGAACCCCTCAGCCTCCTCTGTCGGTGCCCCACCCTCAACACCAGCACCACCATAATATTTCCCCCAATGCAGGGCAGATGTATCCAGGCATAGGACCACAGTGCGGGCCTCCGATGGCCCCAAATCGGCCACAGCAAGGTATGTAAATGGAGCAGATTAGGCCATTGTTGTTGTTGTTTGTTTTGACTGACTGCCCGTTTTCACTGGCCAGTGTGAATCACAACATCCCTATTCTGGACAATGTAATATTAGGTGAACATTGGTAGATCTACAAGCTCAACGCGATTAATTATATAGAATATATAATTTTTTGGTGACCACTTAAATGAACACTGGGACTCGCTACAATGAAAACGTTCACTAGAGTGTACAACTGCATAAATGAACATGAGGATTTTGAGTTTTTAGGCTGTTTATTACAGTACACATGCATTTAGTTGGATGAGTATATATTGGTCTCTTCTGCAGTCATGACTAGGGATGCCATGCGATTAATAACGTTTTCGATTAATCGAGGGAGTCATGTAACGGGGGCTGTCGAATAATCTATAAATAATCGACAGAGCTGTCGAATAATTGATCTTGCTGATGGGCAATTTGCGGCATAACAAGGGCTGTCATGATTGCAAATTTAAGTTGACGTTGCAATGTCACATGTTGTAAGCTAATCGTAAGCTTGTAGATCTGCTATTTTTGCTATTTATGGAAAATGCTTAAATGTATGGACAGTGAGGCATCTTTCAACATGGGAGCGATTGACGACTATGCAAAAATAATTGCGATTATCTCAAATAATTGCGACTATCTCAAATAATTGCGACCATCTCAAATAATTGCGACTATCTCAAATAATTGCGATTAGGTGATTTCTGTATTAATTGCTTAGACATGTTTGTGATCATCAGGTGTCCTTGAAGCTCCAGTGGGCCAAGGAGGGGACCAGCGTCTGCTGCAGGCTCAGCGAGGTGGCCCGCCTCTCCAGGCCGCTCCGCTGGGCTTCCCGGGCCCCGGCGGCGGTCAGCACGGAGGCTTGGCGCCGCCCACCCACCTGTCCCCCCACCCCCTCCACCTTCAGGGCACCCAGCCTCCCGCCAGCCAGCCCCCGAACCCCTGGGCACCCCCACCTCAGACGGCCCACCCGCTGTCCTCGCCCCCCCTCACCCCGCAGAAAGTGCCTCACGTACAGGTGAGTTTGATGTGGAAACGTGTGTGTGTGTGTGTGTGAGAGAGGAGAGAGATGTTTGTTTTCATGTGTGGGCGTATTTTGTGTTTGTTCTACATGTGGGTGGGGGATTGTATGTATTTTTTTCCTTTGTTGGGTGTGTGTGTGTGTACCTGACATTTGAGAACATGACATCGCTTTGGTGCTGGTTAGGGGGTGGGGGGTGGGTGGGTGTGCGTGTGTGTGTGTGTATAGTATCGTGCACGTTTATCTTTTTGTGTCTGCCAGTCACTGTTGGTCGTGTGTGTGTGTGCGGCTGTGCGCTACATTTTGTGGTTGTATTTCCGTGTGTGGGAAATGGATTTTTACAGCTGTTTGTTTCCTGTGAGCTGCATATCCTGCCCCCCCCCCCCCCCCCCACACACACACACACACACACACACACACACACACACACACACACAGGCGCCACCAGCATAATCTCCCCACCTCCCCCTACTCGCTTGCTCGCTCTCTCTCTGAGGGGGAAACCTCCCTTCCTGTTCTAAGCATTTCTCCCTCCTCCCTGTCTCCTCTCTTTCCGCTCTCTCTCTCATTCTCTCTTTCTCTTTCTCCCTCCATCTTTGTCTCTCTCTGCCTCTTGCTAGTATAGAGCCTATACACTAGACTCGCTCCTCTACTTGCACCACCAGACAACTGGCTCCCCTCTTCTCCTTCCTATCTCTCTATCACCCCACGTCAACAGCCACACTTTTCTGTCTCACTCTGCCCGTCTGTCTGTCTTGTTTGTCTCAGAGGTGTCATGTGTAAGGTAATGGAGTGAGAGAGAGGTAGAAGGGAGCGGGTGATAAAGTGATAAGCAAGAAATATGATGGAAAAACAAGTGGGGGAAGAAAAAAAAAAGGGAGAGGAAATCTAGAATCTCTAGTGAGAAGAGAGGGGAGAGAGAGGGGGGTAGTGGGAAGTGGAGGTTACTAGCTCTCAATGGCACGCTGTGTATTTTTTTTGCGTGCACATATCTGTGTTTGTGTGCGTGCTTGTGTCACGTGCCCCTGGCTTCCATTAGCTTGTTTTGTTGCTCAAAGCCCCCTTTCTCCACTGACCCATTCATACACAATAGGAGCCCTGTTGCCACACACATACATGCACACATACATCCAGCACTTAGCGTCTCTCTAACTGTCCTCTCTCATTCACACCACCCTTCTCTCGTCATTTACCCAATCCACCCCCCGCCCTCTCATCCACCCCCACCTCCCCACCCATACCTCAACCCCCCCCCCCCCCCCCCCCCCCGGCTCCTATGTGCCCATTCTGTTAGTTGACATTTCAGCCGTCACAGTTAATATTTCCAGCGCTCCTGACCTAGATGCCAGGTTGACTGGTGAGCCCTGCTCCCCGCCTGGGTGCGCTCGATGTGCCGTCCTGGGTGTAGCCCCAGGGGTTGGGAGCCCCCCCTCTGTCTTACGCTCACTCATACATTTCCACGTGCACATGCAGACTTGTTTGGCCTAGTCTGGTCTGGGGTTAGAAATATGCCTGGGGAGATGGAATGGCCTATCTAGGGGAATGTGTGGGTGGGATGGGTAGAGCAGTGGTTTTCATGTCATGCCAACAACCCCCAAATTGGTATGAGTAAAGCTGCAGACCCCCTTTTTTTATGTTTTCTTTTTTTTTTTGGTTTCGCCTTTATTTTATTTTTTGTAGAGGGATAGATTGAAAGTGGGCTGACAGGAAATGGGGAGAGAGGTGGGGGTGGGGGGAGACATGCAGTAAAGGCTGTCAGGATCGGGAGTCGAACCCGCGGCACACTGCCAGACTGGACTACCAGCCAAGGTACCTGGACCGCTGAGCCACGGACCCCCTTTAAGGTACCTGGACCGCTGAGCCACGGCCCAGGACACGGACCCCGTGGTCCCAGCAGGGCCACTCTTAAGAGAAGATCTTAGTTGTCTTGGATGAAGTATAGAATTTTACTTTAGGCAGGGAGAGAAAAGCTATAAATTATCTCATTGGATGACCTTATAGCTGGTGAAATGATCATAAATAAAGAAAACAGCAGATCTATATAAGCCAAGAAGTTATGAGCTTGTAGATCGGCTATTTCAACTATTTATTTAAATGGTGCTTACACTTTTAGTTGGGTACAACCCTAGAACAGTGGTTCCTAAACCTTTCAGCTTGAGACCCAAAAGAGAAGTTTGATGTCTCTCCGGAACCCATATTACTGAAATCTGATCTACAAGCTGTAGTGACACCTTCTGTAGATCAGCTATTTTCACAGTCTTATTTTTCAGATTTTCTTTCTTGTTATCCGTTGAAATACTTGAAAGGAAAAGTATAGTTACCCGCGACCCGTAAAAATGTGTCCACGATCCAACCAAATGGGTCCCGACCCATTGTTTGGGTAAATGGTACCCTAGAACCCCCTCAAGGCTCCCATGGGGTCACCGGACCCAACTTTAAGAACCACTGGTAGGGTTAGAGTACTGGCTAGCATCGACAGATCCACACGCAGCAGCACAGTGCCAGCCAGGGGGTTGGCCCATCATGATGACTGTGTATGTCTGCTTCTCTAAGCTCCATCTGTTCTCTAAGCATGGTTATTACACACACACACACACACACACACACACACACACACACACACACACACACACACACACACACACAAACACACACACACACACACACACACACACACACACACACACACACACACACACACACACACACACACACACACACACACACACACTCACACGTGCACACAACCATATACATACATGCATGCCTTTAGTCGTCAGCAGCTCAAGGTCATCGCGCTGATAGAGTGCAGAGCTGTGACCTTTATTCTACATCTCGCATGCTGGCTGACTCTCGCGTGCTGCACTCTAGTTGACATACAACCAGCCTCTCTGGCTCCCCTCCCCCGCTCCTATAGACTTTCAATGTGCTGGTTGGAATAACGTGTTCCTTCCACGCGCTACGTCCAACCAGGGAAACTCCCCCCTGTCAGGTGTAAAGGAGCAACTTGGACACTCAGGCATGAAGGAAGCATGAGTTCAAGTCCGTTGCTCTCCCCATGTCCCCCATATATGGGGACTAGGTTGGTGGAGGGTGTGTAGAGCCCAGGATCACATTAGATGATTGACACAGGGGTGAAAAATGGGTTACAAAATCGTGGGATAAAAAATATATTTATAGAATTGCCAAGCTTCACAATTGTATAATTGTGAAGGTTAAAGTTACTTTTGATTGCCTTCAATTAACTGTGCTTCCCTACTTCAGACAAACTGAACCATTGCACCATGTTTTCACTACTGATTTTGAGTAATACTATTATTATTATAGTGCCGGCCATTAGCTGTACACCGACGGACACACACACAATAAGTACATTAAATATGTTGTTTACACTCCATGAGCTAAATATAGTGCGTGGTGCATTTATGCACAGCACAATGGCCGTTTTTAGCCAAATGTTCAGATCTACAAGCTCAGAAAAACACTTTTCGGTGCGTGGGGTCCCCGCTGCGGTCTGTGGCGGTCCGGTAGTCCTCCCGGGGGTCCCCGCGGAGGTCCGGTAGTCTGCGGGTACAATGACTCAGACTCGGATGTGTTACTGTTACCCTTTCATTCAGGTCTGCTCATGTCACGACAGAGTTCCACTGTTCTTCTGCATTGCACTGTTATGCTCAAAGAAGTGACCCTAAATAATTTGGTCTTTGGTCTGAGGCTGCTCAACATGGCGGCGCCCGTGGTGTTATAATTGTCTTTTCAATCTTGTTTTTACAACAATTTCTATGTGGATTTTATTGTCTGTAGACTTTCTTTTTTTTTTACAGCAATTAAAAAAAAAAAAGGATTCTTGTGTACAGTACAGTATTGCATCCCAGGACAATCTGTTGGGTCTAGGGACGCGAAACGCAGCTCATCTGCAACACTGGCGTAATGAGTTCTCACCTTGATCCTTCAAACATTATCCAGGAACCACTGGAAACAAAAGATGAGTTATATTTGTAGTTGGGGCCCATATGGACAGGGATTAGCTAGGTCACAGTGGGAGGAACCAAAGGGTAATCCCGACGGACCTCCCCAGAATCTCCTGAATATCTGAGGTCGGTCTCTTCTTCTGAAGTACGATACATTAGTGTTATTTTATGCATTGTCTTGATACAGCATGACGGGCTCTGAACTCTGGTTCAAAGATTGTTGCATTGTTGTGTTTATTTCTCAAGGGCCATGGCACATGTGCAGCGGCTGCAGCCCCAATCTGTATTCCTATGTGGGCACTGAAGATGACTTGTGCCGTAACAGAAGAAAAACCCAAAATTGTGCAGGTGCAGAGCGACTATCAGTGCAGGAAAATATTTTAAAAATAAACGCTCGCACATTGTAGTGATCCAATAATACAGATGCTATATTGCACCAGAAGTTGCTGTGATGTTTGGAACTAAACGCCCTTTATCAGACTGGCTTGCATTGGAAGCAATGACTCGTATGGCCGACAATGGCTCAGTATCTGGGCCATTGTGCCTAGCCACTGTTGGGTGTAGAGAGTCGGGCCTGAAGCTCAAATTCATTTTGGACCACATCATCCCTTTGATGACTTCACTGACCTACAGTTTCTGTAGCCATCTGTAACCCGAGAGAGGCAATACGTAGGGGGGTTAAAAGATGATGGTGGGTAAACCGGGCAGGAATACGAATGCTGGATAGACAAAGAAAATGTTGAAAGCTGGTATTGGGATCCCATCACCATCTCCTCTCTCTCGGTCTCCTCTGGGACAGTTCAATATCCCCATTTACAACATTAACCTTTCCTCCTCCCCACCGTGCTTCCTCGGACCTGTCATCTATCTATCTATCCATCCATCCATCCATCCCTCCATACCCTTCTGTTTTCCAACACTCTCCTGTAGCTGAACGAGGAACATTTCATCCCCATACTTCCTCCCTCCCCCATTCTCCCCCGCCGTCCTGTGAGAGATGAAACTCAACACCGTTGAGCTTCTCTCAGCCTGTCACATTAGCCAGGCAGCTACACCACTGGGATGTATACGCGTGCATGTGTGTGAGCGAGTAAGATTTTTTTTTAGCCTGCGTCTGCAAAATCACCTCTAAACTTAACTACAGCCTGCCCTAAAAAATGGACATGGTTCCTACAACCAGCGGTCCCCCTTCTGGGTCAAGAAAGACCAGGCTCAACTTGTGTAACCAAAGAGTGCTGCTGGAGTTTAGCATAGCCGACATTGCTGCTGCGCTTTCGCTATTGTTAACATGCCATATAGGTTTGTTTTATGGACTAATCGCTGTTGTCCGCAGGGGTACTAAAGTGGGCCACACGTGTGCCCTCGGCAGCAGTTTTCATACATTGTTATATAGCCTAATTGCTAACTACCAGCCACTTCACACTATAATAATGTAGTTTGCCCCTTCCTCTTGTGTTCCAGCACACACACACAGGGCATATCTATTGTCTCCATTAGATCATGTACGAAGTGTTCGTTGGTCAAGAAATTGATGCGAGTACCACAACTGAGTGGTTTCACATTGAGAATACTACCGTATTGGGTGGAACAAGAACAGCTCACCTTGTTTAGTTTAGTTTTATTTGCACAATAAAAAAACGGTACTAAAAGGTAACATCAATACAGAGAAATATATGCAGGTGTGAAAAGTAACCCATGAAGGGCTTATACTTACCTCATGCACCCTCTGATTTATTTTATTTTATTTTATTTTAAGCCAAGAGGAAAAGTTGATTACTGAATAGAAACTGGTCCTCTCCTGTCCTGCATAGGTCGTCATTTTGCATTGCACTTCTATTTCAGACATTTACACAGGGTACTGTGCTGCTCCATGCTTTTGCATGCTAGTTTGCGTGTGCATGCAGTCTGTGTGTGTGTGTGTGTGTGTGTGTCTGTGCGAGAGAGAGAGAGAGAGAGAGAGAGTGTGTGTGGCTCCATTGTCATTGGTGTGATTGATTATCTGGGAGGCTTGGCACGAGGACACATTTATCTGTTAGCACAGCATCTCTTGCTTTCTATTCCTTCCTTCGTCGCTCGCTTGCACATTTCTGCCTCACTCCACATGCGCATCCTACAAGTTTTGCTGTCTTTATAGCTCGATTTACACATGTGTCAGCGTACGTATGTGCAGGTATGTGTGATGCTTGACCTTGCAGTAGTTGTACGTGATGTGACATGCGCACAGTGTGTCCTTTGATGGGTGTGTGTGTGTGTGGGTGCGCGCGGCGTGCTCCATTGAAATTCTGGAGCAGGTTGACTTTCCACTGATAACGCCTCACCTCTGGCTCCACACCTTCCGCAGCGTCTCTGTTCTCTTTGGGTGTGTGTTTGTGAAACGACCACTCTGATGCCTTGCTGTGGAATAATCACAGCTTTTCTGTTTGGCTGCTAGGCTTCGTAAACACAAGTCGCACAGGGCAGATATGACAAATTACACGTATTAAAATAAATATATGGCCTGGGACGGCCGAGCGGTCGAGGCTGTGTAATCCAACCTGACAGCGTGTTGCGAGTTCGAGTCCCGATCCCACCGACCTTTGCTGCCTGTCTTCCCCCGCCATCTCTCTCCCCCTTTCCTGTCAAACTACTGTAATCTATCAAAGGCAAAAAGGCCCTAAAATATATTAAATAAAACTACATTTTTGAATAGTAATTATTAATCAAATCTGTTACTTTAATTGCCATGGGCAGGCTAGTGTGGCTTCTATTGCAATCTTTAATCCAAATTAATGGGTTTATTATTTGTTTTAATCTGCTGCATTAGTCCATGCGATATAATTTTTTTTTAATGCCGTGCAGTCCAGATTGTTTTCTTCAGATCAGTCTAACACATGCAATCCTGATTTGGGGCACACATTTGCATACACCCGCAGAGAGTTCTGGCTCAAGACTTGTCCGCTGTTAACATCTTGTCGAATGAGGATTACATCAAACGTAATTCCACAAAGCCTTGAGAGTTGTAAGAAAAAGTGTGAGTTAAAATAAGTGCTGATTTCATGACACAATTCAACATCACCTACACGAGTACACGTTTGGTCGGCACCCGTTGGAGAAGCTTTAGTTTAGTTTAGTTTTACCCTCATGGGCTGCAGCAGTGCTATAGGAACAGAGATGCTAGTAAACAGGAAATGTAATTTTTCTATGGCGCATCTCCACTTATGATCGTCTGTGGTATTTCAAAAGTTATTACGTTACTCTTTTCTCAGGTAGTAATAATTATAGTAATGAATTACTGATGGAAGTAGTAACAAACCATTTGTAATTACTTATCCAAAGTAACTTGCCCAACACAATATCTACGTCTCAAACACATTTTTAGAATGGACACTTTTTGGACACTCAGACAAAGCATCCCTGCAGCTAGAGTGTCTGGTGTTGGAGCCTCTGAGCGCTCCTGTTGAGCAGTATACTGAATTTACAAATGGGAACGATACTCTGAATTTCCAAACAATGAGAATGGGCTCTTCGGAGCGAATGTATGAACACACCCTTTCTCCTCCGATTCTTCCGCTCCCTTGTCCGACTCCGAACTCTTACCTGTTTTCTGATGCTTGGGATGTAGCCAGGCTAAGGCGTCATGGTAGTGTGTGTGAGTAAATACACAGAGGGGGAGCTGCTGCCTTGGCATTTTGTGGTAAACTTGCTGATGCGCACACACACCCACTGCACAGTTTACTCTCTTTTGACACACACACACACACACACACACACACACGCACGCACGCACGCACGCACGCACGCGCGCGCGCGCGTACGTACATTGTACATACATACATACATACATACATACATACATACATACATACATGCACGCACGCACGCACACACACCAGTAGGCATGCTCCCTCACACGCTACACAGATATACACACACTGCCTCCCTCCCTCCCTCCCTCCCTGCACGTTTTGAAGTATGGAGATAATTTATTCGTGTCATGATGCCTGATTTCCCATCTGCCACTGGGAGTCTGAGCAGCTGGAGAGAGTTGGGGGGGGGGGGAATGGAGCAAGAGAAAGAGGGGGGGGGGGTGATGGAGAAGAGGAGAGGAAAGAGAGAAGCAGTAGCCAAAGGAAAGAGGAGAGGAGAGGCAGCTGGAGGAGGGGTGGAGAGAGGAGAGGAGAGGAGAGGAGCGGGGAGGCAGCTGGAGAGCCTCCCAACAGCTGGTAACCAGTTTCCTGTCATGGAGTGCCTACTGGGGAGGAGAGAGGAGGAGAGAACAGAGAGTTGGCCTGCTGGGGAGAAGGGGAGAGAGAGAGGAGGTGTCAGCCCTGCATCCTGTCACAGGCGAGCCTGCTGGGGATGCAGGGTGGCAAGGCAACCCATATCTACAGGGAGTCGCAAACCACGTCTTGGGTGAAAAAAAAACCCTTCAGATTGTGCCGTCTAAAAGTTTCTATTTGAAAAATTAGCTTTAAATGTCGCAGAAATCTGGGACATTATAGTCGTACATAACAGTACTTGCCTTCATAACAGGACTTAGCTAGTGTGGAGATGATTAGTGAGATGGCCAATGAAAGACTAACTTCTATGTTTTCCACTCTTGTTATTTTCTTTACATTTAAGAATACATTATCAATTTAACTGATGCCCCCCACCCCCCCATCCCTCTTTGTCTCTCTCTCTGTCCTTTGTCCTTTCCCTCTCTCTCTCTCCCAGCATTCCCCCTCGGACCTGTCAGGTGACGCCTCGGCGACAGTCCCCGATAGGCCGCTGGTCGCCGCTAGCGCCAACGGCCAGCCTGTCAGTGCGGAGCAGCCCGGCGACCGGGAGACCAAGCCAAAAAAGAAGAAGAAGAAGAAGAAACCCAAGGTGACGGAAGAGGATGGAGCCGTGGAGGGGGGCTGCAAGGCGGCAGGAGAGGATGGCAAGTCGGACGGAAAGCCGGAGGCCCTGGGAGCAGGAAGTGACATAGGTGATCAGGTGACCGGCAGCGCAGCAGAGGGAACCTCGCCGCCGCTGGCGGAGGAGAAGAAGAAGCGAAAGAAGAAACCAAAGGAGAAGGTGGAGGGCAAGGAGCCGAAGGAACCCAAGGCGCCTAAGACGCCCAAAACGCCCAAAACGCCCAGAACCCCCAAAGAACCCAAGGAGCCCAAGGAGAAGAGGGCAAAGAGCTCCACACCCAAGACCAAGACCCCCAAGAAAACCAGGTAGGGGCCACTCCTCTTCTTATTCTACTCTGCTGCAGACCGAAGCAGTGTAAAAACAAAATAGACCTTAGAATGAAATGCAGCCAGGCAGGAGTAACGGATGGGGAAAACATTAATAGGAGCGGCCTACAAAAATATTTGTATTCATCAACAGAATCTTTCCTGGGAGTCACAATTTGAGGCCATTCTTTTGTGATGGTGTGACAACATATTTTAACTGTGCACCACTGTCACTCGCTAATTTGTTCAGTTTGTTATAGCCTATTCTCTCTCTCTCTGTGTGTGTGTGTGTGTGTGTGTGTGTGTGTGTGTGTGTGTGTGTGTTCACAAATACTGCACAGTGTCCAGTCTGGTTGGTGATTTCACCCTCACTTTGTCTTTTGGCAGCAGTGAAACAAACTAAATTACTCGCTAATGAGAGCTACTCCCCACCTTGTCTTAGCCTTACAGTCTGTTTGCCAGTTAGTTAGCTGTGCAGATGTAGTTGAAGTGAAATACTACTTCTAGCAGGACAAGGCATTTAGTCTTTCTTGTTCATTAGAAAATGGCAGCCCCACAATTCTAATGGGTTTGCAGCAGGTCCCGTGAATATGGGAAAGGCCTCTTTCCAAGAGGAATGGCTCGCACAATTATAACCTCTCGCAAGCTACAATCGGGAGCTACAATTTTCCATTTTCAGTGTGGCCAAATATTTGCAGGGAACACCAGGATCGCCAATATGACCACACACTTCAAACACAAAGCTTTTGTAAAGCACATTTACAGTATGAAGCATAAAATATGCATGGACATATGCATTGATTTCTGTAAAATGTCTGCATTTATTGATTGGTAGGTCTAACACAATTAAGGTGGAAAGAATATGAATGTGTTTATCTGTAATCATGGACCACACTCGGTGGTCTCTATGTGTGTACGTACGTCTGTACATACGTCTGTTATCCACGTAATTCGAGAACTGTTCGCCCCACCGACTTCAAATTCGACACACGTTCCACACCACCACAGGGAGTGCAGTGCCCGGTGTCGAGTCCGTCAGATACACCGTTGTCCAGAAACGGCATGAAAGCCTCTGCCCGGGCTCTGGACCTGATCACCGCTATATCTCCATATATGGAGCTGGTCTGTTCTGACATCGGCATAGACTTGGGAAACAATCCTGAAACAATTGTTCCTGAGTTCGGTCCGTGTTTACAGAGTTCTAGATTGAAGCCGTGGTACCACTCAGAATGATTAAACGTTTTTTATTTGGTTCTTTTACCTATGGGCTCTTTATCAGACTTTTGGAGCATGATCCAGTGTGCATGCATAAGGTATACCTTACTTCTCTTCATGGATTCTGACCTCGGCCTGGCACCTGTTTTTTAGTGAGTGGATGTGCGTGCTTTATTGTTCTATTCTACCACTCAGAATGCTATAGCTGAACCACTGAACTGATGCGCTTCGTGGTACCACCAAGTTCACCATAGCACTCTGGCCCTCTCAGAACCGGCGTGATTCTGGGTACTCGGCTCTGGGGTACGTTGGCCACAGAACAGCGGAAAACTATAGAACTCACAAATTGGTTGATTTCATCTATTACAAATGACCAATTTTAATAATATAATCGGTTAATGTATAAAAAGTAGTAAAAATGGTTGCAGCCCCATGTGTATACAAGCACGTGCACGGACCCTCAGTCAGACACACAGTGCCCATCACTCATTTGACCAACCAGGTGGAACCAGTGGGGTCAAGACCCCTAAGCTGTGTAACACCCCGCTGCATAGAGACTGACGTGTGTGCGTGAGAGATCACTGGGCTTATTGAGGCATGAAGTAGACAGAAGGCTCTGGGTTCGATCTCCCCCCCATAGATGGTGAACAGCAGAAAGCGTTTCCTGGGGCACAGGTCTTGACGTGGCGTGTGTGTAGGTGGATGGAGCAGGTTTAATCCTCTCTTTAAGATGCTACCCCTCCCTGGGGTGGCAGGTTGGTCACCGGGCGGTTAGGTCTCCAGACAGGAAGGTGTAACAAACAATAACACTCTATTAAAGCTCCACAGTGGCGTTTCTAGCGTTGCACTTGCACGATGTGATTACACACGAGTTACATTCGCTGTTTTTGAAAATCAAATTATTTCAAAATGTATCATTCTTTATAATCGATTAAATCCATTAGTACAATTAACCATTGCACGCCTACTGCCATGCGACTCTACCGAGGTGCCTTTGAGCAACGCGTTGAATCGGTATACTGCGCTGCAGCTCAACTGGTCTCTGATGTGTTACAGTGTTGTATAGGGGACAGCTCCGCATGGGACAGTGACATGAATAAAGTGATGATCTTCTCTACTATTCAGCCTGCCTTTCTGTACTACTGTTTCAAAGAATTAGGAGATCACTGGTTGTCCTCTTTGGTTGCTGGTGTCTGACTACCTGTTCTGAAGTCTTGCTCGCACTCTGCTTACTTCTCTCTCTCTCGCGCGGCTGTCCTTGTTGCGCTTCTCTGCTTGTCCGGGCACCACTTGCCGCCTCCTTCCTGTGCTTCTCCTCCTACGGTCTCACTTCCAAGGTTGATCACTGCCTCTCTCTCTCTCTTTGTCACACGCACAATACACACACACACACACACGCACATGGCCTAGCACTTCCTTCCTGTCAGTCTGTCCGCCTGTCTGTCTGGGATCAGAGCAACAGTCGCGTGTGTGTGTGTGTGTGTGTGTGTGTGTGTGTGTACACAGAGTGAGAGACAAAAAGAGGGAGGCAGAGAGATAGAACGACGGAGCAGTGAGGGATTCAGAGCGGTGGCTTCATTGTGGAGGTGGAAACTTGATCTGACTGAGGAATGTGTCAGAGGCCAGCCCCCTCCTCTCTCCACCCCCCCCCCCCCCCCCCTTCCCCTCTCCTCAGCTCCTTTTATCCTCAGGAAGAGGGAGGAGCCTAGCCAGCAGGCAGGGGTCAGGGCTGGGGGAGGTGTGTGTGCGTGCGCGTGTGTCTGCTGGCCGCTGGAGTAAGAGACGGACGGGGGGAGGGGAGTGTGTGTGGCAGCAAGGGGGTGTGGGCTCCGTGTGTGTTGGGGGAGGGGTCCATAGTAATCTTTGTGGCAGAAAATGGCGTCTAATGATAATGAGGGCCATGCTGCTGACCACTCTTTAGCCACAAGACAAGTGAGGCAGAGGAAGCGTGTGTTCGGGGTGGGGGTGGTGGGTCAATTCCCAGCCCCTCCTGTGTGTGTGTGTGTGTTGGTAAACTAGCTCTTATCTGTTGTCAGGCGTCCCTCCATCTTGCGAGGAGGCTCTGAGCTCCCAGGTTAATTTAGCATAATAATGGCTGCCGGTCATTCACTGCTCTACTCTAAAATGGTGGACTACTCCAATCACTTTGAACTACCTCTTGTTTATTCTTCTCCGTTCTCCTCTCTCTCCCTCTTTCTCCCCCATTTCCCTCTACTGTATTTTTTTCCCTTTCTGGGGTGGAGTTTACATGTTGCTCTCTTCTTCCCAGCCCTCTTTTCCTTCCCCATGCCATCTTTGAACATGAAAAGTTTTTTTTTAAATAGATGTGGCTTCTTGAAAAGAGAGCACTGCACCAGAGGGGTAGACTTATAAGATCTGTCTCTGGGGTGGAGAGGAGAAACTGCAGTCCTGAGTTCATCACTACTGGTCCCAGATCAGGCCAGAATGTTCCTTTGCGGTGTGTCCGTGTGGAGCAGGGCTAACGCAATTGGTCGTGTTCGCACGATTGGAAGCTGGCAGGGGAGGCTGTTCTGTCACTACTGCACTAGTATCTGCTCAGGTTGGTCAGGTCTCTCCTGCCTGTTCAGCATGGAGAAGAACTTGGTGCTGTGTTCCTCTGTATGTGTTACACACGTGAAAGTCCTCTCTGTCAGTCCAAAACAACTGGCTGGCTCCACGACGCGTGTATTATTGGAGGAGACACGAGGTTGTCTTTCTACACCAGCGGTTCCCAAACGTTTTAGCTGTCAGGACCCACAAAAATAATTAGAAGTTTGCCTTCCGAGCCGCGACCCAAACTAGTGAAATTGGCAGATCTATAATTATCTATTGATCGGCTATTTTCACTCATATATATATATATATATATATATATATATATATATATATATATATATATAAATAGAGGGACCCATAAAAGTGTCTGCGTCCCACAATTTGGTCCCGACCCAGTGTTTCTAGTCGGGTTGTCTACACCAGGGGTTCCCAAACTTTTTTGGACCAGGTACCCCTTTTGGGGTAGATATTTTTCCAGGTACCCCCTCATCCTCGCAACACGGATAACAAATAAATGTATACGTCTAAATGTAGACGTCTAAATGTAGACGTCTAAATGTAGACGCTAAATGTGTACGTCTAAATGTAGACGTCTAAATGTAGACGTCTAAATGTGTACGTCTTCTCTTATGGGGGTCCCTGGCATATCTTTTCAAATGGGGGTCCATGGGCTAAGTAGTGTCAATTTGGGGGTCCTTGACATGAAAAAGTTTGGGAACCACTGCTTTAAACACTTTAGCACTTTATGAACATGAACAAAATAGATGGGTCCCCCCTGGAACTCCCTCAGGTACCCCTGGGGGTCCCCGGACCCCACTTTGGGAACCACTGGTCTACACAGCAGTGGCTCCCGAACTTTTCAGGTCAAGAGACTCGGCCCAAAAGGGAGATTAGCCAAACAGGTGGAAATAGCAGATCTACATGCACACAATGCTTGGCGCCGCGTTACGAGCTTGTAGATCAGCTATTTTCACTGCTTATTTTATTTTATTTCTTAGATTTGTTTTCAAATGTATACAATTATTTTCCTTTTTTCTTTATTAAAAATAATAATCCATAAAGTTCCATTGAAGTGGTCATCGCTTATAACTGATGGGCATAGATCAGATTACTATGTAGACCAGGGGTGGGCAACTGGCGGCCCGGGGGCCACATGCGGCCCCCACCTTCTCTTAATATGGCCCACAGGTTAATACTGATATACTATTGATTTCAGCTGTTGCAATTCCAAACATGTAAACATGACCCGCTTTAATTATACTTAATGACTAGTATTAGTATTTTTGTGTCCAATGTATTTGTATTTAGTTCATAAAGTATCATAACTAAAACTAAATGCATTTGAAAATCAATAAAAAGGTTACTTTTCGGGATTCTAGTTTTAAAAAAGCTAAAAATAATTCAGTATTTCAATTCAAAGATAGGAAAAATAGCTGAACTACAAGCTCAAAACGCGCCGCAGCGTGACGTGTTTTGAGCTTGTAGATCGGCTAATTTTGCTATGACAGTAATATGCAATGTGGCCCTCTGGAGTAAGTGTGGAAATATAGTGGCTCTCTCCATTGTCAAAGTTGCCCACCCCTTGTAGACCTTTTGATTCCTGAAGGAAAACAGTGAAGTTGTACAGCGCTGGGTATGGAATCTATGGACTGTCTCTTTTGTGCGATGGTGATTTCATGTTCCTGTTTTCATTCCAAGCCAACACCACACACAGCTGATTTCACTAATGAGCGCAGGTCTGCTCTTTCTGGTCGTGCGCTAATTAGCAAAGTGTTGGTCTGAAAACGAGGAATACCCACCCGCTGGCATCTGTGACACATAATAATGTACCTGTAATAACATTCGCACAAGCGTCTATAACGGAGCCCGAAGACGGTCGGAAACGAAAACAAACTGATTATGGAGTGTCTTATCATGCACACACAACAGAGGAATTTTGACCATGAAACAATTTACCTTCTCGTAATTCAACCAAACTAGTGGTCCGGGTTCCAATTGTAGTCCCACTCATTCAACAAGAATATTAATCTGGTGGACAGTTTATAATTGGGGCAGCAGTTTATGGATAAAACGATAGCAGTGGTGTTGCATACTTGGCCCCTGACTATATGGTACATAACATCACTGATTGTGACATCAGTTGCTAGATTTGGGGGGTGTTGATGACCGTAAGAACATAAGATTCTCTGCTTTTCCGGCCAATATTGATGTTGACTGGAAGTCGTGCACTTTAAAATTTAATTTAGTAAAATAATATTTTCTCAGAGGACTAACTATTTGACTTTTCAAATCTTTCTGCACTTTCAACTGGATAAAAACGCACAAAAGTAAAAGGAGCTGAAAGTTCAGGGTGTTGTATTGCCTATCTTGAGCATATTTCAAGTCTCTACAAGTTCATTTTCATACTCTACTGAAATGAATGGAATCCAATAGCTGCCTCGAAAATCAAACAAACTATGGTATGCTTTGGAAAATAGTTGGCACTTAAGTAATTTAAAATGCAAATTGACAGGCATTGCAAGTGCAAATTGACAGGCATTGCGTTTTGGTTGTTTTCACATTTTCATGTGAAAGACCCCCAAATTGATATGTATTTGGCCACGGACCCCCCATTTGAAAAGGGTCTGTGCTAGGGAGATTTGTCAACAGTTTTTGCAACAAGTCAAATATCACACAGACGGACACTCAAATATTTATCGTGACATTTTTTAAGAGGGGACTTGGGGGGGCAACTGTCTTAGCCAAGCCTTCACAGAGAACAGAAGAGCAGGAGAGAGGGATGGATTGTGGGTGTTTATCAGCCCTGTCAGTAAACCACCTGAATATGTTTCACACATCTGCTCTCTAAAAGTTTTAATGGATGGACACAAAGAGCAAGAATAAGTCGAAAGATTCAGCACTGGTGGTTTCTGTGTGTGTGTGTGCGTGCGTGCGTGCGTGCGTGTGTCTGTGTGTGTGCTGGGAGATTAATCGGCAAACACATCAGTATCGGCCGGTTTTAGTTGTTTTTAGATTAATCGGCATCGGTTTGATTAATCAATCAGACCGATTAATTAATCGGTCTGTCTTTACAGATTAACAAGCCCAAAGTAACAGCTTGAACAGATCTACAAGCTCACAATATTAAATATAAAGGTGTTTAAGTTAAATCTGACTTGCCTAAGCCTGCAGTGACATCGACGTTGGTAATATCGGATATCGGCCATAACAGCAGTTCATTATATCGGATATAGATATCGGCACATCTGTGTGTGTGTGTGTGAGACAGAGAGAGAGAGAGAGAGAGAGTGTGTGTGTGTGAGAGAAGGAGAGTGTGTGTGAGAGAGGGAGAGTGTGTGTGAGAGAGGGAGATCAGGTGGTCTTCACGTCTAGCCTGCTGCTTACCTCTCCTTCCCACTTTGACCTTGTTCTCTCTGCATCTTTCCTGATTCCTCTCCTCTCTCTACCCCCCCTACCCTCTCCATCTTTCTGTCTATCTCTCAGTGGAAGCACATCTATAAATAGCCCATCTCCTGCGTAGCAGCCACACCCTTCCATGAGCGTGTGTGTGTGTGTGTGTGTGTGTGTGTGTGTGTGGGGTTGATTTGTTTGCAGTACACACACATATCAGTCACACATGCATGCAGCCACCTTGCCGTGTGTGTGTGCAAATACAGCCCATACCACGTGTTAACCCTCAGAGAGCACTGCTTTTTAAACACACAGACTGTCAATCTGTGTGTGAGACTGTTACCTTCTGGCCACTGGCGTTGCTCTCTTGTTGCCAGGGTGTGTGTGTGTGTGTGTGTGTGTGTGGTCCAGCTGAGTATGACTCATCGTGGCAGCAGGTGTCCTATAGACCCCACCCCCTCCCCCTCTGTCCTCTCCTCTTCCTACTCATTTTTTTTCTCTCCTCATCCTCCCTTCCTCTCTCCTCTTCCTTCTGCTTCCTCCTCCTCCTTACGACCTTCTGATTTATGCCCCCCTCCCCCGCACCCACCCCCCTCGTTCGTGCGACGAGCACTGGCCCAGCGCATGCGCGGCGCACTCCACAGCTGGCTAGCATGTGTAAATGCCAGCCGATAAGCCCAGGGGAATACTGCCGAGAGTGAGAGACAGTTTGTCCACCCCACTGCCACGGCAGACCCTCATCTCTACCTCCTCCATACAGTGGAACCACAGGGTCGGGATCATTTGCGATTTTAACAATTCCGCTTCCGAACAATTCACTATTAAACCCAATATAAGACAAGAAGCCTTCAGTAGTACTGAAACGTGCCAGCGAACCCCCGAATTTATATGTATTTGGCCAGCTGACTCCCAGAAGAGAAGATTTGCGTTTTTAAAAAATGTATACGCTTTCAAGATTAATTTCTCTTCTTTCCTTCAATGATTAATACATTTTTGAAATATAAATGAAGTATAACGTTAGCAGGACACGTCAGTTAGCCGTTTGCTTTCAATCAGCCAAGTCACCAATCACACCTCATTCCCTCAACAAGGCGGTCCGTTTAGATACGGCTCTCTGCTACACTAGAGCTCTGCTTCCATTGCTTCACAGACACTGCTGCTGCTGGCAAAGCTTACCTCCACCACCCCAGCCTCCACCTTTTGATCAGAGTCTGGCATATAGGCTCAAGAGTCTGGCATAGGCTCAAATAGGCTGGTTCTGCACAGTGGAACGTCAGTTCTATACTGTCAGTGGAGCACTGGTTCTGCACAGTGGAAAGTCAGTTCTATACTGTCAGTGGAGCGCAGGTTCCGTAGAGTAGAACCATAGAGTTAAAATTATAGAGAGGCTACTGGAAATCCCCTCCCATTCACGTGTATGGAGTTGCTCACCCAGCACATTCTCCCTTTTCGGCCCTCTTTCTGGGTTGGACAGGTTGGATGGGCGGGGCCTATTTAGGGCCTGTGTGGTGCACAAGCTCGTGAGTCAAGCCCATTGGACGAAAGCGTCTTCGCTCGTTCATGTGTCTGGTCCCAGCTGTGATGCGCTGCACTACCTGCGTCTATCAAACGAAACCAAACTTCATCCTCTCAATACAATTCATAACCGTTTATGTAGATTTGTTCTTGATTGTCCATATATGACTCATCACTGCATCCTGTATGAAAATCTCAATTTGATCTCAATCTCCCACAGTAAGACAACAGCAGCACTGGTTGCAGTTTATTTTCAAATGTATTCATTTTAACTATCCACGGTATCTAAAACAGTATATGGACCCGGCCCTACAACACCAACTGAGACATTGTGCACAGATTTATTTTAAAGTTCCAACGAGGGTAACCAATTCAGTTGGCAAAAAATCCTTTGTTTAAAGACTGACTGGAATAACTTCCCTGTTCATATTCGGGTCAATAACTTATTTTCGGTTGTTTAAAACGGCGCTGTCGTCTCACTTTGACACTACCTGTTTATGCTTTTACTAATCATCACTATAATATATCATTAACGCGTCTATTAAGTAACCAATGATCCACTTAAGTACTCTGGGTTTTGCTGCTGTTTGTATTCTTGTATGTTTTATTTTTTGTCTGTCTATATGAAAAAAAAGGAAACTTATGCATTTTGTAATGTGTAGACCCCCTTGAAAACGAGATGATTCATCTCAAGGGATTATTCCTAACCCTAAGAATTTAAATCAATTCGTGATCGGCCAGCATGTCCATCGCGCTTCAGTTCTCCCCCTCGGTTCTGGGAGCTTGAGTGGAAGACCATTCTACTGGCTCAGTAACGGTCACATAATGCTGGTTCTGTCCATATTCTTGAACAAAGGTTCTGTAAAGTGGAACAGCGGTTCTGTGTATATGGGTTTTGTATTGTGGACCACCAGTTATGTGCAGTGGAACAGCGGGTTTACATCGCCATAGTCACCTTCACTAAAATATCATTGGAGTATAAGGTGTATCTGTGTCCGTCTTCTTGGACCATACAATTCTTTCTTTTTTTAATTGTAAAATCAAATAAGACGGCCGATTGTATTTATAGTGAGATTGTCCTCTCTGCCATACACCAGAATGAAGCTTTTGTTGAGCTACATATTCAGTACCACTTAAACCTAGCCTGACACTCAGCCTGAATTTTCATTTCGTTTCACTCCATTATTCAGTCTGAAAGCCCTCCCTACTACAACCGTTTCTGGGATGGGCGTTGCCAAAGAGGAGGCAGTCTTCGGTGATTGGTTCATACCAACCAATCAGAATAGTAGGAAAGCAGATGACCTTGTTGTCAATCATGTGGCTATGGCTAACCCGTTTGCTAACCAAACAAACAAAGCCAACGAGCGCTACTAGCATGTAAACAAAAGCGGTAAAATATGTCGGATGATGATGTTTATAAAACCTCTCGTGTCTTCAAAGAAACTATTTATCATACGTCGATTTAATAGTCAGATTGATACGGTCGTGAGTTACCGCAGTGGGGGCAGCCATGTTTGTTTGTTTCTGGACGGCACTGTTGTTTGACGTCATCGAGTTGAAACGACGCTGATTCGTCGGTTGGATTTCCAACCGAGTCTGAGACCTCCTTCGGGAGCGTCACCAGACCCTAAATCGCCTGAACATAATTTTTTAATGTGGCTAGCGATTCAGGGGCTGGAGCCAGGCTAACTTAAACCCTCTATAAAATGGACCTGTAAAGAGCACATTTTGATCTCATTTCACTCTACACAAAACGATTAGCCAAAATAGCAGATCTTCAAGCTCACCACACGATGCGACTAACATTTGAAAACGGGATTGCCAGAGGGGGAGATTCACCAGTTGTCCTCCCTCCTCCGCTCCTAAAACTTCCAGAGATCCCAGTGTGCTGTTCCTCATGACTCAGTGAGGGGTGGGCGTGGGTTTAGATGGAGCGAAGGATGGAATGATGGGCGGAGAGGGAGATGGAGTGATGTGCAGAGAGAGTGATGGATGTTGGAGAGATGGAGTAATGTATCAACGGAAAACTGTACAGCAACCGTGATGGAGAGAGAGGGAGGCGAAAAGATGAAAGAAGAGGGAAAGGCAACAAAGTGGAAAGAAGCTTGTGATTCCACAGTGTGTATCCGTGTGTGTCTGCATGCGTCCGTGTGTCTGTGTGTCTGCATGCGTCCGTCCGTGTGTGTGTGTGTGTGTGTGTGTGTGTGTGTGTGTGTGTGTGTGTGTTTGCGCTCACTCTTGCAGCCAGATGGCTCCAGCGTGTGGCGACCAGCCAGAGGAACAGGTGCAGGTCACATGACCAGCCGTTACCACGGAGATGGTGATTGCTCTTGGCGTTAGGATGAAAGGAGAGGGGCCCCAAAGAGAGAGAGAGAGAGAGAGAGAGAGAGAGAGGCAGGCAGGCAGAGGGCGAGAGACATTGAAGGAGAGAGTTGGAGAGAAGTAGAGAGAGACTGTGTGTGTGTGTGAGAGAGAGAGGGAGAGGAGAGAGAGACTGTGTGTGTGTGTGTGTGTGT
>NC_137873.1:9200109-9245109 GCF_963924005.1 Protomyctophum bolini | reverse complement strand
TGTGATTTTCGACATTTGTCAGTCGATTAATAATCCTGCCGCATTGCGATTAATCTATGAATCAATTTTATCTTCCACCCCTAACCATTACTCCTACAGGCAGAGGACAGGGGGGTGTAGAGTACAATGAATGACAGATACCCATAACGTGGTAGCTCTCTCTCTCTCTCCCCCCTCTTGCATTTATTCTCTCTGTGACACAGCAGTGGTTTAGCACTTCAGATGGTAATAGTTGGCCACCGCCTCTCCCACTCAGGGTGCAATAGGATGATTGTAGCCTGTGGTGTTTGGGCTGCTACTGGGCAGGTTAAAAATAGGCCGGTTTTCTGTGTGTGTGTGGTCTGTGCAGGAGTGGTGTGTGCGCTAGGAACAAACTGATAGTCCTCTTTAGGGTAACGAACTGCTCCCCGACATACTGCATAAACATAATGTGCTCTACAAAATGCAGTATGCCTATGCCATCCTCTTCCTTTTCTAACCGTGCTCTTCTACCATGAAGTGCCCTTTCAGTTATTTTCCCAAATCCTGAATCATGAGTGGAATCGAGCATTAGAAATGAACGGGCACCAGTTACAGAATGGAATGTAACAATGTTTTTTTTTAAAATATATATAATATACTGTATATATTTGACACAATAAATCAAATCCTCAATTCTCGTGCTTTTCTTTATTCCGTCCATCCTCCTTCTGCCTTTCCTGCCCTCGCTCCTTCAGAAGCGACGTTCCAGCCGTCAGGTCAAGAGGAAGAGGTACACCGAGGAAGTGGAGTTCAGGATCTCGGAAGAAGACGACAGCGGGGACGACTCGACAACGCCCAAGTCCCCCTCCTCTTCCTCACAAGTACAGGTGAAGGCAGGCACTGGACCTCGCTCAGTAATCCATTGAAAATTAAACTGGCAAAAACATGCAAACTGTTGGGTTGATAATGGCTGTGATATAATATCATATGCCACGGATATGAGGTAATTTGCCTTGGTACAGTTCTATCACTCCTCTCGGAGTGAGTTTAAAAAAAAAGTTACTAAACAATTAGGGCTAACTTCAGCCACTGTAAGTCAACTATGGAGCGATGCAGAAGAAAACAAATCTAAATGTAAACATTGCATAACGGTCACCTTGTTTGTACAGGCAGTCAAAGGGACCTACTTTCTTGTAAAACATAAAGTTCAACTATATTTGGTAACCATTTTATAAAAGCAATAACTCATGACAGGACTCACAAAAGTTTAGCATCGGGCTGAACAACGCCCCATAGCTGTGATATCCTTTAATCCCAATATAGCACAGCCTGGAGTGAGTTATTGCTTAATTACACAACTTTGACAATGAGCTGGTTTGGTGTGCGGCTTTGGGGTCTCATCAAATCAGAGACCGGCTCTATAAAATAATCCAGATGTCTGATCCCGGGCTGCACGATTACAGTTAAAATGATCATCCAGATTGTGCTGCTTAATCATGGTTACTGATTATAATATCTTAATACCTTTTATTGTCCATTGTGCTTATTAGTCCATATCTATATAAATGTTATATATTGTAATGGCCTTCTGTGAGTCCAGAAAATCCAGATCTTTGTGTAGCCCTAGTCTGACGTGTGCTTGTTTCCAGGATGTGGCTGACTGTGAGGGACCAGTGGTGGAGAAAATCATGAACACACGTATTACCAAGAAACAGGTGAGCACGCACACACACACACACACACACACACACACACACACACACACACACACACACGGTAGAAAAAGTGCATGCTCATGCCCCAAAGCAGAGTTTACATCACCCGATTAGCTGCTGCACAGCCCACTCTAAGCTGATTACATACACACACACTCACTCTTACACTTAGAAATACTGTACAGGCACACACCAGTTTGGACGGTGTGGATCCAGTTGTAAGAAGAGACTAGAGTTCTTGTATTCGATGTATGTGTGACTCTGTCTGGTACAGACAGACACACACACACACACACACACACACACACACACACACACACACACACACAGCCAGCCATTTTCTTTCACATACTGTGTGACATGTCTTCTATTCTTTGTTTAGAAGTCTTGTTCTAAAGAAAGGCCGTCCCTGTGCCAGTATACACACACACACAAACGTACACATGCACACACACAAGAGCCACTAGCCAACTTTTCTCTGCTAGCCAGCTGCTGACGGGTTACCCCCACCCACCCACACACCCTCTGACACACAAAGCTACGCGTGTGTGCGCGCACACACACACACACACACACTCACCCACCCAAACTCACGCACACTGTTCCATTCACAGAGAGTTGACCCTAGGCTTGGCATGCTGCCAAAACCACAGCGCTAGCTGAGCCAGACGCCAAGCTAGCGTTTCCTCGGGGGTGTGTGTGCGAACGAGCGTGCGCGTGTGTGATTGATGACTCACTGCATTACAGTGGTGTTAGTAGTAGAGTGGCAGCGGAAGTGTGTATGTTACCATTAATAGTTGTGAATAGTTTGCGTGCGCGCGTGTGTGCGTGATAGTAGTAGTAGTGAATGAGGAGGGTTGTAGCTTGAGCACTGGGGGATTCCCTGTCCCCTCATACATGTGCGTGCGTGCGCGCGCACACACACGCACACTGTGAGCGTGTATGTAGGGACAGACACACACGCACACCATTGCACATACCGTTACGCTCTTCTATTTCTTAAGCGATATAAGATGGAAGATTCATACTTTCAGTGTTTTTTTTTTTCAACTTACTGTCCCCTTCCTAAAGCAAATACTGAAATCATTGACCGTTAACCCTCACTATTTAACATATTTCCATTACCCCTCTGTTCAACAGCCATTTATGAAATCTATTCATCAAGAAATGAATGAATGTATTATTTAAGCGTTTAGCCGTTAAGTCACAAAATTAACATTACTTTGTTTTCAGCTGGAGTCGGGAGACGAAGTAGACGTGGAGGAGTTCTTTGTCAAGTTCAAAAGCTTGTAAGATGCACCTCCTTTCTGCTACTTACATAAAGCGTCACTTTCTACCGTCCACTTTACCTGTGCACGCACGCGTTCTCTTCTCTCTCTCCCGGTCTCTCACGCAGATAGTCGGTCTGTCCAAACGCACAGGGACAAGCAGCGTGACATGTGGTTTTGTGCATGCGTCTCCAGGCTATAGAGCAGTGTGTTCAGTCCGGCTAACAGACTGTGTAATCTAATCTAGGGCCTGTGGACAGAGGCAGCGCTGTATGATGGCCTGAGATACTGCCCGTCACTGTCAGTCACACGTACCACTGCGTCTGTACTCTGTCTTTACCATCTAGCCAAAACACTGGCATTGGGAAACTTAGAAAAAAGTATTTATCAAGTGAATGTTGTAGTGCATAGTTGTATTTATATTATTGTATTACTTTATACTTACTAGTACTACTACTGCTTTATATGTGACTTAATGAGTTCCATGCTACTGTTTCCCAAACACGGACCAATTTACAGTGGGTCGCGGCTGCTCCCTCAGAATCTTTGATCGCGTCATGTAAGAACTGTGCTCCAAAACAAACCACCCTGGCGATGTTATGGATATGAACATGACGGTGAAAAAGTACAAATTTATCAAAAAATTATATTTCTCCAAACACAGACGTTATCAAAAGTAAGTCTATATAATAAACGACAGCCACCTACCTGACAATCTTGTTTTGCGGATAAATGGTGGGAAAGGCTTCGACTTAGTAAGTCAACCATAGAATTCCAGTCTTTAAAAGAAAACACCCTGTCTAGTACATCCCTGTGCTCTGACATTGATTAATATTGGGAGGAATAAAGTACAAAGTCATCAAGTGTGTGTGTGTGTGTGTGTGTGTGTGTGTGTGTGTGTGTGTTCTCACCTTGCACCTCTCGTACACAGTTCCTACCTCCACTGTCGCTGGTCAGATCTGGAAGAACTAGAGAAAGACAAGAGGATTCATCAGAAAGTCAAGAGGTTCAGGGCCAAGCAGCTGCTCACCAACAACTTCATCACTGAGGTGAGGCTTTCTCCACTGTGGAAAAGATTGGATTAGGGGTTGCTACAGAAGAAAAAGATGCATTTAATATTCTTTAATACACTGCTAAGATGGTTAAAATAGCCAAAATTACAACTGAGTGAGACATGTCAATCCCATAGCTCGATGGTTACATAGTGTGTGTGACAGAATCAATCCCTCTTCCACGCTAGAACTGTAGACTAACTCAACAAAATGGCAGATGACTATTATTTATGTGTGTGTGTATTCAACTTGGGCTGTGTCACCGTTATCTCCACCAGATGGACGACGAGCCATTTAACCCCGACTACGTGGAGGTGGACAGAGTCCTGGACATTTCTGAGAGCCCAGATGAGAACGGAGAGGTACCGTCTCTTCTTCCCTTTCTCCGTCAGACTTTCCCAGATCTTTAATAAAGACAATTTCCTGAATGCACAGAAAATTAACTGTGTGTGTGTGTGTGTGTGTGTGTGTGTGTGTGCAGACTGTGACATTGTACCTGGTCAAGTGGTGCAGTCTACCATACGAAGATGCCACCTGGGAGCTGAAGGCTGACATTGACCAGTCCAAGATAGACGATTATGATCGCATCGTAGCACGCACAGCCAACACTAAGAGAGTGGTGAGTGAAAATTGCGCACGCACTAGTTGGACAAAAGGAATGTGGACTGTGGCTGACAATGCTCAGTTGCGGTCATGGCTAAAGCTGAAATCGTTATTTGAATACTGTTTGTTGATTTTTTTTTTTTTTTATCCATTTAAATTAGGTTCGCTCTGTGGGCTCACAGGACATTTCACACACACGTGCCAGCATGCACACGCACACACTCTGGTGGGGAAGATGTATGTGTTTTTAATTGATCATAAAACTGTAAAGATAAATGACAGAGCGTCGTTGGCCCGGCTGATTCGAAACCATATCTAACCCTAATACACTACAGCTTGTCTGCTACCAATAACGAACGCTAACTACAGAACACACTGAGAGAGACAGTGTTGCTGGCATGTGCTTAGAGGCTCCAGTCTCACCGCAAGTAAAAGTGTTATTTAACGATCAGCTGAAAATTGCACCATGTGTCGCAGGGTTAATTCGATTATTAAAACCGCTAAATTGACCATACTTCTTTCTGCTGGCGACAAGATTGGACATGAAGCAGAGTGTTCCAACAGTAATCGGTTATTCAAAACAGCAGTCTGTGATTATGAAAGGGTGTACAATAAAGCCGTCTGTAATTCAACAATTCCTGTCAAAGCGTTGAAGCCCAAGAAATTGTGTTTGGGCCAGCCTAATGTACAGAGCATATTTTTCCATCTCTTCGGTCTCTCTCTCCTTCTCTGCATGTGTGCGGTATGCTATCTGTCTCCCTAATCTCTTTTCAAACACTTTGAAAAGAACTCAAATGTGTGCACACGCACGCGCCCGTGTGTGTGTGCGCACACTGGCCTACTGACTGCCCCTTTCTTCAGATTTACAGCTCCCTTAACTGCTCTCCACGGGCCACGTTCCTGCGGTCGCACACACGCACAAATGCACATACACACTCACACGGCTCCTGTGGCCGGGCCAAACCACTAACAGTGTGTTTAAGGCTGAACAGAAGCAGATGACTGGCTGTATTCTCTCTCTCTCTCTCTCTCTCTCTCTCTCGCTCTCTCTCTCTCATATTCGTCTGTTTGAGGACCATGTTAGAAATATAAACGGTAAACACCAGTGATGCGTATATCCGGTTATAGTAATGGTATTGTTTCAACCTCCATTTGTCCCCTATTGTTGGTAATGTTATCGCCTTTGGTTTTGTCCCATGGTTACCTTCCACTAATGCACACACAGGCAGTGATACGTTGTTTGTCGGGACTTTGTGACATTACAATCAACATATTTGTGTGTGTACTTGACATTTGGAGGCGGTACAGCACAGCAGTCTGATCTGTATCATCATGCATGTCTGTATCATGGCTGCATGAGTCACACCCAAGTCTTCTGTGCACTGGCTTGACATGCGTCATGATGCGTGTGTCGTTTGTTCAAGATTCAAGGAAGATTTATTTGTCACACGCTCATGCAATTATGGGCAGTGAAATGTTGGTGTGTAATGGCATCTGAATGGAGGTCTGGCCTGGGACACTCGCACTGGAAAAGCATGGCTAGAATGAGTGAGCAGCTCAGTCTCTCGGGCATGGCTAAACTGTGATTGAGAGGTGACACACTGTAGAGCGTTGGAACCAGAGTCTGTCTGTATGAGAGACTCAAACAACTTTGCTGGAAGATACATTTATGAAAACGTTGAGGTATGTGCACTGCACAAAACGGCATAATTGAATTGTGTGTGTGTGTGTGTGTGTGTGTGTGTGTGTGTGTGTGGTGTGTTTGTGTGTGTGTGTGTGTGTGTGTGTGTGTGTGTGTGTAGGAGCGGCCTGAAGCAACAGACTGGGAGAAGATTGACAACATGCAAGAATACAAGAACAGCAACGAACTCAGGGAGTACCAACTAGAAGGCCTCAACTGGCTTAACTTCAATTGGTACAACATGTAAGTCTTCAACACAGTTCCGTTTGAGATTTGTGTACAAGTGAATTATACCAGCGGTGGACCAACCCTGCCTCACTTCTGTTCCTCCCCCCCCCCCCCCTAGACGTAACTGTATCTTGGCAGACGAGATGGGTCTCGGTAAAACAATCCAGTCCATAACCTTCCTCAATGAGATCTTCATGAAGGGCATCGAGGGGCCCTTCCTGGTCATCGCCCCCTTGTCCACCATACCCAACTGGGAGCGGGAGTTCAGGACCTGGACGGATCTCAACGCGGTCGTCTACCACGGCAGCCAGGCCAGCCGCAAGACCATCCAGGCCTACGAGATGTACTACCGAGACGCACAGGTAATGCACTGCTGAGATGGATCGTTTAATTCCATAGTTCTCAAACCTTTTCATGCCAAGGACCCCCAATTGACCCCCGATTTATATATATATATATATATATATATATTTAGCCATCTTAACAAATTTGGCCTATTGTTGCGACTGTAGGTCGCAGTTTACTATGAAAACCTGCAAAACCAGTCAGTCAGTCACGCTAAAACCTGTCAATCCGTCAGTCACGCCTTGTGACACGCTCTATATGGCCAATGCAGAATTCATTCCATATGTTGATCTGACCTCACCTGACCCCTGTACACAAGACACTCCTTCCCCCCCCCTTAGATCTCCATATATGGATGGCCAATACAGAATTATTCCATATGTTGATCTGACCTCATCAAACTCTGTACATCCTTAGATCTACATATATGGAGCTGACCTGTTCTGACATTCCATATGTTGATCTGACCTCATCAAACCCTGTACACTCAAGACACGCTCCATACATGGCAAGACCTCATCAAACCCTGTACACTAAAGTCACTGCCCCCGCTGCCAGATAGTAGTATTTTTGAGATCCTGTAGCCGTGCCTGCAGGTTGCCGGGTGGCATGTGTGGCAGAGCGCTGGTCAGAGGCACAGGCAGGGCCAACAGCAGAGCGCTGGTCAGAGGCACAGGCAGGGCCAACAGCAGAGCGCTGGTCAGAGGCACAGGCAGGGCCAACAGCAGAGCGCTGGTCAGAGGCACAGGCAGGGCCAACAGCAGAGCGCTGGTCAGAGGCACAGGCAGGGCCAACAGCAGAGCGCTGGTCAGAGTCACAGGCAGGGCCAACAGCAGAGCGCTGGTCAGAGTCACAGGCAGGGCCAACAGCAGAGCGCTGGTCAGAGGCACAGGCAGGGCCAACAGCGAGTGCAATGTGGTTCCAGCGATGTTGAAAGCAGCTGTGCCAGTGGGAGCCGTGAGTCGGATTGCTAGCCGCGGCATGCTCTCACTCTGACTTGTGTTGTACCAAGTTCTCCATATGTGAAGCTGACTATTGCGTCTTTGTAGCTGAAGTTGAAACAAGCTATTTCTTTCCAGAAGCTACAAATGCCAGATGTAGCTGAGTAACCTCACAGTGGCTCGACAAGACACACAGACATGTTTCAAAAGCGTTTGTGAGCCTCTGCTGTGAGCTTGTTACACTTTGATTGCTGTAAACCATTATACTCTTAAGCTGTCACAGTGCACAGCTAACATCTTACAGCAGTGAATACTCACTGTATGCCATGGCTGTTAGATAATAAACCATAATGGCAGCGTGCGTCCCACCCTGGCAGCCTGCTCCTAATCCAGTCTGAGGTAATCCTCAAGGTCACTGTAGTGTAGAGGGATGTTCTGTCCTGCTTATCCCATGTCAGTGGAAAAGACCACAAACAGAGACACTTCCTGGTGGACATTTCATAATCTTCTTTTGCACATGTAAGATGGCTGAAGAGAATTTTGGCCAAGTTGAGATCTGATTAGCCCAGTTCAATAGTTCAGCTTGCTGGTTCTAATGCATGACACAACAGAAGAACTTGGCCCACTAACCTAGTGAAACACTGGTCAGCAGGCCACTAATCTAGTGAAACACTGCTCCACGGGTCAACAGGCCACTAACCTAGTGAAACACTGCTCCACGGGTCAACAGGCCACTAACCTAGTGAAACACTGCTCCACTGGTCAGCAGGCCACTAACCTAGTGAAACACTGCCCCCTGGTCAGCAGGCCACTAACCTAGTGAAACACTGCTCCACTGGTCAACAGGCCACTAATCTAGTGAAACACTGCTCCACAGGTCAGCATGCCACTAACCTAGTGAAACACTGCTCCATGGGTCAACAGGCCACTAACCTAGTGAAACACTGCTCCACTGGTCAGCAGGCCACTAATCTAGTGAAACACTGGTCAGCAGGCCACTAATCTAGTGAAACACGGGTCAACAGGCCACTAACCTAGTGAAACTCTGGTCAACAGGCCACTAACCTAGTGAAACACTGCTCCACTGGTCAGCAGGCCACTAATCTAGTGAAACTCTGGTCAACAGGCCACTAACCTAGTGAAACACTGCTCCACTAGTCAGCAGGCCACTAACCTAGTGAAACACTGCTCCACTGGTCAGCAGGCCACTAATCTAGTGAAACACTGCCCCACGGGTCAGCAGGCCACTAACCTAGTGAAACACTGGTCAGCAGGCCACTAACCTAGTGAAACACTGGTCAGCAGGCCACTAACCTAGTGAAACACTGGTCAACAGGCCACTAACCTAGTGAAACACTGGTCAGCAGGCCACTAACCTAGTGAAACACTGGTCAGCAGGCCACTAACCTAGTGAAACACTGGTCAGCAGGCCACTAACCTAGTGAAACACTGGTCAGCAGGCCACTAACTTAGTGAAACACTGGTCAGCAGGCCACTAACCTAGTGAAACACTGGTCAGCAGGTCCTTGAGTCGAGAACATTTTTAAGTGCATGGCCATTGCTGAACACGTCATCCGTGACTGCTTCATCATGTGGTTCTGTGACTCGGTCAAGTAAATCCTGTTCTCTCTCTCCTCTCTCTTTCTCTCAACTATTTCAATATTATTTGGCATGGAAGTTCGATGACCATTGACGAGACGGAATCAAACGGAAACATAATCATAGTGTGTGTCTCTCTCTCCGTCTTTTTTCAGGGTAAGATAATAAAGGGAGCCTATCGTTTCCATGCGTTGATAACCACCTTTGAGATGATCCTGACGGACTGTCCTGAGCTGCGAAACGTCCGGTGGCGCTGTGTGGTCATAGACGAGGCTCACCGCCTCAAGAACAGAAACTGTAAGCTGCTGGAGGGACTCAAAGCGATGGACATGGTGAGTAGTGGGCTCTTAATACACGCAGCACAGGGAGAAATATGTCAGATTTTATCTGAGAATTTTGATCCAAACGATAAGCAATCTATTCTGCACAGAGATATCAAAACAGAACTTCTTCAATATCATCTAGCTCTCTGTTACTGCACCCTTTAGGATTTGATGTCCGTAAATAAAGTTAAAACTTTTGCCAGTGTGTTGTAAATTAGGACGTTTGGGGGGTGGGGCGTGTAACATACACACTTTTTTGTATGGTATTGTTTTATTGACCCATATGTGATTTGGAAAATAATAAAGAAACTTTTAACAAAAAATAGTACAGGATGGTGACACGTTGAATGTCGACAAACATCTTTCAAATACTTTTATGTCTTCTTCACCGAACCCTATCTAAATACTGGTCTTGCAGTTATTTTCTGGTGTTGTTTTTTTATGCAATGGCATAGTTTTATTGTAATTTTAAGCAGTAAAATAGTTGGAAACTTAGTCAAGTCAAACCAGTGATGATCCACTGAGCCAATATGAGTTATTGACCATTTATAATGTATCAATAACCATGTCACACGCAGGGTGTGTCTTATCTCTGTGACTTATCTCTTTATCTGATTGGTCATGTAGGAGTTGTCACAATGTTTTATGAGCCTATAAACCTCAGCAGAACAAAGCAGCCCTTTTGGCTCGCAATGCTGTGTATATATTATCATCTCTCTTTCTTCCGTCATCGCTCTCTCCCTCTTCTCTCCTGAGGAGGATAAATCCATCTTGACAGCTACTCCTCTCCCGTATCCAGACTCTTAACATCTCTCTCTCTCCTCCTCTCAGGAGCACAAGGTGCTGCTAACCGGGACTCCTCTCCAGAACACTGTAGAGGAGCTGTTCAGCCTGCTCAACTTCCTGGAGCCCGAGAGGTTCCCCTCGGAGACCACCTTCATGACCGAGTTCGGAGACCTCAAGACTGAAGAACAGGTATAGGAAAACGTTAGGCACTGGAGTTTAGGGCGGTTTATGGTCGAATTGTGCCGTCGCATCCACGTTCCGCAGCAGTGCGTGACCCAAAACCTTCATACTTCCCGAACCTGCCCGACATTCAGGCGAATACAACCTCCATAATGCAAGTGTGTTGCTGTGCTGAAATTCCTGAAAATGGACAGAATCTAACGATCGAAGATCGAATGATCTTTGTGTATTTTGTGCAAAGAACGTGAACTTACTAACATTACAAATTATTTTAGATTCAGAGCACTCTTCTGCAGTATTGATGTAAATAATGCAATGATAACGAACCAGAGTAGTCCCATACATGACATGAGACTGACATTAAAGTGTAGAATACGAGTGTACTTCTTTCAGTCACTTGGATGTGCCAAGCAGCATTCATGGTGGCACGTTGACATCACCGCACGCCTGGTCGCCTAGTTTCATTTTACGGCCGGTGTACACGATGTCACGCAGGGAAGCATGAACCAAAGCTTATAAAGTTTTAGCCGACAAAATGAACACGGTTCAACACCCGTGTTTCATGTCTTTTCCTCACTCACACTTTCCCTCGTACAGTTTGCCGTCTCTTAGCAAGACATGCTAATGCAACCTTTCGTTGAAAACCCTGCTATGTCAGTACATTTCATCTACAAGGCTTTGATTGAATTCTTGGGTCGGTTCCCACAGAGTCATCGCTTTTGAGCACAGAATGTTGCCTTTAGGGGCTTTTTAAAATTTTATAGCCCTCTGTTCAGTGGTGGAAAGCAACCAAGTACATTTACTCAAGTAGTGTACTTGGGTACAATGTTGAGGTACTTTTACTTTACTAGAGTATGTCCAATGTTCTAGAATTTTACTTCTACTCGGATAAAAATATTTCACTTTTACGCCACTACAATTATTTGAAAACCTAGTTACTAGTTTCTTTCTAGTATATTTTGATGCCAATTTCTTTGTTCTTTTACTCAAGTAAAATCTTTCCTTCTAACAAGAGTTTTCTACATTGCGGTATTGATACTGTTACTTAAGTAAACACATTCTGTACTTTTTACACCACAGTCTGCTCACAGTCGTGTCTGTTCACTCGTATGTCTTTTCTCTGCTTTTGGCAAAAGCCCATTGGTGCTGTAAATATCAGCACATAGAAGCAGGCAGGTAGTGTGGTTATATTTATCCCATTCTGACCTGAGATCAGATTCTAAAAATGTCTTCTTCGATTTTTCAAAAATAGCAGACCTACAAGCTCGTAGAGCGCCACTCGGAGGCGCGCTATGAGCTTGTAGATCTGCTATTTTTCAATAGCTAAAGCATAAAAAAGGGGTTCCCGTCTAAAATGGATTATTTACTGTGTTCTGTGTAGGTCATGAAACTGCAGGCCATTCTGAAGCCCATGATGTTGCGGAGATTGAAGGAGGACGTGGAGAAGAACCTGGCTCCTAAAGAGGAGACCATCATAGAGGTATGACCTCCTTCACACTGGATGGTACATTTAGAACGTGGAAGGTCCCGTTGGGATGTGCAATAATATCAAAGCCCAAATGTACAAATCTGAACTTTACCTTTCACACATTATGGTCATTTTATGCTAGGCATCTGCGTCATTGCTTCAATGATTGGTTCCAGTTTATATAAGCATAATATGTAAGCCTGTTTCACAATTATTACATAATTGCTTATTTGAGATAATCGCAATAATTTTGCATAATCGACAAAAAAACACAAACAACAACGATGAAATATTTGCAAAAACTAAATCCAGAAATGGCAGATCTTTGAAGAAGCTTTGTAAATCACCTATTTTCACAATTTTAAATTCTTTGGGCAATTTGCATTTCTGAAGCCTAATATGCTGCAAAACTTTCTCTTTATGCTCCGGTCCTGTATGGGCTGCGGTTGGTGCTGAGAAATGCGCTCTTGAGTCTTGCGAGATCAAATGAATGATTCATAATTATCTTAATAGCCACATTTTATATAATGTTTTAGTTTATGTGGCACAGAGTCTCGCGAGAACTCACACAGCATTTTATATATTATTATTTTGCCGTTGTTTGACATGATTTTGGGTGTTCTATTGATGTAGAATGGTCGCGCTAATATATACTGAGTAGTAGCTTACCGTTGCTAGGCACGCTCGCTTCCGCTGTGGTCCGTCAATGAAATGTCTCCGTCCACTTCCATTATAAGTGTGATCTTTGGCACATCAGGAGAAATTAGAGGTTCAGAGTCTTGCTCAAGGACACTTCGATACTAACTCTCGGGAAACGCAGAATTGAACTGGGCCCATCCGGCTGTTCTACCGGCCACTTTGGCCCTGGGCCACTGCCGCCCCTATGGGCTCTGTAATTGCAGTCCCATAACCCGGGTTTGGAATTGGTATTGGAAATAAATGTGGGCACGGACTAGTACATAATATAAGAGAAACAAGACAATGTAGGGATGTGCATAGTTGAGCTACCTCAGCACCCTCCAGTGGTCAGTTCGCCAACAGTGCCACCTTGTTTTTCTAGGTGGAGTTGACCAACATCCAGAAGAAGTACTACCGCGCCATCCTGGAGAAGAACTTCTCCTTCCTCTCCAAAGGAGGCACAGCGGGAGGAGGTGGAGGACCAGGCCCTCAAGTTCCCAACCTCCTCAACACCATGATGGAGCTGAGGAAGTGCTGCAACCACCCCTACCTCATCACCGGTACACACACACACACACACACACACACACACACACACACTACTACCTCATCAATAGTACACACACGCCTCACTCCTGCTCCTCTCCCTTAACTGTCCACCACCCATCCCCCCCCCCCCCACCATCAACAGGAGCGGAGGAGAAGATTGTGGACGACTTCCGCGAAAGCCACGGGGGCCCGTTGCAAATGCCAGACTTTCACCTCCAGGCCATGGTCCAGGCCGCCGGCAAACTGGTGCTGATCGACAAACTGCTGCCCAAACTGAAGGCCGGGGGCCACCGCGTCCTGGTGTTCAGTCAGATGGTGCGCTGTCTGGACATACTGGAGGACTACCTCATCCAGAAACGGTGAGATGGAGGGAGGATTTAAAATCAATCAAATCAATTCAAACTTGCTTCTTTTTAAGCTTTTTTTCCCCTTTCTTTTTGCATTGTATAGGTGTTTATGTATGCTATATGGTTATGTGTATGTATTTTATGTTTCTTTTTTCTTCTTGTATAGCATTTTAGGGTCAACGCTGATAATGTCAATGAGTATCTCAACGTAACATTTACATGACCACATTCCTCTCCCCATCGCTGTCCTCCTTTCGTCTCCTCTACCTCGCTCTCTCTCTCTCTCCAGCTACATATACGAGCGCATCGACGGCAGAGTTCGCGGCAACCTCCGACAGGCGGCCATTGACCGCTTCTCCCGACCGGACTCGGACCGCTTCGTGTTCCTGCTGTGCACCAGAGCCGGAGGGCTGGGCATCAATCTAACGGCCGCAGACACCTGCATCATCTTTGACTCTGACTGGAACCCTCAGAACGACCTGCAGGTGAGCCAGGGAGGACTGGGCTTGGATGGCAGAGGGGGAAGGTGGGGTAACAGGACATCATGTCAACTCGGCTTGTAGCAGAAACATTTAAAGAAAGTATGTATTTAGAACGAATTTAAATTATTTGTGTTTGTTCCCGTACTCGGCACATCCGGTTCGGTTTCCTGTGACTGGCCGTAATAGCCAATTTTCCCTGGTGTACTGAATCCCTATTTAGAATCCAGCAGGCCACGCAGATTAATATTCTCTCACTGTACTTCTGCACTCACCTCAGGGAAGCAGCCTTACCTTTGTATGCGCTGGTAATGGAGTAGGCCTGTGAGGTGACATCAGCAGGGAGTTTGTGTGTTGAATTCAGCAACACTGCAAGACATTTCTCAGGTCTACTGACACCCCCACCCCCTCTCTTTAGGCCCAAGCCAGGTGCCACCGTATTGGCCAGTCCAAGGCGGTGAAGATCTACCGGCTGATCACCAGAAACAGCTATGAGAGGGAGATGTTCGACAAGGCCAGTCTGAAGCTGGGCCTGGACAAGGCCGTCCTGCAGAGCATGAGCGGCCGGGAGAACGCCAACAATGGGGTAGGAGTCTAGGAGACGACACACCATCTATGGTTGAACCGCGGAATATCTTACCCAGTGCAGGAAATGTAATTCTTAAAGATGGAGTGCCGTGATTTTTTTTCCCACCCTAAAACATGACCCATCGGGTATTATTATTATATAAGGTGGATATTAGTTTTCAAAAATGTGCATATGTATGTTAAAATTGTTGTTGATGTTTTTATGTGGACACACCCACCAGTTCATTAAGTATGCCTGGTTTGCCTGAACTGAAGCCGCACCCACAGCTGTTGTTGTAAAGGGGGAGGGGATGATTTTGTGATGTCACCATATCATATATATTTTTTCCCATTGGCACGTTTGATGGTCAAGGTTTCAGCCTCCAGGAAGAAACCCTAAATACAAACGGAAGACATCATTGCATATAACAAACACACCAAGGGGGTCTAATGAAGTACGGTCACCTCATAAACACATGAAAAACTGGCACTCCATCTTTAAATCTAGTGTTTTTATAAGAGCGGTTTAGTGACGAGATGTGATCGTTAACTTGAATATAATACTTAATCCAACATAAATATATTGTGGGCATTTTTCACAATGTTCAAACATCTGTGTTTACATGTGAAAATCCTGTCCAGCATAATAATGACCTTACTGTCATCTTTAGACTACCACGCAGCTGTCTAAGAAGGAGATCGAGGACCTGCTGAGGAAGGGGGCCTATGGTGCTTTGATGGACGAGGAAGACGAGGGCTCCAAGTTCTGTGAGGAAGACATCGACCAAATCCTCCAGAGACGAACCCAGACCATCACCATCGAGTCTGAGGGGAAAGGCTCCACCTTTGCTAAGGTAAACAAATTAACCACTTCTTGAACCCAATGGAGGGATGCCAGGGTTCAAATGGTTCACGTTATCGCGGTCTTGTGGTAAAATACTCAATGAACTGTTAATCTCAATCTCTCTCTCCAGGCTAGTTTTGTGGCATCAGGGAACAGAACTGATATTTCTCTGGAAGATCCAGACTTTTGGCAGAAATGGGCCAAGAAGGCTGAGCTGGACTTGGACGCCATCAATGGACGGGTAAGATAACACACACACACACACACACACACACACACACACACAAGCACACACACACACACACAAGCATGCCATACTCTGACAAAGCGAAAATGGCTGAGCTGCACTTGCTGTAAATGGACTGGTACAGTGTCCCGCAAAAACACATAACGACAGACTTGAGCATGCACACTGCGCACCCACTCGTCCACACTTGCGTCAGTGACAAATTCATGCCCACACATGCCCCACTTAACACACACACACACACACACACACGCGCGTACGCTCGTGCACACCTTGGTGTGGTGTCCCCCTCATGGACAGACTAATAGGTAATTAGTTAAAGCTATGGCCTGAGGCTGGGACATGATAGAGGGAGAGAAACACAGCTTAACAATGACAGTTGGGAATCTCTGCACTTCCTTAATTACCCATGTTGCCCTGCTTACATTTGAGAGAGAGCGTGTGTGTGTGTATGTGCACGCATGCGTGTGTGCACGTGCATACGCTGGTAAGCAGCTTAACTCCACTTAACAGAGCACAGATGCCTGGGGGGTACGAAGATATCACTTTGGTTAGCGCGCGTGCACACACAACACGCGTGCACAGCCTGGCAGTAATGCACAATCGTACACGCAGCGGGACCAGCACCAGCACCACCAGTGACTTGCTCAGAGGCATGCTTATCATTTGTCTCTCTCTTCGTCTTCGGCTTTCTGTCTTCATCTTTGTCCCTTTTTCTTTCGCATTTGCTTTTTCTCTCAAGTCTTCTCTCTCCTCCTCATGCCCACTCACTGTCGGAGAGCATCAGTTGGAGCTTTGAATCTTACGCAGCTCTGTGTGGGCTCTTCCAATGAATTGTTACAATATTTTAATTTGTAAATGACTTGCTGTAATAATTGTTCCTCTAACTGGCTGCGTGTGACATTAACTGTAGTGAAGGAACTAAATGAATTAATTGATTTAAAGAGGAACGCACTCAACAATATAATTAATTGTATTGTTGTATTTTCTCTCTGTGCAGCTGCTCGCCTAACGTGACAGCGTAAATTATCTCGGCTGCACGAGGCATAACAAAACACACAAGGCTAATTGTACAATCAAACCCATTTAGCCAACAGAGAGGCCTTGTCGTCCGTGCGAGACGTCTTTCTCCAAACGTTTTCCCAGAGCCTTCAGAGATGGGTAACTTTATAATGGGTCTAATGCCTACATCGGGGATAGGGAGAGGACAAAATCGAGTTAGAACTGAATTGCTCTGTTTAGAACTAATGCATCCAGTAAATAATGTTGGCTGTAACGGAAAAATAAAATGTTAATGATGACGGGGCAGATCAGTGGCTCTCAAACGGTGGGCTAGCCTAGATGTGACTTGGGATTTTGTGACAGCCACATATTATTATTTCCATATATACTACTTCTACTTAAGTAATTACAATATACACTATACAAATTCATTTGATTTATTATGAATTATGTTTTGACTATTGGTAAATGGTAAATGGTGCATTTATATAGCACCTTTATCCAAGGCGCTTTACAGAGATTGTGCATTACATTCACCCATTGACACACACATTCATACACACACATACACCAATGGCAGCGGAAACCATGCAAGGCACCAACCAGCACATCAGGAGCAATTAGGGGTTCAGCGTCTTGCTCAAGGACACTTCGACAGTAACTCGGGGGAGCCCGGGTTCGAACTGGCAACCATGCGGTTACCATCCAGCCACTCTGCCCTTGAGCCACCGCCACCCCAGCCGGTACTTGGTACTGCTCAAACCACTGTCAACCTTGACAACCTTGCATTCCTATTTTGTCATTAAAGGCAAACATCTTAAATATATAATTGTTCTAAAAGAAAAAAACGTGAATCTAGAGTGGATTGTAGATGGGTACCCGTGTGCCTTAAGATTTTGAGTTGCCCTTTGGTGTGCCTTGAGCATAAATGAAAACCACTGGTTGTAGATGTGTCACACAACAGGGTCTGTTTGTGAGCGAAATGCTTTTCCAATTTCCCCCACCGTCCATCTCACTCTGCCACCTGCCCCCATGCGCGCTGCAGAACACGCTGGTGATCGACACTCCCAGGGTGAGGAAACAGACGCGTCATTTCACCAGCGCCAAGGAGGACGAGCTGATGGAGTTCTCAGAGCTGGAGAGCGAGGGGGAGGAGATGTCCAAACCCTCCTCCAAACCACGCAGACCTCAGGACAGAGCCCAGGGGTACCCCAGATCGGAATGCTTCAGGGTGGAGAAAAACCTGCTGGTCTATGGGTAAGAAGAGAGGGCAATTTTTGGAAGATATATTTCTGGTGTGTTTCCAAGGTGGAGAATGGAATAGCTTACCCACTTAAAGCATAATGTACTTAGTTGACCAGTTTCCCAAGGGGCTCTATACTAGGCCCACCATGTGTACTAAATATCTTCAATGAAAATAGCCAATCTACAAGCTCACAAGATGGGCTGTTTTCACTTGATGTTTCCTTCCAGAAGACAATCCAAGTCGTTAACTTTAGTTGAGCTTGAGTTGATTTGAATATCATGGACGAAAATATCCGTGCATCAACCTGAATTGTTACAGATTTAGCAACAGCTTGTGTAAACATCCGCTTGTCAGACATGTAACGGTATAGTGTAAAAAATAAATAAAGTGGAAAATAACAAATGGGGAAACGGTGAGGCCAGAATGACATGAGACCTTGTAGGCCCAGGTAACTTCAGGTGTTGGACGGCTTGTGCAGTCTTTGAGACGATGTTGGCTTGGAAACGGTGTGTTGTTTTGGACCGAGCATTAATAACCGGCTCACACTGGCCAGATTATTTATAGCATGCATCCGACAGCGTGTTAATGCATGCATCCCCACACAACGAATGATTTAGTACACACCGCAATCTGTGCCTATCACCACCACACTCGCACACAGCTGCTGATCAATACTGCTGCCCACACACACACACACACACACACACACACACACACACACACACACACACCCCAGAGTGACCTATTACAAACCCAAAGCAATGCTTATTCATGTGCACACTTAGACAATAAAGTGACCTTGTACTCGCTGAAACACATTTTAAGAGCATGGCATGGGTCATTACATGGTACACAATCACTGAACAATAGATGAATGCACAACATACTGTACCACACCACACACACACACCCATGCACAGATATTGAATGGCTATATGAACATATTGATACGCAGACTGTCTATTAAGCCTTAATACACCGTCTGCGACACAGACGTGCATGTCTGCATGCCCACATAGTATGTGTGCACCCACATAGTGGGTCAAATTGACTTTGTCAAAAACATTTTGCAAATTTGACATTTTGAATTTTTCACAGAAACGTACCAGTTTGCGTTGAATTTTGAGAAATGCCTTGTCAGGATCATCGGGACATAATCAATGTCCATCAACTTTCCTTACAAAAACAGTTTTAAATTGGATACAAATTTCAAAGCCATTCACACCATTTAAGTAGACATTCGTGTGTGTGTGTGTGTGTGTGTGTGTGTGTGTGTGTGTGTGTGTGTGTGTGTGTGTGTGTGTGTGTGTGTGTGTGTGTGTGTGTGTGTGTGTGTGTGTGTGTGTGTGTGATGTCAGGGCTGTTATTGTTACAGTCTAGTCTGGAGCCCTGAGGCTGTAGGACACACTCATGCACACTGTCTGGCATGTTCCACCCACCCCCCCTCCCCCCCCCTCTCTCTCGATCTCCCACCCCTCTATATTTCCCAGTCGTGTCACCGTTTCACTTTCATTATTGGGACGGAATAGGCTTCCATTGGACAGAGTGAACGCTGTGGTGGTATCAGTGTTGGTCTGGGCAGGGGACAGCGTCTAAAAAAAATCTTTAGCTAAAGTGAGGCTGATGTGATGGAAACTGACCCCAAATCAGCCTGGAGGGCCATGATGTGCACCCTTGGGATGGAGGCTGTGACCCATTAAAACACACACATGCAGCGTGATGCCAGGGTGCTTCTAGCTAAGGTGCCAGCGGTGGTTAAGTCACCAGGAAAGTGAAACATTTAACAAGAGCCCGGTAGACTCACACTTGGGGGGGGGGGGGGGGGGGGGGGTTGTGTGTGTGTGTGTCTGCACGCGCACGCACGCAGTGTCTGGTCTGCATATTAGCATGATGCGGTGTTGCATGTGTGTTCGTGAACCATCAAGGTCACCAAATGGCGTCATAGTCGCACTGCATGGTACGACAAGCACCACACACACACACACACACACAGAAGCCCATTTTATAGTTGCTAGCTCTGTTGACACTGTAGTACTGTCTGGAGTCCTGCTCTAAAGGGATAGAAAGAAAAGTAAAAACAAATGTAGGCAGTCACCCAGAAATGCAAGAAGTAAAGAATCTATGCATAAAGGAATTTGCAATTCCCAATGTCAGTCGAGGCACTTTATAGAAGCTCAGCCTAGTCTCCCTTTGAATTAATCCATCATATTAAGAACAAACAAATGACCTCATTTAGTCTGCCAGGGATTACTGGTTTGAATTGCAATGCTGCTGGATTTCTCATGATTGACACCATGAACGATGTGTTATTTTATTTTATGAAATCCGCTTTTAAGCTCAGATATCATTACATACTACGCAGGGGTTGATATTAATGGTAGCCTGATTAGCTGTGGCTAGTAACCAAAAGGTTCAGGCACGTGGAGTTTGCCTTCAGGTTGCCCGACGCGAAAGTGAAAATCAATGTTACTTTTTTACTAGCAGTTACACTCATTCTGGTTTTTAAAAGGGACTGACACCACTCTGTAGTTATCGATTGGATTTAACAACATTAAATATTTATATAAAAAGCGCAGATTTTACGTCATGTTATTATTGTGCTGGCATCTTCCTTACAGATAGGTTGAGAAGTTCAGTCACGCGAGGGAGACAGAGTAGAGCCGCCGCCGCTGCTTCTTCGCCTGGAAAGGAGCCAGCTTAGGTGGTTCGGGCATCTGGTTAGGATGCCTCTTGAGCGCCTCCCTAGGGAGGTCCTCTATGCACGTCCCACTGGGAGGAGACCTTGGGGTAGACCAAGGCGCAGATGGAGGGATTACATCGACTCTCTGGCCTTGGAACGCTTCGGGATCCCCCAGGAGGAAGTTACTAATGTTGCTCTGGAGAGGAATGTCTAGAGCTCTCTAATGGAGCTGTTGCCTCCGCGACCCGACTACGGATAAGCGTTTGAAGATGGATGGATGGATTTTATAATTAAATTTTTTTTCGGGCAAGTGGACATGACCTTTGGGGCAAGTAGAACATGATCTGTACTTTCCCGACCGAGACCCCTGCATTCTACATATTATGTGAGTCTAACCTGTGTGTTTATTTGTGTGTGTGTGTGTGTGTGTGTGTGTGTGTGTGTGTGTGTACGCATTTCCTTGTCATTCCTCGTCGTGGCGTTTTGAAGGTGGGGTCGCTGGGGAGACATCCTGTCACATGGCCGTTTCAAGCGTCCGCTGCGAGAGGCTGACGTGGAAACCATCTGCCGCGCCCTACTGGCCTACTGCTTGCTGCATTACCGCGGAGACGAGAACATCAAAGGCTTCATCTGGGACCTGATTGCTCCCACAGAGGACGGGACCACCAAGATGTTGGCCAACCACTCTGGTACATAACACACACACACACACACACACACTCATCATGACTGAAGAAGCGATGATTGAACCATTTGATGCCACAACACACACCACAACATTATGGATCATGATGGAAAGGAGTTGTCACAAAACACTTGTATCATGAATCTTGATACACGTATCTCAAAATATTTCCCATGGTCTACCCTCCTGATCTACAGCAGACCCATTGAAATAGTGTTTAAGGCACCTCTTGATCGCCATCACGTGGTTCTTGTATCGCGTGTGCTTCATCAACACCCATTATGAGGATTCCAGTTTTCAGAATACTATACAGTTGTGTTTGGAACTGCTGGTTTTCCCATGGCAAGTGTTGCTTCTGCATTATTCGTGTTACCTCGTATACTTTAACAAATTACTAATTAACAACAGCAAGTTGTGTTTTGGCATTAAATTATTGAACATTTAACACAGAATTCTATGGGAATGTTCACTCTGAATCTTCAAGCTACACTGTCACAGTAAAAATAAATCTATAAGATCACCTTTTTTTTTTACACATTTTCTTTTTACATGACCAAAACCTCTTTTAGCTACTGTACCATGAGTGGAGAGCATTTTGTTAAGCTAACACAACAACACCTCCTTAGATAATACAACATTTTGTCTCTTGTCACGCTGGGAACTACAGAACATGGAACGTGTACGGACTAGATTTCCAGCCGTGGCGAACACTCGGTGCAGGAGGACAGGGATACATTGTCCCAGAAAATCAGATTACAGGTTGTCGGAGTGTTTTGCCTACCAGTTCTCTAACCTCCACCTTGCCTCTCTCCCTCTCTCTCTAGGTCTCTCTACCCCAGTCCCCCGGGGCAGGAAGGGAAAGAAGGGGAAGCCCCTACCGCCCCCTCCCCAATCGCCGCGAGCCGAATGGCTGGCCGGCTGTAACCCCGAACACTTATTGCAAGAGGACAGCTACAAGAGACACCTCAAACACCACTGCAACAAGTAGGTCTAACACACACACACACACACACACACACACACACACACACACACACACACACACACACACACCAGACCTGTAGAGAGCACAGAGCAGAAGAAGAGATAATCTTTGCTTGTCTCTGGCAACTCTTTTGTAAACCTATTCATTTTAGGAGATGAATAGTGCATGCAGTTGCTCAATCTTGATCAACTTAATTATTATAATTTTAGATACAGGTGCTAGTTTAAATCTTTGTTTTCAAAATGCTTCCATACAGTCCATTTCTCCACCTCGATAGCAGACACACACTTGACACACAGTGTCTCAGACAATTTGTTTTTGCATTTAGCATTGTGAACTAGTGTTGACGCTGTGAGTTCAGTGTTGGCCACACTACAAACTCATTACAATATTCAGACTGTAATTCAGATGACTATTAATTAAGAGTTGTAAGTCCTCATAAAATGAGAAATGTCACCCAGGGACATTTTGGCTCCACTGGTTTGATGCATTTATGCGTGAACAAAATACGCTGACAGGGACTTTATTTCAATGACGAGGTGACAATCAATAAAACATTGTTTTAAATGTAATAAATGACACTCAAAGTTAAGTGTTTGGACAGACGATTCACAGCCAACCCACTTTGCTACTGCTCTGGGAGGTTTAGACTACTGTAAAATCTGATCAGTTTTTACTTGATTTGATTGGCTGGAATGAGGTCATGAATATTAGTTTTCTGTTTTCCAAACGATGACAAAATGTAAAGTTACATTGAGAATATCAACACAAACTGGCCATATAGCCATGGCTTTAACCCATTTAGACCTGAGGCCTATTATAAAAATGCCTTCTAAAGTTTTCTGAAAAATACCCCCAAATTCCCGGATTGAGAAGTAAAAACCCCAAAAGGTTTCCCGTCTTAAATGGGCGAGAAGAGATTTTTGTAGGACTTTTGGAGGCATAGCGACTGTTTGGTATTCGGACTGTCCAATGCAACTAGAAGTAGTGTGGCAGTCGAGGCCAGAGTGGCTGAAACATCACAGCATATGATAACAGGATAGACTACAACAACCCATAGCCTTGAGGGCCAATTGCTCTGCGATTGGCTAGTGCGTTGTTAGGCCAACCGGCCAATCAATGGTGTGACTTCCTCATCCCTTTGCCTGGAGGGACAATTGCACTGTGATTGGCTAGTTTGTTGTTGGGCCAACTGGCCGATGAATGGTGGGCCTTCACCACTCAATGACGGACTCAGTCAGTCAGACATTTACACGTAGGGCTGGTTCCCACTGACTAAAACACGTCCAAACTCTCACACATCATTCTCTCCCTTAGTCTATGGTCAGTGCTCTCTCTCACTGTCCCCCCTAACCCCCCCTCTTGCTTGCATTCTGTCATACTCTGTTGTTGACAGGGAGATATGCTGCCGTGCCCTCTGGATGCCAGGGGTGCTTTTTTTCTTGAGGGGAAGTGTGTGTGTGTGTGTGTGTGTGTGTGTGCGCTTGCGTGTGTGTCGGAGAGTGTGCTTGCGTGTGTGTCAGAGAGCGCGCGCGCGTGTGTGTGTGTCAGAGAGCGTGCTTGCTTGTGTGTGTCTGGCTCACTGCCAGGCCAGGTGCTAGGCAGGCAGACCTGTTGGAAGCGGGTGAAAGGCGTGCACGTACGCACACAAACACACAGGGCACACACACTTGGGGGTGATTATGTGGTGCCATCTGCTAGGCTGGCGCACAGAGCTGTGTGGCTAATCAGGCCTGGCACATTGATGGATGGGCACACGCAGCCTGCCAACACACGCACACTGCCCCCCCGCACGCCCGCGCGTGTGCGCACACACACACACACACACGTGTTATGTTGTTGACACACAGACACACAGCAATGTGTGTGTGAGAGTCTTTGTTGTTTAGTCTTCCCCCTACTCTCTCTCCAACTTTCTCCCTTCGTCTCCCATCTCCTTTCCTCTCTGCTCCTCTGCCCTTGTTTTGTTTTCCTGGTATCTCCGTTTCTCTACAGCTTCTCATGCTTCTGTTTCTCATTGATGTGAACCTGTCAGAGCATCAGGATAAAGCTCAGTCAGACTGAAGTCCACACTATGTTCCACCTATAGGTCACAATTTCTGACACTTTATCTAGAATTGTCTGTGTCTAATGTATGTTACCATTCAAATGAAGATATCTAAAATAACCTCTCTTTCTCTCTGTCAGGGTCCTGCTGAGGGTGAGGATGTTGTACTATCTGAGACAGGAAGTCATCAGAGATCAGGCAGAGCGCATCCTGGAAGGAGCCGAGTACAGGTGGGTGGGAAGGTTACCCCCCCCCTCCCAAACCCTGGGTCGATTCCCATTCTTCCCGTCTCGTCCCCGTGTTTTTCTATCCCTCTTTTTTCCATCTTGGAAGGTTCACCTTGACTTCACCGTTGTCTGTACGTAGCACAACGTTCACCTCTCCCCATCTTGGACTCACTCTCGACATCCTCCTATCCTTCCATCACTCCCCTCTTCTCACCATCTGTCCATCTTTCCTCTCTCCAGTGCACTCCACAATCCCCCACTGTGTGTGTCCCTTGTCGTCTCTTTTCAACTACCATCCCCCTCTCCTCTCTCTCTCGCTCTCCTCCCCCATTATCACCCTTTCACCCAGATGTGTATGCATTCATAATGTAGAGGACGTGCACTCCATGTTGATCTCTCTCTCTCTCTCTCTCTCTCTCTCTCTCTCTCTCTCTCTCTCTCTCTCTCTCTCTCTCCGTCGCTCTCCTCCACGCTCAACGGTTACTGTGACAGCCCCCTATGTGTGCGTGTGTGCATGCGCATGCCTGTGCCAGACATGAGCATGCGGTGCCAGTGCACCAGCATATGCCAGAGGGATTTAGCATGCCAGTATTGGCGCGCACGCACGCGTGTGTGGAGCTGAGGCCAGGCGGGCATGCTGGTGTTCCTAGAGATAAGAGAGGCTGGGGTTGAATCTCTCATTTCTTCCTAGCATGTCCATTGTCCCCCATCGTATTCTTTCTCAATCCTCCTTTTTTTCCTACTGTTCCCCTCACTCTCTAAATGGGAAGGTTTAATTTTGTCTTCTGCACAAAAGCACGCTGGAACTGTCCCATAGAAACCTAGTTTATTGCTCATTTTTCATATTCTAATGTCAGCCCATGGGGAAAATGACTTCAGGCCAGCGGCATAGGCACATATATTTATTTAATTCAATCCTTATCTGTAAACAATAGTCTATTTGGAAAGGACACGCTTCAAAAGGCCATGCCATTTTGAACACATAGATCAATCCATGTGTTAATGGTGGTCTTACTTACCTTACCTTGCATTTCGTAAGTTGCTCTGCATAAGTGACTCCTAAACGCCTCAATCGTAATTGTAAGTGAAGTTTTAATGCTGGTCTAGTGCCTCAATAACTGACCCTTCAAACATTCTCTGGTTGGTGGCTAAAACCACCAAAGGAGCCAATCTGATTAACACAAATACCATATAATCTGATTTACCCGTTTTCTCTCTCTCTCTCTCTCTCTCTCTCTCTCTCTCCACAGTCCCCTAATGTCTCTTTCTCTGATTTGACATAACGAAACTAACGTCTTGTCAAAAACAAATTCAGTGCATGCAGCGGACTGATCAGATAATGTCATTCATGAGATGAAACATGACAATAAAAGCTGTCTGGGAACAATAATAATGATGATGATGAATGTGTCTGGTGTGTGTGTGTGTGTGTGTGTGTGTGTGTGTGTGTGTGTGTGTGTGTGTGTCTGTGTCCGCAGTGAGTTGGATATCTGGATTCCCCAGCCCTTCCACGCAGAGGTACCAGCTGACTGGTGGGACAGTGAGGCGGACAAGTCACTGCTCATTGGAGTGTTCAAACATGGTAAGAGAGAGCGCGCGCACACACACACTGTCCACCATCCTAACACACACACACACTCGACACTCTCACACACACACACACACACACGTGCGCGCGCGTGCTCGCTCGCTCGCGCACACACACACACACACACACACACACACACACACACACACACACACACACACACACACACACACTGTCTACCATCCTAACCCATGTATACGCATCACATTCAGGTATAAGAACTAGAACCACAATACACACACACCATACAGTACATCACACACACATGTGCGCGCACACACACCTTCAAATACAGTAAACATGCATACGCAACACTCATCACTCACTTCAGTATCTTCAAACACTGTCAACATCACACACACACACACACACACACGTCGGTGACTTGAAACAACACATTAAACTCCGCCCTCTACTTCTGCTGTCATTGGCTGATTGGTGTTACCATGGTGATAGCTGAATGCAGCTGCAACGCTCAGTGTGCTGTCTGGAGGTTGATTGATGGGTGGTGTCCGACCACACTGCCACCTGCTGTGTGTGTGTGTGTGTGTGTGTGTGTGTGTGTGTGTGTGTGTGTGTGTGTGTGTGTGCGTGTGCACTGTGCACGTGGTTGTGTATGTGTGTTACAGGTGTTTATTAGCTGCTTCGCAAAGTCACTGGAATGTTTAACCACTTGAACATGGCCAAAATTGGCGTTCTAAAAGCTGAAATCGTGGCCTGCTTGGGACGCGTTTTGAGCTAGCAGATCTGCTATTTCTAGCAAAGACATTTGGAAACGACAAGCAGACCAGTTATAACTTGAACTCTGTTTAAGTGGTTGTAAGGACCATACCAGTCTAATGTTCACTTCTAGCCATTAGCTTCAGTGTGAACGAAGTGCATGTGGCGCTGCCCTGCGGCGACATGGGCATAAGGGCTACGCTTGCATGAGGGCCCTTTTGTCTAAGACACATTTCTTCCCCGGGAGACAAATAATAAAGAACCTTGAACCTATACTTTATTTAGATGAGATAAGATCCAAATGGGAGAAGAAGCACACGCATCTCAGAAAAAGTTTGAATCTATCCTTAATAGACTACTGGCACCTTAAGAACGGTGTGCGGACATCCTACCTTCTTTCTGTACTTTAGTTAGATCTCAGGTAAGGTTTTTGAATGTCAAACAGTGCCATTCATGTTGAAACAGTGTGGAAAGAAGACACAAAGTTAAAGTTACTGGCTTTAGGTAATTTAAGCTGTTGAAAGACACCGACTGAGACATTTGTTGTATGGGTTAGCCTGATTTCAGGCTAGCTTGTACCAGGGAAGGTTTTTGCAAATGACAGCCAGGTGCCATTTGACCCTCATGTGAACTGTGTGGGTGTGTGTTTGTGTGCATGCGCGCGTTGTGGGGCCTCAATTGTCCCATGAGCCATATCGGCGCCACGGTCCCGACCTACAGTTTGGAAAGCACTGGCCCACTATAGCGGACAGATACAGGCCTGCATGTGGTTTCCAGAGCTCTGTGGATGGGGACCCTCATTCATATTAATTTGGGATAATTGTCATCATTTCTCCATCATTGCCGCCTTCTCTGATTCAATTAGGCTCCGTGGATGAGCTGGGAGTGTGCGTGCGTGCATGTGTGCGCGCGCACACACACTCGCTCAGGGATACAATAGGCTCACCCATAGTTAATCATAATCCTCATTCACCAGGGAGGCCTTCAGTGGCACACACACACACACACACACACACGCACACACACGCACGCACGCACGCACACAGTAACACTAATGCACACCGCCTCACATAGACAATCGGTGACACACTCAATAGTCTCTCTCTCACACACACACACACACACAGTCACACACCCACACACACACACACGGAGAGAGAGGGGGAGAGTGATGGCCTATAAAAGCTCTAATGATTAGCGTTTGGCTGCGGGCGCAGCGCTGGGTGCATGTGTGTGTGTGTGTGTGTGTGTGTGGGGGCAGTTAGGAAGGATGTGTCACCGCATCCATCCTAATTGAAATGTGACGTGGAGAGAGGGACGAGGGGAGGAGGGACAGAAGGACAACAGTGTCTGTACTACTGTATGTATCGACACACTGTGTCCCTCTCACTCCGTCTCTTCTCCGCCTCCTGTTTCCTCTGCTATTCCTCCTCGTTCCATCATCTTCTCTCCTCTCTCACTTCCCGCTGCGTCCCAGTAAGATCTGCACGCTCTAATTTGTTCCACTTGGATGCACTCAACGAACACACAGACACACACACACACACACACACACACCACCACCACTATACGGACACCGTGACTCACTCCCCCCTCACCCCCTCTCCGTCTCTTCTCTCTCTCCTCTCTCGCCTCACTCCCTCTCTCGCCTCACCCTCCCCCCCCCCCCCCCCCTCTCTCTCTCTCTCTTAGCCTGCTAACACAAATGAGCACCTGCAGGCACACTTGGCCATGCACACACACTCAGATGAGCCTACACAGAAACACACGGACAAAAACACATTCACGTGCGCCACTGCACACACACACACACACACACACACACACACACACACACACACACACACACACAGCCTGTCTGTCTTGTCAGCAGCTGGCTCCTGTGGTCTGCCCTGCTGGCGCTGTTTTTGTCTAGGCCGTCATTTAATATGGAGATTGTGTGTTTGTGTGTGTGTACATGTCAGAGTGTTTACTTGAGAATGGAACTAGAAGGCGTTTTGTTTGTGTTCTTTATAGGAGTGTACCTCCATTCTTGTGAGAATGATCTGACCCAGAGGAGCGCTTGTTTTATGTAGTCCACACGTTAAGGTTTCCACCCAGAGGAGCGCTTGTTTTATGTAGTCCAGACGTTAAAGTTTCCACCCAGAGGAGCGCTTGTTTTATGTAGTCCACACGTTAAGGTTTCCACCCAGAGGAGTGCTTGTTTTATGTAGTCCAGACGTTAAAGTTTCCACCCAGAGGAGCGCTTGTTTTATGTAGTCCAGACGTTAAAGTTTCCACCCAGAGGAGCGCTTGTTTTAGTCCGGACATTGAAGATAGTTCTAGCCCTGAATGGATAGTTAGCAAATCCTGACTTTGGTTTTGGACATGTTAAGATTTTATCAACAACCCTTACAGTTACATTTTGATACTTTTGGGGGTTGAATTAACAAGATTGTATTGCATATAATATATGCAATAAAGTTGCATATATTGCAACTTAAATGTAAAAAGTTAAGCAAAAAACAAACAGTGGTACAGTATATGACTCAATATATTATATTGAGTCACCAGTGTTTGTTTTTTGCTTAACTTTTTACATTGAACACTCTCTCCCCCCCCCTTCTCTCTGCGTCTCCAGGCTATGAGAAGTACAACTCGATGCGTGCGGATCCCGCCTTGTGCTTCTTGGAGCGGGTGGGCATGCCCGATGCCAAGGCCATCGCAGCAGAGCAGAGGGGCAGCGACATGATGACAGATGGTGTGGAGGGGTAAGAGACCCACTGCCAGCACAGATCACCTCCTCCTCCATACTCCCTGTTTTCTCTCTAGTCTCTTCCTTCCCTCTCCTACATCGTCTTGTCTTTTTCTTGTTCACTTTCCACCCTGAACTTTCACCTTTTTTTTTTTTTTTGTATTCACACCACCTTCTCTCGTCGTGCTTTTGTTCCTTGTATTTGCTTTACTGCATCTTTGACATTTCTGAAAGGGAGAAAGGAATGAGGTTTTACTTCCTACATAAGTCATGTGGTCAATTCTCACTCTTGGCTGCCCTTCCATCTCTCCATCCCCTTCCTCCACCCCCTCCCCTCTCCTCCCCTCTATCCCTCTCCCCACACCCCCCACCCCCACCCCCTCCCCTCTCTTCCCCTCTATCCCTCTCCACCCCTCTCTTCCCCACCCCACCCCTCTCTTCCCCACCCCACCCCTCTCTTCCCCACCCCACCCCTCTCTTCCCCACCCCACCCCTCTCTTCCCCACCCCACCCCTCTCTTCCCCACCCCACCCCTCTCCTCCATCCTTGCTCCGTGGGGTCCACAGAGAGGACGAGGACCCTGAGTACAAGCCTTTGAGGATGCCTTTTAAAGACGAAATGGATGACTTCACCAACTCTCCTCTGGACGACAAGGACGAGGCAATGGAGGGAGACACTGATGGTAGGCCGACTGTCTCTCGCACGCACGCACACACACACACACACACACACACACACGGAGGTTCAACTAACTGTATTATTGCATGATCATATTGGCTACGATTTGTGGTATACTTTACATCAATGTTGTCAATTATCCAATTCCAAAGCATACAGTCATTCATTTTTTAAACAATTACCAGATTTTGCCTGTTTTTAGTCAAACTGTCTAGTGATAAATTCACAGTGAAATGCTCTGCCTCTCCTGCTAATAATTAAGACAGCAAGTCTTGGATATTTGAAATTAGTTTTTAGCTCAAGTTTTCAAACTAATTCACACTTTCAATGTAACTGTAATAAAGCCTATAAATACTAATAAATAAAGCAAGTTATAAGTTGGTTGTCATACTGTATTGAAATGAATAGAAACCACTCGCTTCATATTGGGTAGGAGCAGACAGTAACGTTAAACAGAGTTCTAAATCCTCCCTCCTAACTCTTCCAGTCAAAGTGGGCGAGAATGGTCGCACAGCCCCATCAGGTGGAGTAGCCTCGGGCTCCAGTAACGAGCGCCTCTATTGGCCAGCGGCCTCGGCCCTGACCGCCCGGCTGCGTCGCCTCATCACCGCCTACCAGCGCTCCAACCGGCGGGAGCAGCTTCGCCAGGAGGCCCTCAGCAGACCGGACGGCCGGCGCCGCAAGGGACGCAGGGAGTTCCAGGCCAGCATCGCCATGGTGACCGAGGGGGCAGCAGGGGGTGGGCCCACGTACGTCCAGGAGGCGGGACCCGTGGTGTTCACCTCGGAAGGAAGCCCGTATTTGGCCAAGGGAAGTCCTTATTTGGCCAAAGGTGGGCAGTTCATGCCAGACGCAGCAGTGGCGGCCCACGCTGCTCTCATGGCAGACGGAGCCATGTTCTACAAGGAAAGAAGACAGAGGTACATTCATACTCCTGTTGAGAATGGATATTATATTGATATATACCTCAGAAGGTGCCATGATTATGCCTTTCACGATCATTACCCTCCACGTTTCTTCTCCTTCAGGTGGACGCGGCGTGAAGAGGCAGATTTCTACCGTGTCGTGTCGACCTTCGGCGTCGTCTACGACACGCAGAGACAGAGGTTCGACTGGACACAGTTCAGGGCCTTCGCCCGGCTGGACAAGAAGACAGACGAGAGTCTGGAGAAGTACTACTACTCCTTCATCGCCATGTGTAAACGGGTCTGCCGCATGCAGATCAACACCGACACAGGTGAGTGGAACGCTGCGCACACCTGGGTCAACGGTTACCAATTTAAAACTAAGGATCACGCGCACCACCTCTGCCACAAACGCGGTATCAAATCCACCCTGAAGACACGCTACACAAACATTAACAACTTAAACCCCCAGGGTCCCCCGGGGGTCTATTCTTGGTCCCCCTCTTTACTCAAAATAGCTGCTGTACAAGCTCTATATGATGCGTTGCGAGCTTTTAGATCTGCTGCCAAATATATGCCTATAATGCTACGATTCAAGTAATTAAATGGATTTAGTCTGCTGGTAGTTTTTAACCACTAAAACAATTGTCATTGTTGCGTTGAATAGTCTTGTTTGGTCTTACATAAACTCCCTCCTCCATCCCTCCAGAACTCCCAGACCCAACACTGATCATCGACCCAATCACGGAGGAGCGTGCCTCCCGCACCCTCTACCGCATCGAGCTTCTCCGTCGCATCAGGGAGCAGGTCCTCATTCACCCGCACCTCTCCGAGCGCCTCCAGCTCTGCCAGCCCTCACCCGACCTCCCCGAGTGGTGGGAATGTGGCCGCCATGATCGAGACCTCCTGCTCGGAGCCTCCAAGCATGGCGTGAGTCGGACGGACTACCACATACTGAACGACACCTCGCTGGCCTTCCTGGAAGCGCACCATCGCTGGAACAGCCAGAGAGGGGCCGGTGCCACTGTGCCGGTCCAGGCGGACGTCACCAAAGTGGGGGATGGTGGCGGTGCCACCGCCCCCCTCCTCACCCCCGCTGAGCTGGCGAGTGCCGCGGCCGCCGCCAGCGCTGCCATGGCGGCGGTCAAGGAGGAGCCCGAGGAGGTGGCAGCACAAGGGAAGGAGATGAAGGAGGAAGAGAGCGACGGGATGGAGGTTAAAAAAGAGGTGGAGGCAGAGGAAGAGAAAGACGGCGACAACATTCCAATCACCAAGACTGAAGACACGGATGAAGGGAAGGAACGAGAGGGAGGGGCGGAGACGGCTGAGCCCCCGGCTGCATCCCCCAAGGAGGAGATCAAGACAGAGCAGCAGCAGGAGGAGGAGGAGGAGGAGGAGCAGGCCCTGCCCAAAGGAGAACATGAGGAAGAGCAAGCAGGCGGAGACGGAGCGAAGGAATCCGAACCGCAAAAGGACCAAGAACAGGATAAAGGAGAAGACAAAGAGGAGAGTTCCACTCCTCCCATGGAGTCTCTTAGGGACCAGACAGAGACCAACACCGCAGACACCACAGAGACACCACGGCGTCCTGCTGATGACTCCTCTCCCAAAGCACAACCAAACCACAAGACCACAGAGGAGCAGGGAGAGGAGGAGAGGGAGAGCCCAGACACTCCCAAGTCCCCCAAGTCGGCCGTTACGGAGAAGAGCCCAGAGGAGGAGGAGGATGAGAGGGTTGATGAAGATGACAAGTCGGAGAAGTCTTCTCAGGCAGAGGGTGGGTGCAGTGTCTGGGTTTTTTTCAAGGGAAATATTATTGTCATTAGTAGGGTTGCAACAGTTCAATGAGCTAATCGATAATACAGAAAATGCAAATTGATTGTAATAAAAGATCTGGGAATGAGAATCCCTTTTTTTCTTTTAGATTTTTTTGTATAGTGAAAATACCAGTTTAATGAGACTGATCACGAGAATAATCGCTAAGAAAATAATCGATAGTTGCCTAGCCATTAGCATCAGAGACCAACTGCTAGCTAGCGAACTCATCACGTCTCTGCCTCTCTGGTCATAATATTTGGTGCAGAACAATACAATACAAATGAGCAACATTTGAATGATTAATCTTCTCTCCACAGCGAGTGCTGCGTCCGAGCACAAGAACTTTGACGAGGAGAGCATCGCCTCTCTGAGCACGTCGGTCAAAGACGAGACCAGAGATGGTTTCTGTCCCGACGACTGCTCTGCAGGCTCTGCTCTGCAGGCTCTGCAGGACCGCAGCTACGGCTTCTCCTTCTGGCCCAAGGTGAGACACACACACACACACACACACTACATCAGGGCATTGGTTTTTCTTTTGCAGGACAAAAGCCATGCTTGTACAACAAGCCTCAAGAGCTATTCAAATATAATAACCACAAGGAATGCGCGACGTAGCATTGCGAGGGAACTAGGGGGCTGTGGTGAGTTATTCTTGTAAGTTATTCTTCCTGTGTATCTGATGGACACTAGTTTCAAATAGTTTCCATCCGTGTGTGGGGGGGTATACAATGTGTCTCTCTACATCAAGTAGCAGTTGTTGTTGCTTACATTACATCACAAAAGACTGTAGAATCAGACATTCGTTGAACATTCGTGCGCTTGTGTGAGATATACCATTCTGTGGCAAGTAGTTGCATGTTGCAAAGAGTTGCATGGTGAATCATTGGTGCGGTTTGGGCTTTAGTCGAGGAAATCAACACTGCTCTCCCCTCTCCTCCAGGACCGCGTGATGATCAACAGGATGGACAACATCTGCGACGCCGTCCTGAAAGGCAAGTGGCCCGTCAACAGACGACACCTCTTCGACTTCCCCGGCAGCCTGCTGCCGAGCTACGGGTCCGCGGCGACCGCGGTGGCAGCCGTCGCGACGGCCACGGCAGCCGACAGCCCGCTGCAGAGGCAGAGGCAGAGCTTAGCCGAGTTATCCATGGTGGCGGCTGCTGGCCACGCCTCCTACAGCGGCAGTGAAGACATGACGCTATCGCCGCAGGTCAACGTGAGTGTCGACCTGACGGTCATTCATTTAGTTTATTTTGCCCAAATGATTGAAAAAACCCTATGGGGTTTATAAAGTTGATCATCACCTTAAGAGGTGACAGTATAAACACATGCAGCATAACAGAAGAACTTGGGTGTACTGATTGTACGTGACCTCTCGTACTGCTCCAGTCACGGCTAAATGGAGTTCATATCCTGTACGGCAGGCGTTTGTCGCAGTGTAGTAATTTTTCCAGAGTGATTAAATTTGTCCTGAAGTTGTCCTTTAAAACATCCTGTCAGCGTTCCTCGTTCAAATCGATGGCTGCTGTTAGCTGCAAATTTACGGCCATAACAGAAAAGAGACACGGTAGAACTGTTGTTCTCCGTAACGTGATACAAGAGCACAAAACACCAGATGGAAGCTGACATTGTATAGGCTTTTCTCTAAAAGACACACCATGTGACGGTTTTATTTGATCCTTTCAGGACCCATTGAGCATGTCGCTGCCTCGTCAGAGGAGGAGGAGGAGGAGGAAGGTGGAGATCGAGGCAGAGAGGGCCGCCAAGCGACGCAACCTGATGGATATGGTGGCTCAGCTCAGAGAGAGCCACGCTGCTGCAGAGTCCCAGAACCAGGCTATAGACCTCACTAAGGTACCCAACAACACTCACTATAGAGCTGCATAGGCCATCATAGTATTGTCATCAGACCCCAACTATTGACTAAAACTTTGACAAAAACACTTTGACACAAACATCAACAATCTATCATACTGGATATCAATAATCTGTGACAACTTGAAAAACAAAAAATCGGTGGCAGGGAAGGCAAGTAGGGTTGATGTGTGTTGTGTTCATGGCAGGGCATGCACCACCACCACAAGGCCTCCACGTCCTCATTCGCCGGCTTCCCCAGCGCCATGGGAACAAGCTCCTCCCTCAAGGCCCAGATGGAACTGCTTCAGCAGGCCACTCCCCCCGGCCACAGAGCCAACGGCTCATTGGTCGACCCGGACCTGCCCATCATGAGGAGGAGGCGTGGCCGGAGGAAAAACGTGGAGGGACTTGAGCTGCTGTTCATGGCCAATAAGAGAGCGGGAGGGGTGAGCCACATACGTTTCATCTTTGCACCCAAATCTCTATCTTAACACTTTTGCTAAGGACGTGTATAGATATAATAATAAAATAATAAAAACCTTGGGGTGCTATGGACATGTATAGGCGTCCTTAGGTCTTTTTTATTGATAACATTTAAAATAATATTTTTTTTGATATATATATATATATATATATATATATATATATATATATATTATTATTTTTTGCAGTGTACTTGTGTTTCACGCATGCGCACTGCCGTTCACTTCCTTGTTTACGGCTCCACTAGATTGGCTCTAAATCTAGGGAGCTCTCCATAGTTTTGACCAAAAGCGCAATGTTCTGTCTTCATTTCTGACTTCAGCATGCATCTCGTTTGGAATATAATCGCTTCTAGAGAGACTTTTGTGTGACCAGCGATATATCATAGCATATGAATGGAAGATTATGCCTCCCGGTTTCTGGGGGGGGGGGGGAATGGAAGGTGGGGCTTTTCAGAGTAAAATCTGCCATATCTGCTGGCACTCTAGCGCCTTTATTTTGAAGAATTCCCCGGCAAAAGTTGCGTTAAAATGCTTCTCTTTGTCATAACTCCCTCCCTATCTCGCCCTCATCTCCTCTTCTAGGATGAGTCTGAAGGGACCAAAGCTTCGGGCATGGAAGCGGCCCAGGATGCGCCCCGTGCCCCCAGACCCCTGGCTGTGCCCGGGCAGAGCCCCAGCCCCAGTGCCAGGCCCCCTGCCCCGGGCCCAGTCCCTGGAAGCGTGGAGGAGGGCGAGGCAGCCGCAGCCGTTTCTAACAAGGAGCTGCGAGACTGGCTGAGACAGCACCCCACCTACACCATGGACATGGCTGGATTCACACCAGTATGTAGAGCACTCTACCCTGCACACATTCTGACACATATATTTCTTTCTTTCTACGTTTTGGCCTCACTTTCGCTTTATTTCTTTTTACCGACTACAGTATAATGTACGTTGTCATAATAAATAGGCAATATACACGTTCACAGAACGTGGCATATACGCAACGTGTTGTGAGTTAAGGATGTTAAACTCTCAATTCTATAGAATAGTCCGCCCAGGATTCCGCAGACATAATTAGTTAATATTTAGTTAATGAAAGCAACATCCAACATCCAATCTACCCCACATGTTGAGGGTGATGGCATCACCAAAAAGCAAGTCCATTTTCATCAATAGGGGGCGCCGCAAATGTGAAAAATGTAACAATTTGTTGCAACACATTTTTGGGGATAAATTATGATCAGCTGTTTCTTTTTTTTTTTTAACTTAAACATTTATTGTTTTACAAGACAGAAAAAACAAACTTACAATACATATAACATCACAGACGTACAAAAAATAAAAAACAGAAAAAAAAAAAATACAACAGGCATCGACATTGCGTTTATACAAAGTTACTTTATCTTTCCAGGCATTCCCAGTTGTCTCTCATTCCCCTATACCCTTGAATATTGTCCATTTATACCATTTGTCCTCCATCTTTTCTTCTTGTAGCCTCAGACTGTGTGTTAGTTTTTCCATAAAATGAATCTCCTGAATCAAGTCCTCCCACTGTTCCTGTGTTGGAGGTTCCATCTGTCCCCATTTTCTTGTGATAGCTTTTTTTGCTGCCGCCAATAAAATGTTCATCATGATCAGCTGTTTCTGGTGAAACTTGTGAAAGCTGGTGCTGTCCAGGACCTGACCATGGGCATCATCTGAACAGCGGGCCATTTGTTATTTTCCGGACACAGATTCAGTTTCAGTAGGACTATTTAAAATGGGGGACCAGTCAATCAGTCAACTAGTCCCCCCAAGGCCCTGTGAAGAAAAAGTCCTACAAGGTGTCCTCAGTCAAACCCGTCAACATGTACAAATCCTTTTTATAGTAGGTAGTAATAACTAATATCATTTGTTGGGTTTTCCTGCTGCTCCGCCCCCTCCCATGGATTCCGGGGGGTACTAATGGAAGTGTGCGTGTGTGTGTGTGTGTGTTTGTCTCCTGTAGAAGAGCGAGGAAGTCCTGATGTCTCAGTTCAATAAGCCCAAGCAGAAGCGTCATCGCTGTCGAAACCCCAACAAGATCGACATCAACACCTTGACTGGCGAAGAGAGAGTCCCTGTAGTCAACAGACGCAACGGACGCAAGGTAAATTCTAACCCAACAGCCGATCCCAGCCGACGTGTAGACTGGTCCTTTCTGTCTGTATGTTCTTGGTGGCAGTGGTGTACAGAGACCATATACAGTATGTATTCTCTGAAATTGATCATCAGACCTTTTTCCCGTTTCCCAGATGGGCGGCGCCATGGCTCCACCAATGAAGGAGCTCCCCAGATGGCTCCTGGAGAACCCAGAGTTTGCCATCGCTCCTGATTGGACAGACATCGTCAAACAGTCTGTAAGTAGCCAATACAAATCTCAACAGATTTGCGGGACACGCACACCAAGGCAAGGTCCACATGTTGTCACGGGGCACACACAAAGCCAGGCATTGGAGGGTTCTAGCGACCCTCAAAACTCTTGACAGTCTTTGTGGAAGCACAGATGTGCAGCGTTTATTATGCATTCGACGTCTCATGAAGGCCAGAGGTGTGCACGTTTCTGACCGCTCTTTCTCTCTCCTCTCTTCGGCAGGGTTTCCTTCCAGAGGCCATGTTTGACCGCCTGCTGACCGGCCCAGTGGTCAGAGAGGAGGGGGTCCGTCGTCGCGGGCGACGACCCAAGTCCGAGATCGCCAAGGCGACCGCAGCGGCCCAAGCAGCAGCCGCTGCCCAGGCTGCTCAGGCGTCTCTGGCAGCGGTAGCCTCCGCCACAGGTACTACCATGGAGACTAATAACTAATCTATAACTAGAACTGGAAAAAGTACTCGCATGTTTTACTAGAGTAATCAATACTCACAATGTGAGCTTGTAGATTGGCTATAATCGGCTGGAAATGTGTGTGTGTCCCGTCCAGGAGGCATCAACCCTCTGCTGCTGAACGGTCTGTTTGGAGGCATGGACCTGTCGTCCCTGCAGAGCCTGCAGAGCCTCCAGCTGGCTGCAGGCCTCATGGCCTTCCCCCACGCCGACCCCAAGCAGGCGGCCATGGCCAACGCCTCCATGGCCTCCATGCTGCCCCTCATGCTGCCCGGCATGGGCGGCCTCCACAACATGAACATGAACATGTTCATGGGCGGGCTGGGCGGGCTGTTCGGCGGAAACTTGGCCTCGGCCGCAGCCGCCGCGTCGAGCTCCGCTGCCACAGCCACGGCGGGTAACAACGCCAACGGAACGACGGAGGGCGAGGAAGCGACGGGCAAGAGGAGTAGAGAGGACGACGACAACGAGGTGGAGCAAGGAGGTACGCCATGTCATTTACATTTGAGATAATCGCCATAATCGTTTGTATGTTGAAAAAGGTTCATACATTTTCAAATATTTAAAAAGAAACTGAAATGGCAGCTCTACAAGCTCATACTGTACAGTAAAGTTCTCAATGGGCCCAAAAATTATGGCCCGGCCCGACCCTACCCTAACTGGGTCGGCCCGAGGCTCGACCCGACCCTAAACATTACCATAATGTTAAGCCCGACAAAAGCCTGACCGAAAAATAAGAGGGGAAAAAAAGCAGCACTAAATTGCGGCGCAGCGGCGCGGTGTGTCAGTGTGAAAGTGACAACGGATATCAGCGGATTTATCGAAATAAAGGATATATGTAACTCACGTTAGAATAGGCTATTAATGTTCCATATCTTCCATTTCCAATCATTCGATTCCATACAGTGGTGGTGGTGACTGGTGAGTAAACACGAATAGCTGCTGCAGCTCCCTTAGTTTCCTCTGAAGTGAAGTTGTTTTACGTGTAGCGTTTAAGTTATATATTATATCACCATGGATCGTTTGGTGACGTTGATTAATAATTAGGTTTTATTCATCGCAGCCAGCTGGGTTAACGACTCAGTGCAACATGACGAAAACCTGACGCTTCTTCAGCTGTGATAATCCGATTGATTTTATAAAATATTTAAGCATATGGCAACTTGGCAAGTTAACTGGTGGTTAGTAGCTCGTTTGGTGCGCAAACCAGAGGGAAACCAGCGGTAGCAAGGCAAGCAAGCAAGTCTCACACCGTTCACTGTTCTCTCTACTGTACTGCCTGCGCGCAGTGCAGGACTGCGGGGCAGGCTACATGCTGCTCTGGCCTCGTACACACATGCCGGACGGACATGATCTGTTCTGTCTGTGTTTCATGGCCGCCTCAGGCTCAATGCTTTTCCAATGGAAGTCACGTGGTTTGACATGTGTGTACGAGGCCTCCGAGTCTGAAATGCCAGTGCGATGCGACCCCCGTCTCCAGTCCTCCTCCTGTCACAAGTAAATCGCCTAGCGCAGCCCTCTTCATAATAAATACATGCATACACAATCACATTACACAAATAACAGAATTGCTATTTTTATTATAATAACACCTGTTTAAAAAAAGAAAGAAAAAAGAACAAAATCTCGGTAAATCACAGAGCCCGAGCCTCGGCCCGGCCCCACTAATTCGCATATTTTTTGTCAATAATTTGACATAAAACACAAAATATTTGTCATATCTGCCCTGTGCAATTATTTATTATGAAGCCTGAAAGGCAAACTGAAATAGAATTTGTATTCATATGTTCCAATGTCCGGCAAAAGTGCAATTAAATTGTTAATTGCAATTACTTGAGTGACAATCGTCAATTTAAACTTGTGATCGTGACAGACGGAGAGTCGGAGGAGGTGGGCGAAGGCACGGAGGGCGGAGAGAAGAGGGCGAAGAAGAGGAGGAAGAGGAGGCACGAGGGAGACGGGGAGAACGGCGCGGGCGAGGCAGCCGGGGCCGTCGCCACTCAGGTCCAAGCCCCCGACTCGTCCACCGACCCGTCCGTCAACGGCGACGCGGCCGCGCTATTGGCCGCGGCCGGCATGTCGGCCAACTCGCTGGCGTTCAACCCCTTCCTGCTGTCCACCATGGCGCCCCAACTCTTCTACCCCTCCATGTTCCTGTCCTCCATGTCCCCCGGCCTGGGAGGCCTCGGCCTGCCCGGCTTCCCCACGGCCGCCAGCACGGCCAACACGCTGGCCGAGCTGCAGAACGCCATGGCCCAAGCCATGGCGGGGAGCAGCGCCATGGCCGCGGCCAACCTCGCCGCCCGAGAGCAGCAGAAGGAGGAGGAGGAGTCAGGAAGGGCAGCAGCGGGAGGAGGGGAGGAGGATGAGGAAGGAGGAGGCGACAGTGACTTGGCAGAGGAAGACGGAGAGATGGAGGATTCACTGATGGACGACAGCCGGATGGAGGAGGAAGAGGAGGAGGTCAGGGAGGAGGAGGAGGAGGAGGAGGAAGAGGAGGAGGTCAGGGAGGAGGACACGCCTGAGAAGGACAAGACTGACTGAAAAGAAAGAAAAACACAAAACTGACTGGCCTTGGACATTTCCTGAACTCTAACCTCCTTCCTCAGTCTCTCTCTGTCGTTCCCTCACCACGTCAAGTTTACAAGCCTCCTCCGCAAATATCCAAACTTTATTATGACAGTTTTTCGTTTTCTTTTTTGTTTTTCTCTCTCTCTCCGCTTACGTTGTTGTTGATGATGATTTAATTTTTCTTCCTCTCTTCGTTTGTGTTTTTCGGCCAGGTATATTTACTATGCGTCAGAGAGCAGAGGTGTGCGTGTGTGTGTGTGTGTAAGTTAAGCTTCCCTCTCTCTCTCTCTCTCTCTCTGAGCGGTAGTCTAGTCAGGGATTGTTCACATGGAGGACTCACTCTGAGTTCAGCTCACTTTTTTTTATATATATATTTGCCTCTACTTAGCTTGGTCTGCGGCCGCTCTGAAAGGCGAGTCTTTTTCCTTGATTTTTGGATCCCTCGCATAGGACTTCACATGGTTCCAATAGTACTTTATTTCTTGCTGCTTTCAGTTCTCACATTTGTATTTTCACTTCCTCTCTTTTTCTCTGGACCGTTAATATTATTGGTAGCATCTCGTTGAAGAAGTGAAAGTGGCTCCAGTAGCGTTCCAACATTCTGTCTCTCTCTGTATGACAGGAATGATGAATCATGCTGCTGCTGCTGCTGCTGCAAAGGAATCATGGGTAATGGAGTTTTATTTTCTGTTCTGTTTCAGAGCAGAGTTTTGTAGTTCTCACATATCAGACCAGGTAGACTCTGATGACAAAAGGAATAAAAACGAAGAAAAAAAAAAATGAAATGATCATGGACTGGCCTAACTCAGTCACACACACTGACTACAGCAACACACACATGCCAACATATATCCATGCTTGTGATGAGATGCACACATTATTACATACATTATATACATAAACAAACATGTGCGCACACTAACCAACCTCCCCCCTTATGTCCAGTGACTGTTTATAGAGTATGGAAGTACCTATTTCTACCCTTTTCGTGTGTGCACATGTGCGTGCATGTGTGTGTGCGTGCGTGTGTGTTCTGAACCGATACTGTTTTCTCCAGTCCCACACTGTTTGACTAGCAGTCCTGAGTCTTTGCACTACTTGTCTCCAAATTCTCCCTATCCTCTCTCTCTCTCTCTGGGCTCGTTGGCTTTGGCCTCCCTGGGCACGGCAGGCGGGCTGGGCCTGCCGCGGGCTGTGCCTTCCAATTGGTCCCCGTTCGCCCAGGCGAGACAAGTCGACGCTCAACCCCGGGACGGAGGTATCTGTGAAGGGGTTTGGTGGTGGTAGTCGATGCAGGGATGTGATGTTTTCTATTTTATGTTCAGGTGTATTTTGGACACACAACTCTCACATCAGTTTCTTATGGAAATGTGTGTCTTTATAGTGGTTAGTTGTGTCGTCCTCTTCACATCCCCACTGAGCTGACTGAGACCCAGTGCTGCTTTCTAATGATGCCTCTCCAAGACTGTTTGCTCTAGTCACACACACTGATGATGCCAGACCTGGCCAAAACAGGACACAGCATTATAAACGCACACGTTTATCAATATCTGTACAATCGTAACATTCTGCTATTCAAATACACTGCAAAAAAAAGGGCATGAGTGCCGCTTGACGTTTGTTCGCGTTTTCCAATTGACGGGCCCATTCCCAAGCTTGGGTTTCTAGTTAAGCGAGTTAAAGTCGAGCGCACCTTCCAAGTGTTTTCAATGATTTCAGCTATATTCCCATGCTTTTGGCCAGGTCTTCTTAATATTATACAGCCAGCCCAGCAGGTGCAGAGAGAGAGACATGGGGGATGTATTACTGAGACGTTAAGTAATGCCCAAGTTATGCTTGGTTGGGTGCCGTGTCACATGCTGAGAATAGCCAATCAACGAGCTCACAACACATTGTGAGCTCGTACATTGACTCTTTCCGGTGATAAAGTATAAATCACCCTTAGGTTCCAGACGGAATGGTGACAGAACAAGCTGTTCTGGCATCCTGAAGCGCTCCCATGTAATGCTAACTTTTAGAACTTCTGGTTCTCTATTTAAACACTTGTGGAACGTTTCAGCACTCTGGACCTCATCCCCTTTTCTTAAGTGAATGAATAAATCTCTCTCTCTCATGCTGAGACAGCAATAACCAAGGCAGCTTTTGAATGTTCCAACATCAATTTCCCAAACACACACACACACACACACACACACACACACACACACACACACACACACACATAAACATATACACCAACACACACACTCACACACCTTTATGAATAACCACAAGTGTCGTATGAAAAAAAAGAAACTAAAACTGTAAATGATGGCGATGGAAAAAGTACTGCAATCAATTTTGTCTCACTCTGTTCCTGTTGATGCACTGGTGAAGAGTTAAAATAATCAGGTACCTTTATTACTTAGCTACGTTTCTTGAAAGATTAAAAAAAGGACTTTTTGTTACTTTTAGCCAGCAAGCTGAAGAGCATTACCTCAAAATTCTTATCTAGCCTTGAAGTTTACAGACATACCATGTAAATGTTTTATTTTGTTCTTTTTTTTTGTTTTCCTTTTTTCTTTTTCTTTATTTTTTCTTTATTTTTTTGGTGTGTGTCTTATTTTGTTTTTGTTTTTTTGGAAACATCATGTATGATGAATTGTAGCTATGATGCTTTTAATAAAAGTGAATCATATTCGCCTAGGAAACCAAATGTCTGCTTGCGCTCTCCTTTCTTACTACTTAAACAATTCAAACCGGGAAAGCATCTGTGGCATTTTAGATTTTACCTACATATATCTAGGTTGGCTATTAGATATCAGATAAGCTCTATTTTATAGAAAAATCGGGAAAATGTGTGCAAATCTTTGAATGTACATATATTGTTTTAGAGCAAACAATTGTTACCCAAATCTTTGCTACTGGTGGTCCCTGGAACAACATATTTTGAGACGTGTCCCCTAGGTACCCTCACAAAAAACATGCAGTAATCCTGGTCTCTAAACTGTCTCCCCCTGGCCAGCCGGGGCGCTTGATGGAGGGGAAAGGAACTGGTTGGAATAACGTGTTCCTACCATGCACTACGTCCAACCAGGGAAACTTCCCCCGTCAGGTGTAAAGGAGCAACTTGGACACTCGGGCATGAAGGAAGCATGAGTTCAACTCCGTTGCTCTCCCCATGTCCCCCATATTGCCATATATGTTTATAGTCCCTGGAACAACATATGTTGAGACGGGGGTCCGTGGCCAAATGCATATCATTTTGGGGGTCCTTGAAATGAAGTTTAAGCACCACTGATATAGCAACACGTTTTTCAGAAGACATTTTTAGAATTTGTCTGAAAGGGATATTTCACTAATTATATTTTGGTAATTTCATCATATACTGCAGGATTAACACCCCAGACAGTTTTTAAATTGCTTGATTCAGTATTTAGACATGCATTTTAGCTGCCCTGCCCCCGTCCTATACAAACCCATTGTAACTTCAACGTCTATTTTAACCATGTTCGTTTCATCTAAAACATCTGGACTCGCTGTTGAAACAACTTTATATAACATTCATGAATATTTAATGTGAATGTCTTTGTTGACAAAGAAAAGTACCTGTTGTGGGATAGATATTTTAGTAGCCATCAATTTTACATGCAGTGTACATTTGGGACATGAAATAATCCTCTGGTGTGTGTGTGTGTGTGTGTGTGTGTGTGTAGGGGGATTATAATGGAATTGTTGGCCTGTATGCACAGAGGCCCGGCAGAGGGGCTGTCTGCCAACGTGGTTGTGTACGTGTGCACCGACTCAGCCATCAGAAATGGCATCTTTCCCAGTGGAGCTGCTGACAAAACATCAACTGACAACCAGACCTCACTGTGTGTGTGTGTGTGTGTGTGTGTGTGTGTGTGTGTGTGTGTGTGCGCGCGCACGTTTTTTCGTTTTGCTTTTGGAAAGGGGCGGGGGGATTACTGTGTGTTGGATCAGGGCGTGCTATACTGTGTGTGGGTGATTGTAAGTCTGTGATTCCCAACCTGTGGCCTGCTGGTTGACACAAAGAAGTGAGCAGACAAAATTGGAACTGGAACAATAATAAAATCAATGCTGATAAGTG
>NC_137873.1:9117609-9195109 GCF_963924005.1 Protomyctophum bolini | reverse complement strand
GAGATCCTATCTCTGTTCATCTACTCACTGGGATCAATAGTGATATGAATCAGACCTCTGTGATCTGGAGGGGATAAATCCATTTATATGGTCTGAGATATGAGACCCTCACTGGGACCGCCAGGGCCTCTGTGTGCGTGTGTGTGTGCGTGCATGCATGTGTGCGCGAGAGAGAGAGGAAGGGAGAGAAAATATGGCTCATTCGTATTTTGTGAGTGAGTCTTTGTATGAATCACTCTTGTGTGTGTGTGTGTGTGTGTGTGTGTGTGTGTGTGTCCAGTGAAATATGACCCTGGGTGTCTCGGGTCCATCCATTTCCACCAGATGCTGATAGCACCGCTCGTCGGCCTATCATATCGCTTAATGACTCTGAGGTCATCAATTACCTCATCCTGACACCATGTATCGATTGGCTGAGAGAGACAGAGAGAGAGAGAGAGAGAGAGAGAGAGAGAGAGAGAGCAATGGATGGATGGATGGCTGCAGATATAGCTGAGTCGTCTGAACAGTGTATTTTAAGGCAATTTCAAAGGCTGATTTAAAAATCAGCGCTTTCTGTCTTCGATCAAATCCTCTTGGTTCAGACAGAATTGTGGTTCTTATTTATTACGGTTGTCAACATAGTAATCTTCTTTTTGTAATTATTGTATGATTACAAAAGGAATAGTCAGTGTCATATCAATTCCTAGAGATGCATATATGTACGGTACAGTTTTCTATAGTGGCTCTAGTAATCCAGAGCAACCAAGTCCCTACAAGCATCTAATTGGTGTTGCTAATTTACTGGTCAACGTATCTCATATCATTTAGGGTCAATGACATGTGACAGTGACAGTGGTGCCCAAACTGTTTCATGTCAAGGACCCCAAATTGACACTTGTAAAATCAGTGTAACGGGAACCAAATGGACCCTGAGTTACAGACCCATATAAGGGTCCATTGGGTTACAAACTATCATTTAGCTGGCGACCCCCTGGAACTCCTTCAAGGACCCATGGGGGTCCCCGGAGGCCCGGACCCCACTTTGGGAACCACTGATCTAGCGCAGGGGTCCCCAATTTAAGGTAGATTGTGATCTACCAGTAGATCACAAAGGTATAGAACACATGACCCTGGCCCTAAAAATAAATACATTAAATTCTATAAAACCTTTTTTTGGTATCTGCCACTTGAATTAAGGTGACTTGAGTGATTGACATCAAGAAGGGCCTGTCAGCTCAGCTTCTATAGTATAGGCAAACCCACAATGTAATACTTTCAAGAGTGCAGGTCTTCCTGGCAGTGATGGCTCCTAACACTCACGCACGCACGCACGCACGCACGCACGCGTGTGTGTGTATGTGTGTGTGTGTACATGTGTGTGTGTGTGTGTGTGTGTGTGTGTGTGTGTGTGTGTGTGTGTGTGCGTGTGCGTGTGCGTGTTGTGGCAAACCAGGGGAAACAGCCAGGCCTATTCCCCACAGAAGGAGGCTGGGGGAGGTGATAGAGGGAGTATATCACCCTGCCCACAGGACTGTGCATAGAAGCCCAAGCCCCTGACAGGAGGAACCCTAAGTTGACGTTTTGCCCTGTTTTGCCCTGTTTTCCCCTTTCCCCGACAAGTTTAAGTTACTGTACATGTTGAATCTGACTCTGAGCCTCTTATTTTATTGTGAATCTTGCCTATTCTCCCCTGGGTTGCCATAGCGTGTGCGTGTGTGTGTGTGTGTGTGTGTGTGTGTGTGCATTGCAGACAGTGCAGAAAGACAGTGCAGAACTCACAAATCGGGTTAAACAGAATACTGTACAGTGTGTACATTAACAGAAGAATTCAATACATATTTGTGCCACATTATTATTAATGTTTTGTAAGTTATTTGATGCATAATAATAATCGGCATATATCTGCATTCTCTTATCAGCATTGGCCCCTGAAAAACCATAATCGGTATAGGCCTACATGAATGCTGTGATTCTACAGTAACACTGGCTGTCAGTGAGCTTAAGACTACATGTGATGGGCCGTGGTGGACACTTTTGATTGAGCCATGTGGGGACAAAAGCTGTATATAGGAGGGGCTCAAAAATAAGGTCTCCTTAAGGCGAACCTCCTGTAGCCTGGCCTATTTTTTCACCCTTTATAATACAACCTTGAAACATACTTTAGTTACGTCACCAAGAATGGTGTCCCCCTATTGGCCGGTGGAATACACCGACATACATACCCAGCCAATCGCAGTACTTGCATGCTCTGCTTGCGCAAGTAATCAGACCCGTCTGAACTGAGTGGTGCTTTTGGGGTGTCTGACTATTGATTGTCTGACTATTGGCTGTGGGACAATTGGCTGTCAGGCTATTGGTTGTCGGATTATTGGTTGTCGGACTATTGGTTGTGGGATTTATTCGTTGTGAAGCTAAAAACTCAGCTTCCCATCATGCACCTGTGCACAATGTGAAGTGCCACTTTGTCACCTGTTGGACATACAGGCGTACATACATGAGTGTATTGAGTCAAGGCAAGCAGTTGAGGCCGGAAACCATTACACATAATAGGGACACACATTGCATTCCTTGGAGTGGCTGCACCACTGATAAACGTGTCACAGAATTGTCTTGTATGCCGGGGGGGGGGGGGGGGGGGGGGTTAGACCTCACTTTCCCTGAGGATTCTGCATGCTGCGTTCACAGTTCACACAAGTGGCAGATACAGCATACTGTAATTGTGTGCTTTGTATCTTTATATCTGAAGTTGAAACCAGCTCAACTTATGTGTAGCCGTCGTAACAGCTACAAATGTTGGATGTATCTTTGTATCTTCATGTCGCTGGCGTTGTAGCCTCTATCTTTGTAACTGTCAGTGTGAATAGGGAGGCCTGGTTAGTGTGTTCAATGTGAGCTTAAACACCCCAGGCATCAGATTTAATCAACTATATTAAACTTAAACTCCCCAGGCATCAGATTTAATCAACTATATTAGCCATCAAATGTTTTACTCCATGACCCACATTACTATCAAACATGAATATCTAAATACAAAGATTGGATGTATTTATTTCACTATACCGTAATGTGAGTCTCAGTCGTTAGTATGTAGTGAGCACCTCTGCTGCAACAGCTTAGGTTGCAGGGTCCTGAAGTACTATGCAAAACACCACAAAACTGCTAATCAAACAAACAGCAAATCCTTTAACTAAATAGCTTTCACTCTGAAAATTGGTGAAATGTCCCACACACTCTCTTCTCCATACGTCTGTCTGTCTGTCTGTCTGTCTGTCTGTCTGTCTGTCTGTCTGTCTGTCTGTCTGTCTGTCTGTCTGTCTGTCTGTCTGTCTGTCTGTCTGTCTGTCTGTCTGTCTGTCTGTCTGTCTGTCTGTCTGTCTGTCTGTCTGTCTGTCTGTCTGTCTGTCTGTCTGTCTGTCTGTCTGTCTGTCTGTCTGTCTGTCTGTCTGTCTGTCTGTCTGTCTGTCTGTCTGTCTGTCTGTCTGTCTGTCTGTCTGTCTGTCTGTCTGTCTGTCTGTCTGTCTGTCTGTCTGTCTGTCTGTCTGTCTGTCTGTCTGTCTGTCTGTCTGTCTGTCTGTCTGTCTGTCTGTCTGTCTGTCTGTCTGTCTGTCTGTCTGTCTGTCTGTCTGTCTGTCTGTCTGTCTGTCTGTCTGTCTGTCTGTCTGTCTGTCTGTCTGTCTGTCTGTCTGTCTGTCTGTCTGTCTGTCTGTCTGTCTGTCTGTCTGTCTGTCTGTCTGTCTGTCTGTCTGTCTGTCTGTCTGTCTGTCTGTCTGTCTGTCTGTCTGTCTGTCTGTCTGTCTGTCTGTCTGTCTGTCTGTCTGTCTGTCTGTCTGTCTGTCTGTCTGTCTGTCTGTCTGTCTGTCTGTCTGTCTGTCTGTCTGTCTGTCTGTCTGTCTGTCTGTCTGTCTGTCTGTCTGTCTGTCTGTCTGTCTGTCTGTCTGTCTGTCTGTCTGTCTGTCTGTCTGTCTGTCTGTCTGTCTGTCTGTCTGTCTGTCTGTCTGTCTGTCTGTCTGTCTGTCTGTCTGTCTGTCTGTCTGTCTGTCTGTCTGTCTGTCTGTCTGTCTGTCTGTCTGTCTGTCTGTCTGTCTGTCTGTCTGTCTGTCTGTCTGTCTGTCTGTCTGTCTGTCTGTCTGTCTGTCTGTCTGTCTGTCTGTCTGTCTGTCTGTCTGTCTGTCTGTCTGTCTGTCTGTCTGTCTGTCTGTCTGTCTGTCTGTCTGTCTGTCTGTCTGTCTGTCTGTCTGTCTGTCTGTCTGTCTGTCTGTCTGTCTGTCTGTCTGTCTGTCTGTCTGTCTGTCTGTCTGTCTGTCTGTCTGTCTGTCTGTCTGTCTGTCTGTCTGTCTGTCTGTCTGTCTGTCTGTCTGTCTGTCTGTCTGTCTGTCTGTCTGTCTGTCTGTCTGTCTGTCTGTCTGTCTGTCTGTCTGTCTGTCTGTCTGTCTGTCTGTCTGTCTGTCTGTCTGTCTGTCTGTCTGTCTGTCTGTCTGTCTGTCTGTCTGTCTGTCTGTCTGTCTGTCTGTCTGTCTGTCTGTCTGTCTGTCTGTCTGTCTGTCTGTCTGTCTGTCTGTCTGTCTGTCTGTCTGTCTGTCTGTCTGTCTGTCTGTCTGTCTGTCTGTCTGTCTGTCTGTCTGTCTGTCTGTCTGTCTGTCTGTCTGTCTGTCTGTCTGTCTGTCTGTCTGTCTGTCTGTCTGTCTGTCTGTCTGTCTGTCTGTCTGTCTGTCTGTCTGTCTGTCTGTCTGTCTGTCTGTCTGTCTGTCTGTCTGTCTGTCTGTCTGTCTGTCTGACTGACTGACTGACTGACTGACTGACTGACTGACTGACTGACTGACTGACTGACTGACTGACTGACTGACTGACTGACATCCTCTCACTGTCATTACAGGGAAGCGGGGACAATCATGGGCATGGCAAACATGATATGAAGTGTGTGTGTGTGTGTGTGTACAGTATGCGCATGTGCACACAGGTGCTATAGCATGTCCCACCAGCCACCCTTCAGTGTGTCCCTGGCCCTGCATGTTTATAGGGACTGTGTGTGTGTGTGCGTGTGCGTGTGCGTGTGTGTGTGTGTGTGCGAGCGACGTGCGTGTGTTCTCCTGCTGTTCTCCTTTTCACCCTGCTGACTAATGACCTACACTCCTCCCCCGCTCTCTCTCTCTATCCTTCCACCCTCCTTCTCTCACTCTCTCTCTCACGCTATTCACCCCTCCCCCATCTCACCACCAAACACAGCTAGGCCAATGAGAGAGAGGGAGAGAGAGAGATCAGAAGTAAGAAGGGCAAATAAAAAAGAGAGGAGAGATGGGGAACGAGAGATTATCACACGTGCATGTGCTCACACACACACACACACACACACACACACACACACACACACACACACACACACACACACACACACACACACACACGCGCACACGCGCACACTGAGAGAGAGGTAGGAAGGGAGTGTCAGCCCAACCACCACCGATCTTTAGATCATCTGCATCACTGAGTAACACAATGGAGCCTCCTGTCATAGTGCCTCTCAGCTCACACACACGCGTGCACACACACACACACACACACACACACACTGGTAGGGTGATTGAACGATGTGGGGGAGGGGCTATGAGGTCATTAGGGAGGGTAAATGCTATTGGTCCACTGGGAGATTGTTGATTCCTTTGAAGAACGTGTTGCTCTGGCAGTGTCCTCTCCTCTCTCTTTCATCTGCTCTCCTGTCCTTCAGAATACTTCTCAAACGTTTTGGACCCAAAGTTCACGTGTTTGGCTGCGCACCCCAGTCTTGTGTGGGAGGAGCCCCACACAAGATCTTTGTGTTGAATTTCTTTCTGCAGATCTACAAGCAGCTTCTACCTTGTACATGGGCTATTTTCAAACAGTATATAGTATGATATGTCAGGGTTAAAGTGGTTAAACTGATTTTCATGTTGTACCTCACGGCTCACGTTACATTTTTTCCTTGAGCAGAATACTTACTTACACCTGCCAAATCCGTCAAGAATGACAATCAACCCCTCCGAGGGGCGGCCCTGGTTGTTACGGTTACACCAAATCAAAAGGCCCCCCATGCGATTCGCATGTGCATAACAAAATCAAGAACACTTTTTGCGATTGTGCACCCATAGTGAATGAACCGTCGGCACTGTCGCCGTTGCTCCCATGCAGTTACGCTATAAGGCTGCTCCCCGGCGCTGGATCTGCTATTTTTTTAGTCTCCTCCCACTGAGTGGTTAAGAAACTGTCGGACGACCAATTAAACACTAGCTGGGGTTCCTGCAACGCGTTACATTGAAATTGGCGGAAGCAACAGCTATTTGAAATAGTCTTGCACAGGGCCCTGCAAGCTGCGGGCCCTGGCGCTTGATCCAGTATAAATTCCATTGTTAATCCGGGCCTGATGAGCGGTTTGTGGTCCTGTAGCTTAAACTTTAAACTTTAAACTACAGGACCTTTCAACGTTAAGCCCTTTCAATTTTCCGCTATTAGAAAATATCTTGAAAAATTGTGAAAGATTTGGAATACTTTTGAAAACATTTCTCTGCTGTCGGGAAGAAACCAAATTAGATAAAATGATGGAGATGATGAAAACCGTATATTTTGAAAACAAAGCAATAGGGCATAGCAGTGGGCGTGGTTTTCTGATTCCACTGAAAAATAGTGCATTGATCTTTCCCATAGAGATTGACAAAAAATATTTATATAAATTATTTTCAGTATAGAATCAAACCATCCAGGGTCCTGGTGAATCAATCATGTAAAAAGTCAAATTAAAACTGCTAAACAAAGGGTTTTATTATCATATAATTAAATATTCTATTTTGTTTTTCACAGAATCAAATGTTTTTTCTTCAGTGGAACCAGAAAACCACGCTCTATACTGCCTAGTTGGTGTTGTGACTTTACATAATGTCTTATTTGCATGAGAAGGGGAGAGGTGGTGGAGTTAGCTGTTTTAGCAGAAAGTTTGAGGGTCCAATGGAGTCAAGAGGTTTTGTCCGAACTACTGTGGGCTACTGACCCTGAGCAACTGACCCTGAGCTGGGATACTGACCCTGAGCTGAGTGAGCAACTGACCCTGAGCTGGGATACTGACCCTGAGCTGAGTGAGCTACTGACCTACTGACCCTGGACTACTGACCCTGGACTACTGACCCTGGACTACTGACCCTGAGCTGAGTGAGCAACTGACCCTGAGCTGGGATACTGACCCTGAGCTGAGTGAGCTACTGACCTACTGAACCTGGACTACTGACCCTGGACTACTGACCCTGGACTACTGACCCTGAGCTGAGTGAGCAACTGACCCTGAGCTGGGATACTGACCCTGAGCTGAGTGAGCTACTGACCCTGGGCTACTGACCCTGAGCTGAGTGAGCTACTGACCCTGGGCTACTGACCCTGGGCTACTGACCCTGGGCTACTGACCCTGGGCTACTGACTCTAGACTACTGACCCTGGACTACTGACCCTGGACTACTGACCCTGGGCTACTGACCCTGGGTTACTGACCCTGGACTACTGACCCTGGGCTACTGACCCTGGGCTACTGACCCTGAGCTGAGTGAGCTAGTGACCGTGGGCTATACTGCTACACAAGCTGTCTGTGTGGTGATGCATTGTATGAGGGGAACGGTTGATGTCACCGTCTCTTTCTCTTCCTCTCACAATGTAATTTTATCCTCTTCTGTTCTGGCGCACCGCACGCACACACACGTGTGTGTGTGTGTGTGTGTGTGTGTGTGTGTGTGTGTGTGTGTGTGTGTGTGTGCGCGTGCGTGTGTGCGTGCGTGTGTGTGTGTGTGTGTGTGTGTGCGTGCGTGTGTGTGTGTGTGTGTGTGTGTGCGTGTGTGTGTGTGTGTGTGTGTGCAGTGTGTGTGTGTGTGTGTGTGTGTGTGTGTGTGTGTGTGTGTCCATCCCTCTGTTCCCTGAGGCCACGTGATAAGAGCCCTGTTATGAAATGTGCTGAGTGATTACCCTGGCCGATAACGGCAGCAGGAAAGAGAGACATGCAGGTGCAGATGCCAACAAAACATTAAAAACTGAAGAGGATTTTGGCTCTGATGGGAGTTTTGGACATAACAGAAAATAATTCCAAAATCCAATGTGAAACAACATATGGAGTTGGGCAGATCGGGCAGTTATATGATAATTATGATTTAGCTTACACTGACATCTAGTGGTCAAAGTTAGACATTGTAGCTCGGCATCGTTACAAAATTCCTTCCACTCCAGAAATGTGAGGTTGTCGGTGACACCAGGTGTGGGTTCAAATCCCACTCTGCTCTATACTCTGAAACTTTAATACTTTGAAGAAAGCAGAAAATAAAAGCGTACGGCGGCTGTCTCACCCAGTCTGGCAAAGGCTTATTCTAAGGGCAAAGGTAGTGATGGTGGAGGAGCGGATAGATCGCAGAAGACGCTGATACTGTACCTGGAGGAGGTTTTCACTGCACCTACTCGCAGGTTCAAGCCTCATGAGTCATGCCACCTACTAAATTATCCATTTAAAATGCATTGGGCGTTTAAGTTCTGTTAAATATAACTCAGAGACTACAAAACATTTCAAAGTAAAAAGTTCCAGCATGTGTCTCCAGTAAGCTGAATTATAAAAAAGTGTGAATGAAGTTTCTAGGTGAAAGTGATTTTTTGACAGCACTATATTTCTAAAACTATGAAACATTTCAAAGATTCCTTTTCAGGCAAACATGTCCACCGTAAGATGAACCTAAATAGGTTTGAATGGGGTTTCTAGGTGTAAGTATGTAGGACTATATATATACTTTTAACACCTCTGAACGGCCGGCGGAGAGGTTCACATTTTCTGAATTTCAGAGCATGTGTAAATAGTTTGCGACTGTGACAGAGTCACAGAGTGTCAATAAATTCCCAGAAAATCTGTAATGTTAATATAAAATGTCCACGAAAATCTTTCCGCAATTTTCAATTTCCGCAATTTCCGCAATTTCCGCAATTTCCGCAATTTGCAATTTCCGCAACAAAAAAAAAACGATGGGTTATAGCCCATGTTTTTTGAAATTTAGAAAAAAACAGTTATCCTCGTTTCTCATCATTTTGGACCATGGGCTATAGCCCATATCGTACGGCATACTATAGCACGCCGTTTTTCATCATTTTTGACGATTTGACAAAAATGAAAAAAAACGATGGGCTATAGCCCATGTTTTTTGAAATTTTGAAAAAAAAAGTTATCCTCGTTTCTCATCATTTTGGACCATGGGCTATAGCCCATATCGTACGGCATACTATAGCACGCCGTTTTTCAGAAGGACAACTTTAAAGCAGCACAGAAATTCCTCATGATTGTGTGCCTCAGTGGGTCAACGGATAAGTCAAATGATATCCGTAGTATACCTAGTAGAAGTGTGCCGGTTCAAACCCCGACATACTCAAATCTTTATTGACACTTTGCATTCCACACTAACATCAACTAGCACAGAAAAGCTGTGTTGTAGTAACCAGAAGTTAGCTCAGTGTGATGAGTGGCTGTGCTTGTTATCCACAGGTCCAGGGTTCAAATCCCACATTATTCATGTGTCTCTGTGATGCTTTGCTTTGCACACTGACTTTCAGAAGGACAACTTTAAAGCATCACAGAAATTCCCCATGATTGTGTGCCTCAGTGGACCAACGGATAAGTCAAATGATATCCGTAGTATACCTAGTAGAAGTGTGCCGGTTCAAACCCCGACATACTCAAATCTTTACTGACACTTTGCATTCCACACTAACATCAACTAGCACAGAAAAGCTGTGTTGTAGTAACCAGCAGTTAGCTCAGTGTGATGAGTGGCTGTGTTTGTGATCCACAGGTCCAGGGTTCAAATCCCACATTAGTCATGTGGCTCTGTGACACTTTGCTTTGCACACTGACTTTCTTGAATAAAAAATAAAAACTCAAAAGCACCAGGAGACATCTGCTGAATGCCCCAAGGTGCCTTGACTCAATGGTGTGGAGCGCTTGACCCGTTGCCTCTGCTTCAGACAGTTGGCCGGTTCAAGTCCCATGTCATGACATCAAGGTGCTGGGAAGGACCATCGGGAGACGGTGCTCTCTCCCCCTGTTTCCTGAAAAGTAACGGTTGGGGGTTATGCCGTACGATATAGGCTATAGCCCACGGTCCAAAATGATGAGAAGCGAGGATAACTTTTTTTCTACTTCTACTAGGTATACTACGGATATCATTTGACTTATCCGTTGGTCCACTGAGGCACACAATCATGGGGAATTTCTGTGCTGCTTTAAAGTTGTCCTTCTGAAAGTCAGTGTGCAAAGCAAAAAATGAAAATGTAAATTTTACATTTCAACAGTGTGTGTGTGTGTGTGCACGCTTCGATAACCAGTGTTGGACCTGTAAGGCAGGGATACTCAAATAGATTTACCTGTGGGCCACATTACAAAAATGGCAAGGGGCCAGGGGCCAGGGGCCAGTAGATAAAATTACGACATTAATGATACTTGATAACTTCTCTCTTTCAATTGCTTTATTTTCGCAAAATGTATCAAAGTACAATGTGCATGCACACAATATGTAAATAAATAAATGTGTTACATTTTCTTGCATAAACACAAAGAGCTGTTTCCATAACTGCACAAATTATTGCACATAACATGAGTAGCTGTTATAATAACATAACATGAGTAGCTCTTTGCCTGCCTGCCTGCCTGCCTGCCTGTCTGTCTGTCTGTCTGTCTGTCTGTCTGTCCATGAGTAGTTATTTGTCTGTCTGTCAATGAGTAGCTGTCTTACTGTCTGCCTGTCTATGAGTAGCTGTCTGCCTGCCTGTCTATGAGTAGCTGTCTGTCTGCCTGCCTGCCTGTCCAATTGTCCATGAGTAGCTGTCTGTCTGCCTGTCTGAGTAGTTGTCTGCCTGCCTGCCTAATTGTCCATGAGTAGCTGTCTGTCTGCCTGTCTATGAGTAGCTGTCTGCCTGCCTGCCTAATTGTCCATGAGTAGCTGTCTGTCTGCCTGTCTATGAGTAGCTGTCTGCCTTCCTGCCTGTCCAATTGTCCATGAGTAGCTGTCTGTCTGTCTATGAGTAGCTGTCTGCCTGCCTGCCCAATTGTCTATGAGTAGCTGTCTGTCTGTCTATGAGTAGCTGTCTGCCTTCATGCCTGTCCAATTGTCCATGAGTAGCTGTCTGTCTGTCTATGAGTAGCTGTCTGCCTTCCTGCCTGTCCAATTGTCCATGAGTAGCTGTCTGCCTGCCTGTCCAATTCTCCATGAGTAGCTGTCTGTCTGCCTGTCTATGAGTAGCTGTCTGACTGCCTGCCTGTCCAATTCTCCATGAGTAGCTGTCTGTCTGTCTGCCTGTCTATGAGTAGCTGTCTGCCTGCCAGCCAGCAAGTTGGTTAACAGAAAATAAATTGTTATGGCTGAGTAAAATAAAATACAATAAACACAATTTGCCTGAAAATAGATTACCCAGCTATGACCTTTTTCATGAAAAAAAAATGAGTAGTGATATGGCTGACTGAGTAAAATAAAACAATCTACCTGAAAATAGATAGCTATAACTGAAGAGCAATTTCCGCAATTACCATTTCCGCAATTTCCGCAATTTCCATTTCCACAATTTCCTCAATTTCCTTTTACGCAATTTCCGCAATTTCCATTTCGACCATTTCCGCAATTTCTGCAATTTCCGCAATTTCCATTTCCGCATTTCCGCAATTTCCATTTCCACCATTTCCGCAATTACAATTTCCGCAATTTCCATTTCCGCAATTTCCATTTCCATTTCCAACTATTAATGGCAGCTGGGTTTCATCATTCAAATAAAATAGAATTCTGTCCGTTTAGCAATTTCCGCAATTTCCGCAATTTCAGCAATTTGCAATTTCCGCAAAAAAAAACAAAACGATGGGTTATAGCCCATGTTTTTTGAAATTTAGAAAAAAACAGTTATCCTCGTTTCTCATCATTTTGGACCATGGGCTATAGCCCATATCGTACGGCATACTATAGCACGCCGTTTTTCATCATTTTTGACGATTTGACAAAAATGAAAAAAACGATGGGTTATAGCCCATGTTTTTTGAAATTTTGAAAAAAAAAGTTATCCTCGTTTCTCATCATTTTGGACCATGGGCTATAGCCCATATCGTACGGCATACTATAGCACGCCGTTTTTCATCATTTTTGAGGATTTGAAAAAATGAAAAAAACGATGGGTTATAGCCCATGTTTTTTGAAATTTTGAAAAAAAAAGTTATCCTCGTTTCTCATCATTTTGGACCATGGGCTATAGCCCATATCGTACGGCATACTATAGCACGCCGTTTTTCATCATTTTTGACGATTTGACAAAAATGAAAAAAACGATGGGTTATAGCCCATGTTTTTTGAAATTTTGAAAAAAAAAGTTATCCTCGTTTCTCATCATTTTGGACCATGGGCTATAGCCCATATCGTACGGCATACTATAGCACGCCGTTTTTCATCATTTTTGAGGATTTGAAAAATTGAAAAAAACGATGGGTTATAGCCCATGTTTTTTGAAATTTTGAAAAAAAAAGTTATCCTCGTTTCTCATCATTTATTATATAGGCTATCATTTCTTTATGTGCTGATCGACCAATATGTTGGGGACACATGCCTACATATTTTATCTGAGATTTGGGAACAATTTATTGATTCAGCATGAAGACTAAAGCCTTCTGAATAAATCTATACGCAAGTGTATGCCTCCGCAAATGTCTACGCCACCTAAAGAGGATTTGACGGAGTTTCCGACCAACCTACGTGAGCGTCAAGTTCACGGCCATTTCCTTGAATTCCAAATTAAAATGTGGGAAATCCACGTAAATTCCGCTAGCACGTCACGTCATGTTATCATCGTAAACGCCGTTGTGAATTTGGACCATGGTGTTGCAAAGCAAAAGAAAGCGCTGGTAGTGTACTATCCAAGCTTCTGCCTGGATATAGGGTTCGAAGCCCTACAGCGCTGTAACCTGCTAACCTTAGTCCTGTTGTATGTTCACATTAAATATGAAATTCACTATTTCACCAGTGTGAAGTCAACTTGGAGAAATGGAGAGCAAAGGGTTAAATCTGGACTGACAATCATTGCCACTGACACTCTGCTGATTGTCACTCACTCACTCACTCCCCAATTGCCTCACTAATCAGCATCAGTGCATTCACTGCACCTGAGAGTAGGGCGTTGGCCAAACACAGGAAACACACAAACCTCCATGAGAAACAGCAGTGTGCATCCAAACAGGAGCAACACACACAAACAGCAGAGCAGAATGGTGCAGCCATATAAATGCTGGAGAGACAGCCGGTGAGAGAACTGTATATCTGTGACAGATCATGCCAGTTGCATGCCAGTTCATGGACACTTGTTATTGTTTGTTGTTGTTTATGATGACTTGAGTTGAAGTTAAAGGAAACATGATGGCCAATTGGACATGAACAATGAACATGATCATTTGATTTAAAATACATTTGAATTGATTATTGATTGATAAAAACGTTTCAATGATGCTAATTAATTCAGTTTATTTAATTTACATTTCATGAGTTTATTATGTTTAAAAACTGTTTAGAAACGAATTGAGCAAAAAATGAATTGATTTAGAAATGAGTTGATTAAGAGACACTTAAGTAAAAATGATATTTAGGTGTTTAGAACATGTAAAGTATGTGTATTGATTGAATGTGCATTATACTTACATTAGTTCTTTTTTATTTTCCCTTTAAGGTTTTTCACCTTACCTGACTTACCCACTAACTGACTTACACAATACCTGTACAACTGTACTCAACTACAAAGTAAAGAAGAGTAAAAAGAAGGAAACTGTGTGGTCATTGTATGAGTGAAACCCAGTAACAATCTCCATATGGTCTGTGCCATCCCTTTCAAGCAGGGAAACTGCAAAAAATACTAAATAGCTTGACAACCAGTGTTAAGATGCTGTGTTTAGATTACCCCACCTGAAACTAATCTATAATACGATATGGGCTATAGCCCATGGTCCAAAATGATGAGAAACGAGGCTAACTCTTTTTTTCAAAATTTCAAAAAACATGGGCTATAACCCATCGTTTTTGTCATTTCGTCATTTTTTTCAAATCTTCAAAAATGATGAAAAACTGCGCGCTATAGTATGCCGTACGATATGGGCTATAGCCCACGGTCCAAAATGATGAGAAACGAGGCTAACTTTTTTTTTCAAAATTTCAAAAAACATGGGCTATAACCCATCATTTTTGTCATTTCGTCATTTTTTTCAAATCCTCAAAAATGATGAAAAACGGCGCGCTATAGTATGCCGTACGATACGGGCTATAGCCCATGGTCCAAAATGATGAGAAACGAGGATAACTTTTTTTTTTTTAATTTAAAAAAACATGGGCTATAACCCATCGTTTTTGTCATTTCGTCATTTTTTTCAAATCTTCAAAAATGATGAAAAACTGCGCGCTATAGTATGCCGTACGATATGGGCTATAGCCCACGGTCCAAAATGATGAGAAACGAGGCTAACTTTTTTTTTCAAAATTTCAAAAAACATGGGCTATAACCCATCGTTTTTGTCATTTCGTCATTTTTTTCAAATCCTCAAAAATGATGAAAAACGGCGCGCTATAGTATGCCGTACGATATGGGCTATAGCCCATGGTCCAAAATGATGAGAAACGAGGCTAACTTTTTTTTTCAAAATTTCAAAAAACATGGGCTATAACCCATCGTTTTTGTCATTTCGTCATTTTTTTCAAATCTTCAAAAATGATGAAAAACTGCGCGCTATAGTATGCCGTACGATATGGGCTATAGCCCACAGTCCAAAATGATGAGAAACGAGGCTAACTTTTTTTTTCAAAATTTAAAAAAACATGGGCTATAACCCATCGTTTTTGTCATTTCGTCATTTTTTTCAAATCCTCAAAAATGATGAAAAACGGCGCGCTATAGTATGCCGTACGATATGGGCTATAGCCCATGGTCCAAAATGATGAGAAACGAGGCTAACTTTTTTTTTCAAAATTTCAAAAAACATGGGCTATAACCCATCGTTTTTGTCATTTCGTCATTTTTTTCAAATCCTCAAAAATGATGAAAAACGGCGCGCTATAGTATGCCGTACGATATGGGCTATAGCCCATGGTCCAAAATGATGAGAAACGAGGCTAACTATTTTTTTCAAAATTTCAAAAAACATGGGCTATAACCCATCGTTTTTGTCATTTCGTCATTTTTTTCAAATCTTCAAAAATGATGAAAAACTGCGCGCTATAGTATGCCGTACGATATGGGCTATAGCCCACGGTCCAAAATGATGAGAAACGAGGCTAACTTTTTTTTTCAAAATTTCAAAAAACATGGGCTATAACCCATCGTTTTTGTCATTTCGTCATTTTTTTCAAATCTTCAAAAATGATGAAAAACTGCGCGCTATAGTATGCCGTACGATATGGGCTATAGCCCATGGTCCAAAATGATGAGAAACGAGGCTAACTTTTTTTTTCAAAATTTCAAAAAACATGGGCTATAACCCATCGTTTTTGTCATTTCGTCATTTTTTTCAAATCTTCAAAAATGATGAAAAACTGCGCGCTATAGTATGCCGTACGATATGGGCTATAGCCCACGGTCCAAAATGATGAGAAACGAGGCTAACTTTTTTTTTCAAAATGTTAAAAAACATGGGCTATAACCCATCGTTTTTGTCTTTCGTCATTTTTTTCAAATCCTCAAAAATGATGAAAAACTGCGCGCTATAGTATGCCGTACGATATGGGCTATAGCCCACGGTCCAAAATGATGAGAAACGAGGCTAACTTTTTTTTTCAAAATTTCAAAAAACATGGGCTATAACCCATCGTTTTTGTCATTTCGTCATTTTTTTCAAATCTTCAAAAATGATGAAAAACTGCGCGCTATAGTATGCCGTACGATATGGGCTATAGCCCATGGTCCAAAATGATGAGAAACGAGGCTAACTTTTTTTTTCAAAATTTCAAAAAACATGGGCTATAACCCATCGTTTTTGTCATTTCGTCATTTTTTTCAAATCTTCAAAAATGATGAAAAACTGCGCGCTATAGTATGCCGTACGATATGGGCTATAGCCCATGGTCCAAAATGATGAGAAACGAGGCTAACTTTTTTTTTCAAAATTTCAAAAAACATGGGCTATAACCCATCGTTTTTGTCATTTCGTCATTTTTTTCAAATCTTCAAAAATGATGAAAAACTGCGCGCTATAGTATGCCGTACGATATGGGCTATAGCCCACGGTCCAAAATGATGAGAAACGAGGCTAACCTTTTTTTTCAAAATTTTAAAAAACATGGGCTATAACCCATCGTTTTTGTCATTTCGTCATTTTTTTCAAATCCTCAAAAATGATGAAAAACGGCGCGCTATAGTATGCCGTACGATATGGGCTATAGCCCATGGTCCAAAATGATGAGAAACGAGGCTAACTTTTTTTTTCAAAATTTCAAAAAACATGGGCTATAACCCATCGTTTTTGTCATTTCGTCATTTTTTTCAAATCTTCAAAAATGATGAAAAACTGCGCGCTATAGTATGCCGTACGATATGGGCTATAGCCCACGGTCCAAAATGATGAGAAACGAGGCTAACTTTTTTTTTCAAAATTTCAAAAAACATGGGCTATAACCCATCGTTTTTGTCATTTCGTCATTTTTTTCAAATCTTCAAAAATGATGAAAAACGGCGCGCTATAGTATGCCGTACGATATGGGCTATAGCCCATGGTCCAAAATTATGAGAAACGAGGCTAACTTTTTTTTTCAAAATTTCAAAAAACATGGGCTATAACCCATCGTTTTTGTCATTTCGTCATTTTTTTCAAATCTTCAAAAATGATGAAAAACTGCGCGCTATAGTATGCCGTACGATATGGGCTATAGCCCACGGTCCAAAATGATGAGAAACGAGGCTAACTTTTTTTTTCAAAATTTCAAAAAACATGGGCTATAACCCATCGTTTTTGTCATTTCGTCATTTTTTTCAAATCTTCAAAAATGATGAAAAACGGCGCGCTATAGTATGCCGTACGATATGGGCTATAGCCCATGGTCCAAAATTATGAGAAACGAGGCTAACTTTTTTTTTCAAAATTTCAAAAAACATGGTTTTTGTCATTTCGTCATTTTTTTCAAATCTTCAAAATTATGAGAAACGAGGCTAACTTTTTTTTTCAAAATTTCAAAAAACATCGTTTTTGTCATTTCGTCATTTTTTTCAAATCTTCAAAAATGATGAAAAACTGCGCGCTATAGTATGCCGTACGATATGGGCTATAGCCCACGGTCCAAAATGATGAGAAACGAGGCTAACTTTTTTTTTCAAAATGTTAAAAAACATGGGCTATAACCCATCGTTTTTGTCATTTCGTCATTTTTTTTCAAATCCTCAAAAATGATGAAAAACTGCGCGCTATAGTATGCCGTATGATATGGGCTATAGCCCACGGTCCAAAATGATGAGAAACGAGGCTAACTTTGTTTTTCAAAATTTCAAAAACATGGGCTATAACCCATCGTTTTTGTCATTTCGTCATTTTTTTCAAATCTTCAAAAATGATGAAAAACTGCGCGCTATAGTATGCCGTACGATATGGGCTATAGCCCATGGTCCAAAATGATGAGAAACGAGGCTAACTTTTTTTTTCAAAATTTCAAAAAACATGGGCTATAACCCATCGTTTTTGTCATTTCGTCATTTTTTTCAAATCTTCAAAAATGATGAAAAACTGCGCGCTATAGTATGCCGTACGATATGGGCTATAGCCCACGGTCCAAAATGATGAGAAACGAGGCTAACTTTTTTTTTCAAAATTTTAAAAAACATGGGCTATAACCCATCGTTTTTGTCATTTCGTCATTTTTTTCAAATCCTCAAAAATGATGAAAAACGGCGCGCTATAGTATGCCGTACGATATGGGCTATAGCCCATGGTCCAAAATGATGAGAAACGAGGCTAACTTTTTTTTTCAAAATTTCAAAAAACATGGGCTATAACCCATCGTTTTTGTCATTTCGTCATTTTTTTCAAATCTTCAAAAATGATGAAAAACTGCGCGCTATAGTATGCCGTACGATATGGGCTATAGCCCACGGTCCAAAATGATGAGAAACGAGGCTAACTTTTTTTTTCAAAATTTCAAAAAACATGGGCTATAACCCATCGTTTTTGTCATTTCGTCATTTTTTTCAAATCCTCAAAAATGATGAAAAACGGCGCGCTATAGTATGCCGTACGATATGGGCTATAGCCCATGGTCCAAAATGATGAGAAACGAGGCTAACTTTTTTTTTCAAAATTTCAAAAAACATGGGCTATAACCCATCGTTTTTGTCATTTCGTCATTTTTTTCAAATCTTCAAAAATGATGAAAAACTGCGCGCTATAGTATGCCGTACGATATGGGCTATAGCCCACGGTCCAAAATGATGAGAAACGAGGCTAACTTTTTTTTTCAAAATTTCAAAAAACATGGGCTATAACCCATCGTTTTTGTCATTTCGTCATTTTTTTCAAATCCTCAAAAATGATGAAAAACGGCGCGCTATAGTATGCCGTACGATATGGGCTATAGCCCATGGTCCAAAATGATGAGAAACGAGGCTAACTATTTTTTTCAAAATTTCAAAAAACATGGGCTATAACCCATCGTTTTTGTCATTTCGTCATTTTTTTCAAATCTTCAAAAATGATGAAAAACTGCGCGCTATAGTATGCCGTACGATATGGGCTATAGCCCACGGTCCAAAATGATGAGAAACGAGGCTAACTTTTTTTTTCAAAATTTCAAAAAACATGGGCTATAACCCATCGTTTTTGTCATTTCGTCATTTTTTTCAAATCCTCAAAAATGATGAAAAACGGCGCGCTATAGTATGCCGTACGATATGGGCTATAGCCCATGGTCCAAAATGATGAGAAACGAGGCTAACTTTTTTTTTCAAAATTTCAAAAAACATGGGCTATAACCCATCGTTTTTGTCATTTCGTCATTTTTTTCAAATCTTCAAAAATGATGAAAAACTGCGCGCTATAGTATGCCGTACGATATGGGCTATAGCCCACGGTCCAAAATGATGAGAAACGAGGCTAACTTTTTTTTTTCAAAATTTTAAAAAACATGGGCTATAACCCATCGTTTTTGTCATTTCGTCATTTTTTTCAAATCCTCAAAAATGATGAAAAACGGCGCGCTATAGTATGCCGTACGATATGGGCTATAGCCCATGGTCCAAAATGATGAGAAACGAGGCTAACTTTTTTTTTCAAAATTTCAAAAAACATGGGCTATAACCCATCGTTTTTGTCATTTCGTCATTTTTTTCAAATCTTCAAAAATGATGAAAAACTGCGCGCTATAGTATGCCGTACGATATGGGCTATAGCCCACGGTCCAAAATGATGAGAAACGAGGCTAACTTTTTTTTTCAAAATTTCAAAAAACATGGGCTATAACCCATCGTTTTTGTCATTTCGTCATTTTTTTCAAATCTTCAAAAATGATGAAAAACTGCGCGCTATAGTATGCCGTACGATATGGGCTATAGCCCACGGTCCAAAATGATGAGAAACGAGGCTAACTTTTTTTTTCAAATTTTCAAAAAACATGGGCTATAACCCATCGTTTTTGTCATTTCGTCATTTTTTTCAAATCCTCAAAAATGATGAAAAACGGCGCGCTATAGTATGCCGTACGATATGGGCTATAGCCCATGGTCCAAAATGATGAGAAACGAGGCTAACTTTTTTTTTCAAAATTTCAAAAAACATGGGCTATAACCCATCGTTTTTGTCATTTCGTCATTTTTTTCAAATCCTCAAAAATGATGAAAAACGGCGCGCTATAGTATGCCGTACGATATGGGCTATAAGCCCATGGTCCAAAATGATGAGAAACGAGGCTAACTTTTTTTTTCAAAATTTCAAAAAACATGGGCTATAACCCATCGTTTTTGTCATTTCGTCATTTTTTTCAAATCTTCAAAAATGATGAAAAACTGCGCGCTATAGTATGCCGTACGATATGGGCTATAGCCCACGGTCCAAAATGATGAGAAACGAGGCTAACTTTTTTTTTCAAAATTTCAAAAAACATGGGCTATAACCCATCGTTTTTGTCATTTCGTCATTTTTTTCAAATCTTCAAAAATGATGAAAAACTGCGCGCTATAGTATGCCGTACGATATGGGCTATAGCCCACGGTCCAAAATGATGAGAAACGAGGCTAACTTTTTTTTTCAAAATTTCAAAAAACATGGACTATAACCCATCGTTTTTGTCATTTCGTCATTTTTTTCAAATCTTCAAAAATGATGAAAAACTGCGCGCTATAGTATGCCGTACGATATGGGCTATAGCCCATGGTCCAAAATGATGAGAAACGAGGCTAACTTTTTTTTTCAAAATTTCAAAAAACATGGGCTATAACCCATCGTTTTTGTCATTTCGTCATTTTTTTCAAATCTTCAAAAATGATGAAAAACTGCGCGCTATAGTATGCCGTACGATATGGGCTATAGCCCACGGTCCAAAATGATGAGAAACGAGGCTAACTTTTTTTTTCAAAATGTTAAAAAACATGGGCTATAACCCATCGTTTTTGTCTTTCGTCATTTTTTTCAAATCCTCAAAAATGATGAAAAACTGCGCGCTATAGTATGCCGTACGATATGGGCTATAGCCCACGGTCCAAAATGATGAGAAACGAGGCTAACTTTTTTTTTCAAAATTTCAAAAAACATGGGCTATAACCCATCGTTTTTGTCATTTCGTCATTTTTTTCAAATCTTCAAAAATGATGAAAAACTGCGCGCTATAGTATGCCGTACGATATGGGCTATAGCCCATGGTCCAAAATGATGAGAAACGAGGCTAACTTTTTTTTTCAAAATTTCAAAAAACATGGGCTATAACCCATCGTTTTTGTCATTTCGTCATTTTTTTCAAATCTTCAAAAATGATGAAAAACTGCGCGCTATAGTATGCCGTACGATATGGGCTATAGCCCACGGTCCAAAATGATGAGAAACGAGGCTAACTTTTTTTTTCAAAATTTTAAAAAACATGGGCTATAACCCATCGTTTTTGTCATTTCGTCATTTTTTTCAAATCCTCAAAAATGATGAAAAACGGCGCGCTATAGTATGCCGTACGATATGGGCTATAGCCCATGGTCCAAAATGATGAGAAACGAGGCTAACTTTTTTTTTCAAAATTTCAAAAAACATGGGCTATAACCCATCGTTTTTGTCATTTCGTCATTTTTTTCAAATCTTCAAAAATGATGAAAAACTGCGCGCTATAGTATGCCGTACGATATGGGCTTTAGCCCACGGTCCAAAATGATGAGAAACGAGGCTAACTTTTTTTTTCAAAATTTCAAAAAACATGGGCTATAACCCATCGTTTTTGTCATTTCGTCATTTTTTTCAAATCCTCAAAAATGATGAAAAACGGCGCGCTATAGTATGCCGTACGATATGGGCTATAGCCCATGGTCCAAAATGATGAGAAACGAGGCTAACTTTTTTTTTCAAAATTTCAAAAAACATGGGCTATAACCCATCGTTTTTGTCATTTCGTCATTTTTTTCAAATCCTCAAAAATGATGAAAAACGGCGCGCTATAGTATGCCGTACGATATGGTCTATAGCCCATGGTCCAAAATGATGAGAAACGAGGCTAACTTTTTTTTTCAAAATTTCAAAAAACATGGGCTATAACCCATCGTTTTTGTCATTTCGTCATTTTTTTCAAATCTTCAAAAATGATGAAAAACTGCGCGCTATAGTATGCCGTACGATATGGGCTATAGCCCACGGTCCAAAATGATGAGAAACGAGGCTAACTTTTTTTTTCAAAATTTCAAAAAACATGGGCTATAACCCATCGTTTTTGTCATTTCGTCATTTTTTTCAAATCCTCAAAAATGATGAAAAACTGCGCGCTATAGTATGCCGTACGATATGGGCTATAGCCCATGGTCCAAAATGATGAGAAACGAGGCTAACTTTTTTTTTCAAAATTTCAAAAAACATGGGCTATAACCCATCGTTTTTGTCATTTCGTCATTTTTTTCAAATCTTCAAAAATGATGAAAAACTGCGCGCTATAGTATGCCGTACGATATGGGCTATAGCCCACGGTCCAAAATGATGAGAAACGAGGCTAACTTTTTTTTTCAAAATTTTAAAAAACATGGGCTATAACCCATCGTTTTTGTCATTTCGTCATTTTTTTCAAATCCTCAAAAATGATGAAAAACGGCGCGCTATAGTATGCCGTACGATATGGGCTATAGCCCATGGTCCAAAATGATGAGAAACGAGGCTAACTTTTTTTTTCAAAATTTCAAAAAACATGGGCTATAACCCATCGTTTTTGTCATTTTGTCATTTTTTTCAAATCTTCAAAAATGATGAAAAACTGCGCGCTATAGTATGCCGTACGATATGGGCTTTAGCCCACGGTCCAAAATGATGAGAAACGAGGCTAACTTTTTTTTTCAAAATTTCAAAAAACATGGGCTATAACCCATCGTTTTTGTCATTTCGTCATTTTTTTCAAATCCTCAAAAATGATGAAAAACGGCGCGCTATAGTATGCCGTACGATATGGGCTATAGCCCATGGTCCAAAATGATGAGAAACGAGGCTAACTTTTTTTTTCAAAATTTCAAAAAACATGGGCTATAACCCATCGTTTTTGTCATTTCGTCATTTTTTTCAAATCCTCAAAAATGATGAAAAACGGCGCGCTATAGTATGCCGTACGATATGGTCTATAGCCCATGGTCCAAAATGATGAGAAACGAGGCTAACTTTTTTTTTCAAAATTTCAAAAAACATGGGCTATAACCCATCGTTTTTGTCATTTCGTCATTTTTTTCAAATCTTCAAAAATGATGAAAAACTGCGCGCTATAGTATGCCGTACGATATGGGCTATAGCCCACGGTCCAAAATGATGAGAAACGAGGCTAACTTTTTTTTTCAAAATTTCAAAAAACATGGGCTATAACCCATCGTTTTTGTCATTTCGTCATTTTTTTCAAATCCTCAAAAATGATGAAAAACGGCGCGCTATAGTATGCCGTACGATATGGGCTATAGCCCATGGTCCAAAATGATGAGAAACGAGGCTAACTTTTTTTTTCAAAATTTCAAAAAACATGGGCTATAACCCATCGTTTTTGTCATTTCGTCATTTTTTTCAAATCTTCAAAAATGATGAAAAACTGCGCGCTATAGTATGCCGTACGATATGGGCTATAGCCCACGGTCCAAAATGATGAGAAACGAGGCTAACTTTTTTTTTAAAAATTTCAAAAAACATGGGCTATAACCCATCGTTTTTGTCATTTCGTCATTTTTTTTCAAATCCTCAAAAATGATGAAAAACTGCGCGCTATAGTATGCCGTACGATATGGGCTATAGCCCATGGTCCAAAATGATGAGAAACGAGGCTAACTTTTTTTTTCAAAATTTCAAAAAACATGGGCTATAACCCATCGTTTTTGTCATTTCGTCATTTTTTTCAAATCTTCAAAAATGATGAAAAACTGCGCGCTATAGTATGCCGTACGATATGGGCTATAGCCCACGGTCCAAAATGATGAGAAACGAGGCTAACTTTTTTTTTCAAAATGTTAAAAAACATGGGCTATAACCCATCGTTTTTGTCATTTCGTCATTTTTTTTCAAATCCTCAAAAATGATGAAAAACTGCGCGCTATAGTATGCCGTATGATATGGGCTATAGCCCACGGTCCAAAATGATGAGAAACGAGGCTAACTTTTTTTTTCAAAATTTCAAAAACATGGGCTATAACCCATCGTTTTTGTCATTTCGTCATTTTTTTCAAATCTTCAAAAATGATGAAAAACTGCGCGCTATAGTATGCCGTACGATATGGGCTATAGCCCATGGTCCAAAATGATGAGAAACGAGGCTAACTTTTTTTTTCAAAATTTCAAAAAACATGGGCTATAACCCATCGTTTTTGTCATTTCGTCATTTTTTTCAAATCTTCAAAAATGATGAAAAACTGCGCGCTATAGTATGCCGTACGATATGGGCTATAGCCCACGGTCCAAAATGATGAGAAACGAGGCTAACTTTTTTTTTCAAAATTTTAAAAAACATGGGCTATAACCCATCGTTTTTGTCATTTCGTCATTTTTTTCAAATCCTCAAAAATGATGAAAAACGGCGCGCTATAGTATGCCGTACGATATGGGCTATAGCCCATGGTCCAAAATGATGAGAAACGAGGCTAACTTTTTTTTTCAAAATTTCAAAAAACATGGGCTATAACCCATCGTTTTTGTCATTTCGTCATTTTTTTCAAATCTTCAAAAATGATGAAAAACTGCGCGCTATAGTATGCCGTACGATATGGGCTATAGCCCACGGTCCAAAATGATGAGAAACGAGGCTAACTTTTTTTTTCAAAATTTCAAAAAACATGGGCTATAACCCATCGTTTTTGTCATTTCGTCATTTTTTTCAAATCCTCAAAAATGATGAAAAACGGCGCGCTATAGTATGCCGTACGATATGGGCTATAGCCCATGGTCCAAAATGATGAGAAACGAGGCTAACTTTTTTTTTCAAAATTTCAAAAAACATGGGCTATAACCCATCGTTTTTGTCATTTCGTCATTTTTTTCAAATCTTCAAAAATGATGAAAAACTGCGCGCTATAGTATGCCGTACGATATGGGCTATAGCCCACGGTCCAAAATGATGAGAAACGAGGCTAACTTTTTTTTTCAAAATTTCAAAAAACATGGGCTATAACCCATCGTTTTTGTCATTTCGTCATTTTTTTCAAATCCTCAAAAATGATGAAAAACGGCGCGCTATAGTATGCCGTACGATATGGGCTATAGCCCATGGTCCAAAATGATGAGAAACGAGGCTAACTTTTTTTTTCAAAATTTCAAAAAACATGGGCTATAACCCATCGTTTTTGTCATTTCGTCATTTTTTTTCAAATCCTCAAAAATGATGAAAAACGGCGCGCTATAGTATGCCGTACGATATGGGCTATAGCCCATGGTCCAAAATGATGAGAAACGAGGCTAACTTTTTTTTTCAAAATTTCAAAAAACATGGGCTATAACCCATCGTTTTTGTCATTTCGTCATTTTTTTCAAATCTTCAAAAATGATGAAAAACTGCGCGCTATAGTATGCCGTACGATATGGGCTATAGCCCACGGTCCAAAATGATGAGAAACGAGGCTAACTTTTTTTTTCAAAATTTCAAAAAACATGGGCTATAACCCATCGTTTTTGTCATTTCGTCATTTTTTTTAAATCCTCAAAAATGATGAAAAACGGCGCGCTATAGTATGCCGTACGATATGGGCTATAGCCCATGGTCCAAAATGATGAGAAACGAGGCTAACTTTTTTTTTCAAAATTTCAAAAAACATGGGCTATAACCCATCGTTTTTGTCATTTCGTCATTTTTTTCAAATCTTCAAAAATGATGAAAAACTGCGCGCTATAGTATGCCGTACGATATGGGCTATAGCCCACGGTCCAAAATGATGAGAAACGAGGCTAACTTTTTTTTTCAAAATTTCAAAAAACATGGGCTATAACCCATCGTTTTTGTCATTTCGTCATTTTTTTCAAATCCTCAAAAATGATGAAAAACGGCGCGCTATAGTATGCCGTACGATATGGGCTATAGCCCATGGTCCAAAATGATGAGAAACGAGGATAACTTTTTTTTTCAAAATTTCAAAAAACATGGGCTATAACCCATCGTTTTTGTCATTTCGTCATTTTTTTCAAATCTTCAAAAATTATGAAAAACTGCGCGCTATAGTATGCCGTACGATATGGGCTATAGCCCACGGTCCAAAATGATGAGAAACGAGGCTAACTTTTTTTTTCAAAATTTCAAAAAACATGGGCTATAACCCATCGTTTTTGTCATTTCGTCATTTTTTTCAAATCTTCAAAAATGATGAAAAACTGCGCGCTATAGTATGCCGTACGATATGGGCTATAGCCCACGGTCCAAAATGATGAGAAACGAGGCTAACTTTTTTTTTCAAAATTTCAAAAAACATGGGCTATAACCCATCGTTTTTGTCATTTCGTCATTTTTTTCAAATCCTCAAAAATGATGAAAAACGGCGCGCTATAGTATGCCGTACGATATGGGCTATAGCCCATGGTCCAAAATGATGAGAAACGAGGCTAACTTTTTTTTTCAAAATTTCAAAAAACATGGGCTATAACCCATCGTTTTTGTCATTTCGTCATTTTTTTCAAATCTTCAAAAATGATGAAAAACTGCGCGCTATAGTATGCCGTACGATATGGGCTATAGCCCACGGTCCAAAATGATGAGAAACGAGGCTAACTTTTTTTTTCAAAATTTCAAAAAACATGGGCTATAACCCATCGTTTTTGTCATTTCGTCATTTTTTTCAAATCCTCAAAAATGATGAAAAACGGCGCGCTATAGTATGCCGTACGATATGGGCTATAGCCCACGGTCCAAAATGATGAGAAACGAGGCTAACTTTTTTTTTCAAAATTTCAAAAAACATGGGCTATAACCCATCGTTTTTGTCATTTCGTCATTTTTTTCAAATCCTCAAAAATGATGAAAAACGGCGCGCTATAGTATGCCGTACGATATGGGCTATAGCCCACGGTCCAAAATGATGAGAAACACGTCTAACCATTAGACATGCGATAACTACAACACGGAACAAAAGAAACAAAAAATAAGTGTGAATTGTCTGGAGCCAGTAGCTCAGTGTGTTAGAATGCTGCCACATGATCGGGAGATGGTGGGTTCAAAGCCCACTCAGGTTCAAACAAAAAAATAAAGGGGCCAATCCCACCCCATTCTTTACTGACACTTTGCATTCCACACTAAAATCAACTAGCACAGAAAAGCTGTGTTGTAGTAACCAGCAGTTAGCTCAGTGTGATGAGTGGCTCTACTTGTCATCCACAGGTCCAGGGTTCGAATCCCACATTAGTCATGTGGCTATGTGACACTTTGCTTTGCACACTGACTTTCAGAAGGACAACTTTAAAGCAGCCCAGAAATTCACCATGTTTGTGTGCCTCAATGGCCCAGTGGATAAGTCAAATGATATCCGTAGTATACCTAGCAGAAGTGTGCCGGTTCAAACCGGCAAAGACTCATGTCAAAAAACATGGGCTATAACCCATCGTTTTTTTCATTTTTTCAAATTTCCTCAATTTCCTCAATTTCCGCAATTTGCAATTTCTGAAATTTCCTGAATTCCGCAATTTCCGCAATTTTCCGCAATTTAGGCTAACTTGAAATTTCCTGAATTCCGCAATTTCCGCAATTTCCCGCAATTTAGGCTAACTTGAAATTTTGAAAAAAATTGAGGAAATTGAGGAAATTTGAAAAAATGAAAAAAACGGTGGGTTATAGCCCATGTTTTTTGACATGAGTCTTTGCCGGTTTGAACCGGCACACTTCTACTAGGTATACTACGGATATCATTTGACTTATCCACTGGGCCATTGAGGCACACAAACATGGTGAATTTCTGGGCTGCTTTAAAGTTGTCCTTCTGGAAATCAGTGTGTAAAGCAAAGTGTCACAGTTTTGACCAGGATTTGAACCCTGGACCTGTGGCTCTCCAGGACAGCCTCTCATCACAGTGAGCTAACTGCTGGATACTACTACAAAGCTTTTTTGTTTGTTTTCTTCTTCTGAAATCGGTCTTGAATGTAAAGATATGAGTCAGGTTCGAACCGGCACACTTCTACTAGGTATACTACGGATATCATTTGACTTATCCACTGGGCCATTGAGGCACACAAACATGGTGAATTTCTGGGCTGCTTTAAAGTTGTCCTTCTGGAAATCAGTGTGTAAAGCAAAGTGTCACAGTTTTGACCAGGATTTGAACCCTGGACCTGTGGCTCTCAATGACAGACTCTCATCACAGTGAGCTAACTGCTGGATACTACTACAAAGCTTTTTTGTTTGTTTTCTTCTTCTGAAATCGGTCTTGAACGTAAAGATATGAGTCGGGTTCGAACCGGCACACTTCTACTAGGTATACTACGGATATCATTTGACTTATCCACTGGGCCATTGAGGCACACAAACATGGTGAATTTCTGGGCTGCTTTAAAGTTGTCCTTCTGGAAATCAGTGTGTAAAGCAAAGTGTCACAATTTTGACCAGGATTTGAACCCTGGACCTGTGGCTCTCCAGGACAGCCTCTCATCACAGTGAGCTAACTGCTGGATACTACTACAAAGCTTTTTTGTTTGTTTTCTTCTTCTGAAATCGGTCTTGAACGTAAAGATATGAGTCAGGTTTGAACCGGCACACTTCTACTAGGTATACTACGGATATCATTTGACTTATCCACTGGGCCATTGAGCACGTCACGTCATGTTATCATCGTAAACGCCGTTGTGAATTTGGACCATGGTGTTGCAAAGCAAAAGAAAGCGCTGGTAGTGTACTATCCAAGCTTCTGCCTGGATATAGGGTTCGAAGCCCTACAGCGCTGTAACCTGCTAACCTTAGTCCTGTTGTATGTTCACATTAAATATGAAATTCACTATTTCACCAGTGTGAAGTCAACTGACAATCATTGCCACTGACACTCTGCTGATTGTCACTCACTCACTCACTCCCCAATTGCCTCACTAATCAGCATCAGTGCATTCACTGCACCTGAGAGTAGGGCGTTGGCCAAACACAGGAAACACACAAACCTCCATGAGAAACAGCAGTGTGCATCCAAACAGGAGCAACACACACAAACAGCAGAGCAGAACGGTGCAGCCATATAAATGCTGGAGAGACAGCCGGTGAGAGAACTGTATATCTGTGACAGATCATGCCAGTTGCATGCCAGTTCATGGACACTTGTTATTGTTTGTTGTTGTTTATGATGACTTGAGTTGAAGTTAAAGGAAACATGATGGCCAATTGGACATGAACAATGAACATGATTTAAAATACATTTGAATTGATTATTGATTGATAAAAACGTTTCAATGATGCTAATTAATTCAGTTTATTTAATTTACATTTCATGAGTTTATTATGTTTAAAAACTGTTTAGAAACGAATTGAGCAAAAAATGAATTGATTTAGAAATGAGTTGATTAAGAGACACTTAAGTAAAAATGATATTTAGGTGTTTAGAACATGTAAAGTATGTGTATTGATTGAATGTGCATTATACTTACATTAGTTCTTTTTTATTTTCCCTTTAAGGTTTTTCACCTTACCTGACTTACCCACTAACTGACTTACACAATACCTGTACAACTGTACTCAACTACAAAGTAAAGAAGAGTAAAAAGAAGGAAACTGTGTGGTCATTGTATGAGTGAAACCCAGTAACAATCTCCATATGGTCTGTGCCATCCCTTTCAAGCAGGGAAACTGCAAAAAATACTAAATAGCTTGACAACCAGTGTTAAGATGCTGTGTTTAGATTACCCCACCTGAAACTAATCTATAATACGATATGGGCTATAGCCCATGGTCCAAAATGATGAGAAACGAGGCTAACTCTTTTTTTTCAAAATTTCAAAAAACATGGGCTATAACCCATCGTTTTTGTCATTTCGTCATTTTTTTCAAATCTTCAAAAATGATGAAAAACTGCGCGCTATAGTATGCCGTACGATATGGGCTAACGCCTACGGTCCAAAATGATGAGAAACGAGGCTAACTTTTTTTTTCAAAATTTCAAAAAACATGGGCTATAACCCATCGTTTTTGTCATTTCGTCATTTTTTTCAAATCTTCAAAAATGATGAAAAACTGCGCGCTATAGTATGCCGTACGATATGGGCTATAGCCCACGGTCCAAAATGATGAGAAACGAGGCTAACTTTTTTTTTCAAAATTTCAAAAAACATGGGCTATAACCCATCGTTTTTGTCATTTCGTCATTTTTTTCAAATCCTCAAAAATGATGAAAAACGGCGCGCTATAGTATGCCGTACGATATGGGCTATAGCCCATGGTCCAAAATGATGAGAAACGAGGCTAACTTTTTTTTTCAAAATTTCAAAAAACATGGGCTATAACCCATCGTTTTTGTCATTTCGTCATTTTTTTCAAATCTTCAAAAATGATGAAAAACTGCGCGCTATAGTATGCCGTACGATATGGGCTATAGCCCACGGTCCAAAATGATGAGAAACGAGGCTAACTTTTTTTTTCAAAATTTCAAAAAACATGGGCTATAACCCATCGTTTTTGTCATTTCGTCATTTTTTTCAAATCCTCAAAAATGATGAAAAACGGCGCGCTATAGTATGCCGTACGATATGGGCTATAGCCCATGGTCCAAAATGATGAGAAACGAGGCTAACTTTTTTTTTCAAAATTTCAAAAAACATGGGCTATAACCCATCGTTTTTGTCATTTCGTCATTTTTTTCAAATCTTCAAAAATGATGAAAAACTGCGCGCTATAGTATGCCGTACGATATGGGCTATAGCCCACGGTCCAAAATGATGAGAAACGAGGCTAACTTTTTTTTTCAAAATTTCAAAAAACATGGGCTATAACCCATCGTTTTTGTCATTTCGTCATTTTTTTTAAATCCTCAAAAATGATGAAAAACGGCGCGCTATAGTATGCCGTACGATATGGGCTATAGCCCATGGTCCAAAATGATGAGAAACGAGGCTAACTTTTTTTTTCAAAATTTCAAAAAACATGGGCTATAACCCATCGTTTTTGTCATTTCGTCATTTTTTTCAAATCCTCAAAAATGATGAAAAACGGCGCGCTATAGTATGCCGTACGATATGGGCTATAGCCCATGGTCCAAAATGATGAGAAACGAGGCTAACCTTTTTTTTCAAAATTTCAAAAAACATGGGCTATAACCCATCGTTTTTGTCATTTCGTCATTTTTTTCAAATCTTCAAAAATGATGAAAAACTGCGCGCTATAGTATGCCGTACGATATGGGCTATAGCCCACGGTCCAAAATGATGAGAAACGAGGCTAACTTTTTTTTTCAAAATTTCAAAAACCATGGGCTATAACCCATCGTTTTTGTCATTTCGTCATTTTTTTCAAATCTTCAAAAATGATGAAAAACTGCGCGCTATAGTATGCCGTACGATATGGGCTATAGCCCACGGTCCAAAATGATGAGAAACGAGGCTAACTTTTTTTTTCAAAATTTCAAAAAACATGGGCTATAACCCATCGTTTTTGTCATTTCGTCATTTTTTTCAAATCCTCAAAAATGATGAAAAACGGCGCGCTATAGTATGCCGTACGATATGGGCTATAGCCCATGGTCCAAAATGATGAGAAACGAGGCTAACTTTTTTTTCCAAAATTTCAAAAAACATGGGCTATAACCCATCGTTTTTGTCATTTCGTCATTTTTTTCAAATCCTCAAAAATGATGAAAAACGGCGTGCTATAGTATGCCGTACGATATGGGCTATAGCCCATGGTCCAAAATGATGAGAAACGAGGCTAACTTTTTTTTTCAAAATTTCAAAAAACATGGGCTATAACCCATCGTTTTTGTCATTTCGTCATTTTTTTCAAATCTTCAAAAATGATGAAAAACTGCGCGCTATAGTATGCCGTACGATATGGGCTATAGCCCACGGTCCAAAATGATGAGAAACGAGGCTAACTTTTTTTTTCAAAATTTCAAAAAACATGGGCTATAACCCATCGTTTTTGTCATTTCGTCATTTTTTTCAAATCTTCAAAAATGATGAAAAACTGCGCGCTATAGTATGCCATACGATATGGGCTATAGCCCACGGTCCAAAATGATGAGAAACGAGGCTAACTTTTTTTTTCAAAATTTCAAAAAACATGGGCTATAACCCATCGTTTTTGTCATTTCGTCATTTTTTTCAAATCCTCAAAAATGATGAAAAACGGCGCGCTATAGTATGCCGTACGATACGGGCTATAGCCCATGGTCCAAAATGATGAGAAACGAGGATAACTTTTTTTTTTTAAATTTCAAAAAACATGGGCTATAACCCATCGTTTTTGTCATTTCGTCATTTTTTTTAAATCCTCAAAAATGATGAAAAACGGCGCGCTATAGTATGCCGTACGATATGGGCTATAGCCCATGGTCCAAAATGATGAGAAACGAGGCTAACTTTTTTTTTCAAAAAAACATGGGCTATAACCCATCGTTTTTGTCATTTCGTCATTTTTTTCAAATCTTCAAAAATGATGAAAAACTGCGCGCTATAGTATGCCGTACGATATGGGCTATAGCCCACGGTCCAAAATGATGAGAAACGAGGCTAACTTTTTTTTTCAAAATTTCAAAAAACATGGGCTATAACCCATCGTTTTTGTCATTTCGTCATTTTTTTCAAATCCTCAAAAATGATGAAAAACGGCGCGCTATAGTATGCCGTACGATATGGGCTATAGCCCATGGTCCAAAATGATGAAAAACGAGGCTAACTTTTTTTTCCAAAATTTCAAAAAACATGGGCTATAACCCATCGTTTTTGTCATTTCGTCATTTTTTTCAAATCCTCAAAAATGATGAAAAACGGCGCGCTATAGTATGCCGTACGATATGGGCTATAGCCCATGGTCCAAAATGATGAGAAACGAGGCTAACTTTTTTTTTCAAAATTTCAAAAAACATGGGCTATAACCCATCGTTTTTGTCATTTCGTCATTTTTTTCAAATCTTAAAAAATGATGAAAAACTGCGCGCTATAGTATGCCGTACGATATGGGCTATAGCCCACGGTCCAAAATGATGAGAAACGAGGCTAACTTTTTTTTTCAAAATTTCAAAAAACATGGGCTATAACCCATCGTTTTTGTCATTTTGTCATTTTTTTCAAATCCTCAAAAATGATGAAAAACGGCGCGCTATAGTATGCTGTACGATATGGGCTATAGCCCATGGTCCAAAATGATGAGAAACGAGGCTAACTTTTTTTTTCAAAATTTCAAAAAACATGGGCTATAACCCATCGTTTTTGTCATTTCGTCATTTTTTTCAAATCTTCAAAAATGATGAAAAACTGTGCGCTATAGTATGCCATACGATATGGGCTATAGCCCACGGTCCAAAATGATGAGAAACGAGGCTAACTTTTTTTTTCAAAATTTCAAAAAACATGGGCTATAACCCATCGTTTTTGTCATTTCGTCATTTTTTTCAAATCCTCAAAAATGATGAAAAACGGCGCGCTATAGTATGCCGTACGATATGGGCTATAGCCCATGGTCCAAAATGATGAGAAACGAGGCTAACTTTTTTTTCCAAAATTTCAAAAAACATGGGCTATAACCCATCGTTTTTGTCATTTCGTCATTTTTTTCAAATCCTCAAAAATGATGAAAAACGGCGTGCTATAGTATGCCGTACGATATGGGCTATAGCCCATGGTCCAAAATGATGAGAAACGAGGCTAACTTTTTTTTTCAAAATTTCAAAAAACATGGGCTATAACCCATCGTTTTTGTCATTTCGTCATTTTTTTCAAATCTTCAAAAATGATGAAAAACTGCGCGCTATAGTATGCCGTACGATATGGGCTATAGCCCACGGTCCAAAATGATGAGAAACGAGGCTAACTTTTTTTTTCAAAATTTCAAAAAACATGGGCTATAACCCATCGTTTTTGTCATTTCGTCATTTTTTTCAAATCTTCAAAAATGATGAAAAACTGCGCGCTATAGTATGCCATACGATATGGGCTATAGCCCACGGTCCAAAATGATGAGAAACGAGGCTAACTTTTTTTTTCAAAATTTCAAAAAACATGGGCTATAACCCATCGTTTTTGTCATTTCGTCATTTTTTTCAAATCCTCAAAAATGATGAAAAACGGCGCGCTATAGTATGCCGTACGATACGGGCTATAGCCCATGGTCCAAAATGATGAGAAACGAGGATAACTTTTTTTTTTTAAATTTCAAAAAACATGGGCTATAACCCATCGTTTTTGTCATTTCGTCATTTTTTTTAAATCCTCAAAAATGATGAAAAACGGCGCGCTATAGTATGCCGTACGATATGGGCTATAGCCCATGGTCCAAAATGATGAGAAACGAGGCTAACTTTTTTTTTCAAAAAAACATGGGCTATAACCCATCGTTTTTGTCATTTCGTCATTTTTTTCAAATCTTCAAAAATGATGAAAAACTGCACGCTATAGTATGCCGTACGATATGGGCTATAGCCCACGGTCCAAAATGATGAGAAACGAGGCTAACTTTTTTTTTCAAAATTTCAAAAAACATGGGCTATAACCCATCGTTTTTGTCATTTCGTCATTTTTTTCAAATCCTCAAAAATGATGAAAAACGGCGCGCTATAGTATGCCGTACGATATGGGCTATAGCCCATGGTCCAAAATGATGAAAAACGAGGCTAACTTTTTTTTCCAAAATTTCAAAAAACATGGGCTATAACCCATCGTTTTTGTCATTTCGTCATTTTTTTCAAATCCTCAAAAATGATGAAAAACGGCGCGCTATAGTATGCCGTACGATATGGGCTATAGCCCATGGTCCAAAATGATGAGAAACGAGGCTAACTTTTTTTTTCAAAATTTCAAAAAACATGGGCTATAACCCATCGTTTTTGTCATTTCGTCATTTTTTTCAAATCTTCAAAAATGATGAAAAACTGCGCGCTATAGTATGCCGTACGATATGGGCTATAGCCCACGGTCCAAAATGATGAGAAACGAGGCTAACTTTTTTTTTCAAAATTTCAAAAAACATGGGCTATAACCCATCGTTTTTGTCATTTTGTCATTTTTTTCAAATCCTCAAAAATGATGAAAAACGGCGCGCTATAGTATGCTGTACGATATGGGCTATAGCCCATGGTCCAAAATGATGAGAAACGAGGCTAACTTTTTTTTTCAAAATTTTAAAAAACATGGGCTATAACCCATCGTTTTTGTCATTTCGTCATTTTTTTCAAATCTTCAAAAATGATGAAAAACTGTGCGCTATAGTATGCCGTACGATATGGGCTATAGCCCACGGTCCAAAATGATGAGAAACGAGGCTAACTTTTTTTTTCAAAATTTAAAAAAACATGGGCTATAACCCATCGTTTTTGTCATTTCGTCATTTTTTTCAAATCTTCAAAAATGATGAAAAACTGCGCGCTATAGTATGCCGTACGATATGGGCTATAGCCCACGGTCCAAAATAATGAGAAACGAGGCTAACTTTTTTTTTCAAAATTTAAAAAAACATGGGCTATAACCCATAGTTTTTGTCATTTCGTCATTTTTTTCAAATCCTCAAAAATGATGAAAAACGGCGCGCTATAGTATGCCGTACGATACGGGCTATAGCCCATGGTCCAAAATGATGAGAAACGAGGATAACTTTTTTTTTTTTAATTTCAAAAAACATGGGCTATAACCCATCGTTTTTGTCATTTCGTCATTTTTTTTAAATCCTCAAAAATGATGAAAAACGGCGCGCTATAGTATGCCGTACGATATGGGCTATAGCCCATGGTCCAAAATGATGAGAAACGAGGCTAACTTTTTTTTTCAAAAAAACATGGGCTATAACCCATCGTTTTTGTCATTTCGTCATTTTTTTCAAATCTTCAAAAATGATGAAAAACTGCGCGCTATAGTATGCCGTACGATATGGGCTATAGCCCACGGTCCAAAATGATGAGAAACGAGGCTAACTTTTTTTTTCAAAATTTCAAAAAACATGGGCTATAACCCATCGTTTTTGTCATTTCGTCATTTTTTTCAAATCCTCAAAAATGATGAAAAACGGCGCGCTATAGTATGCCGTACGATATGGGCTATAGCCCATGGTCCAAAATGATGAGAAACGAGGCTAACTTTTTTTTCCAAAATTTCAAAAAACATGGGCTATAACCCATCGTTTTTGTCATTTCGTCATTTTTTTCAAATCCTCAAAAATGATGAAAAACGGCGCGCTATAGTATGCCGTACGATATGGGCTATAGCCCATGGTCCAAAATGATGAGAAACGAGGCTAACTTTTTTTTTCAAAATTTCAAAAAACATGGGCTATAACCCATCGTTTTTGTCATTTCGTCATTTTTTACAAAACTTCAAAAATGATGAAAAACTGCGCGCTATAGTATGCCGTACGATATGGGCTATAGCCCACGGTCCAAAATGATGAGAAACGAGGCTAACTTTTTTTTTCAAAATTTCAAAAAACATGGGCTATAACCCATCGTTTTTGTCATTTTGTCATTTTTTTCAAATCCTCAAAAATGATGAAAAACGGCGCGCTATAGTATGCCGTACGATATGGGCTATAGCCCATGGTCCAAAATGATGAGAAACGAGGCTAACTTTTTTTTTCAAAATTTCAAAAAACATGGGCTATAACCCATCGTTTTTGTCATTTCGTCATTTTTTTCAAATCTTCAAAAATGATGAAAAACTGCGCGCTATAGTATGCCGTACGATATGGGCTATAGCCCACGGTCCAAAATGATGAGAAACGAGGCTAACTTTTTTTTTCAAAATTTTAAAAAACATGGGCTATAACCCATCGTTTTTGTCATTTCGTCATTTTTTTCAAATCCTCAAAAATGATGAAAAACGGCGCGCTATAGTATGCCGTACGATATGGGCTATAGCCCATGGTCCAAAATGATGAGAAACGAGGCTAACTTTTTTTTTTCAAAATTTCAAAAAACATGGGCTATAACCCATCGTTTTTGTCATTTCGTCATTTTTTTCAAATCTTCAAAAATGATGAAAAACTGCGCGCTATAGTATGCCGTACGATATGGGCTATAGCCCACGGTCCAAAATGATGAGAAACGAGGCTAACTTTTTTTTCCAAAATTTCAAAAAACATGGGCTATAACCCATCGTTTTTGTCATTTCGTCATGTTTTTTCAAATCCTCAAAAATGATGAAAAACGGCGCGCTATAGTATGCCGTACGATATGGGCTATAGCCCATGGTCCAAAATGATGAGAAACGAGGCTAACTTTTTTTTTCAAAATTTCAAAAAACATGGGCTATAACCCATCGTTTTTGTCATTTCGTCATTTTTTTCAAATCCTCAAAAATGATGAAAAACGGCGCGCTATAGTATGCCGTACGATACGGGCTATAGCCCATGGTCCAAAATGATGAGAAACGAGGATAACTTTTTTTTTTTTAATTTAAAAAAACATGGGCTATAACCCATCGTTTTTGTCATTTCGTCATTTTTTTCAAATCCTCAAAAATGATGAAAAACGGCGCGCTATAGTATGCCGTACGATATGGGCTATAGCCCATGGTCCAAAATGATGAGAAACGAGGCTAACTTTTTTTTTCAAAAAAACATGGGCTATAACCCATCGTTTTTGTCATTTCGTCATTTTTTTCAAATCTTCAAAAATGATGAAAAACTGCGCGCTATAGTATGCCGTACGATATGGGCTATAGCCCACGGTCCAAAATGATGAGAAACGAGGCTAACTTTTTTTTTCAAAATTTCAAAAAACATGGGCTATAACCCATCGTTTTTGTCATTTCGTCATTTTTTTTAAATCCTCAAAAATGATGAAAAACGGCGCGCTATAGTATGCCGTACGATATGGGCTATAGCCCATGGTCCAAAATGATGAGAAACGAGGCTAACTTTTTTTTCCAAAATTTCAAAAAACATGGGCTATAACCCATCGTTTTTGTCATTTCGTCATTTTTTTCAAATCCTCAAAAATGATGAAAAACGGCGCGCTATAGTATGCCGTACGATATGGGCTATAGCCCATGGTCCAAAATGATGAGAAACGAGGCTAACTTTTTTTTTCAAAATTTCAAAAAACATGGGCTATAACCCATCGTTTTTGTCATTTCGTCATTTTTTTCAAATCTTCAAAAATGATGAAAAACTGCGCGCTATAGTATGCCGTACGATATGGGCTATAGCCCACGGTCCAAAATGATGAGAAACGAGGCTAACTTTTTTTTTCAAAATTTTAAAAAACATGGGCTATAACCCATCGTTTTTGTCATTTCGTCATTTTTTTCAAATCCTCAAAAATGATGAAAAACGGCGCGCTATAGTATGCCGTACGATATGGGCTATAGCCCACGGTCCAAAATGATGAGAAACGAGGCTAACTTTTTTTTTCAAAATTTCAAAAAACATGGGCTATAACCCATCGTTTTTGTCATTTCGTCATTTTTTTCAAATCCTCAAAAATGATGAAAAACGGCGCGCTATAGTATGCCGTACGATATGGGCTATAGCCCACGGTCCAAAATGATGAGAAACGAGGCTAACTTTTTTTTTCAAAATTTCAAAAAACATGGGCTATAACCCATCGTTTTTGTCATTTCGTCATTTTTTTCAAATCTTCAAAAATGATGAAAAACTGCGCGCTATAGTATGCTGTACGATATGGGCTATAGCCCACGGTCCAAAATGATGAGAAACGAGGCTAACTTTTTTTTTCAAAATTTCAAAAAACATGGGCTATAACCCATCGTTTTTGTAATTTCGTCATTTTTTTTAAATCCTCAAAAATGATGAAAAACGGCGCGCTATAGTATGCCGTACGATATGGGCTATAGCCCATGGTCCAAAATGATGAGAAACGAGGCTAACTTTTTTTTTCAAAAAAACATGGGCTATAACCCATCGTTTTTGTCATTTCGTCATTTTTTTCAAATCTTCAAAAATGATGAAAAACTGCGCGCTATAGTATGCCGTACGATATGGGCTATAGCCCACGGTCCAAAATGATGAGAAACGAGGCTAACTTTTTTTTTCAAAATTTCAAAAAACATGGGCTATAACCCATCGTTTTTGTCATTTCGTCATTTTTTTCAAATCCTCAAAAATGATGAAAAACGGCGCGCTATAGTATGCCGTACGATATGGGCTATAGCCCATGGTCCAAAATGATGAGAAACGAGGCTAACTTTTTTTTCCAAAATTTCAAAAAACATGGGCTATAACCCATCGTTTTTGTCATTTCGTCATTTTTTTCAAATCCTCAAAAATGATGAAAAACGGCGTGCTATAGTATGCCGTACGATATGGGCTATAGCCCATGGTCCAAAATGATGAGAAACGAGGCTAACTTTTTTTTTCAAAATTTCAAAAAACATGGGCTATAACCCATCGTTTTTGTCATTTCGTCATTTTTTTCAAATCTTCAAAAATGATGAAAAACTGCGCGCTATAGTATGCCGTACGATATGGGCTATAGCCCACGGTCCAAAATGATGAGAAACGAGGCTAACTTTTTTTTTCAAAATTTCAAAAAACATGGGCTATAACCCATCGTTTTTGTCATTTCGTCATTTTTTTCAAATCTTCAAAAATGATGAAAAACTGCGCGCTATAGTATGCCATACGATATGGGCTATAGCCCACGGTCCAAAATGATGAGAAACGAGGCTAACTTTTTTTTTCAAAATTTCAAAAAACATGGGCTATAACCCATCGTTTTTGTCATTTCGTCATTTTTTTCAAATCCTCAAAAATGATGAAAAACGGCGCGCTATAGTATGCCGTACGATACGGGCTATAGCCCATGGTCCAAAATGATGAGAAACGAGGATAACTTTTTTTTTTTAAATTTCAAAAAACATGGGCTATAACCCATCGTTTTTGTCATTTCGTCATTTTTTTTAAATCCTCAAAAATGATGAAAAACGGCGCGCTATAGTATGCCGTACGATATGGGCTATAGCCCATGGTCCAAAATGATGAGAAACGAGGCTAACTTTTTTTTTCAAAAAAACATGGGCTATAACCCATCGTTTTTGTCATTTCGTCATTTTTTTCAAATCTTCAAAAATGATGAAAAACTGCGCGCTATAGTATGCCGTACGATATGGGCTATAGCCCACGGTCCAAAATGATGAGAAACGAGGCTAACTTTTTTTTTCAAAATTTCAAAAAACATGGGCTATAACCCATCGTTTTTGTCATTTCGTCATTTTTTTCAAATCCTCAAAAATGATGAAAAACGGCGCGCTATAGTATGCCGTACGATATGGGCTATAGCCCATGGTCCAAAATGATGAAAAACGAGGCTAACTTTTTTTTCCAAAATTTCAAAAAACATGGGCTATAACCCATCGTTTTTGTCATTTCGTCATTTTTTTCAAATCCTCAAAAATGATGAAAAACGGCGCGCTATAGTATGCCGTACGATATGGGCTATAGCCCATGGTCCAAAATGATGAGAAACGAGGCTAACTTTTTTTTTCAAAATTTCAAAAAACATGGGCTATAACCCATCGTTTTTGTCATTTCGTCATTTTTTTCAAATCTTAAAAAATGATGAAAAACTGCGCGCTATAGTATGCCGTACGATATGGGCTATAGCCCACGGTCCAAAATGATGAGAAACGAGGCTAACTTTTTTTTTCAAAATTTCAAAAAACATGGGCTATAACCCATCGTTTTTGTCATTTTGTCATTTTTTTCAAATCCTCAAAAATGATGAAAAACGGCGCGCTATAGTATGCTGTACGATATGGGCTATAGCCCATGGTCCAAAATGATGAGAAACGAGGCTAACTTTTTTTTTCAAAATTTCAAAAAACATGGGCTATAACCCATCGTTTTTGTCATTTCGTCATTTTTTTCAAATCTTCAAAAATGATGAAAAACTGTGCGCTATAGTATGCCATACGATATGGGCTATAGCCCACGGTCCAAAATGATGAGAAACGAGGCTAACTTTTTTTTTCAAAATTTCAAAAAACATGGGCTATAACCCATCGTTTTTGTCATTTCGTCATTTTTTTCAAATCCTCAAAAATGATGAAAAACGGCGCGCTATAGTATGCCGTACGATATGGGCTATAGCCCATGGTCCAAAATGATGAGAAACGAGGCTAACTTTTTTTTCCAAAATTTCAAAAAACATGGGCTATAACCCATCGTTTTTGTCATTTCGTCATTTTTTTCAAATCCTCAAAAATGATGAAAAACGGCGTGCTATAGTATGCCGTACGATATGGGCTATAGCCCATGGTCCAAAATGATGAGAAACGAGGCTAACTTTTTTTTTCAAAATTTCAAAAAACATGGGCTATAACCCATCGTTTTTGTCATTTCGTCATTTTTTTCAAATCTTCAAAAATGATGAAAAACTGCGCGCTATAGTATGCCGTACGATATGGGCTATAGCCCACGGTCCAAAATGATGAGAAACGAGGCTAACTTTTTTTTTCAAAATTTCAAAAAACATGGGCTATAACCCATCGTTTTTGTCATTTCGTCATTTTTTTCAAATCTTCAAAAATGATGAAAAACTGCGCGCTATAGTATGCCATACGATATGGGCTATAGCCCACGGTCCAAAATGATGAGAAACGAGGCTAACTTTTTTTTTCAAAATTTCAAAAAACATGGGCTATAACCCATCGTTTTTGTCATTTCGTCATTTTTTTCAAATCCTCAAAAATGATGAAAAACGGCGCGCTATAGTATGCCGTACGATACGGGCTATAGCCCATGGTCCAAAATGATGAGAAACGAGGATAACTTTTTTTTTTTAAATTTCAAAAAACATGGGCTATAACCCATCGTTTTTGTCATTTCGTCATTTTTTTTAAATCCTCAAAAATGATGAAAAACGGCGCGCTATAGTATGCCGTACGATATGGGCTATAGCCCATGGTCCAAAATGATGAGAAACGAGGCTAACTTTTTTTTTCAAAAAAACATGGGCTATAACCCATCGTTTTTGTCATTTCGTCATTTTTTTCAAATCTTCAAAAATGATGAAAAACTGCACGCTATAGTATGCCGTACGATATGGGCTATAGCCCACGGTCCAAAATGATGAGAAACGAGGCTAACTTTTTTTTTCAAAATTTCAAAAAACATGGGCTATAACCCATCGTTTTTGTCATTTCGTCATTTTTTTCAAATCCTCAAAAATGATGAAAAACGGCGCGCTATAGTATGCCGTACGATATGGGCTATAGCCCATGGTCCAAAATGATGAAAAACGAGGCTAACTTTTTTTTCCAAAATTTCAAAAAACATGGGCTATAACCCATCGTTTTTGTCATTTCGTCATTTTTTTCAAATCCTCAAAAATGATGAAAAACGGCGCGCTATAGTATGCCGTACGATATGGGCTATAGCCCATGGTCCAAAATGATGAGAAACGAGGCTAACTTTTTTTTTCAAAATTTCAAAAAACATGGGCTATAACCCATCGTTTTTGTCATTTCGTCATTTTTTTCAAATCTTCAAAAATGATGAAAAACTGCGCGCTATAGTATGCCGTACGATATGGGCTATAGCCCACGGTCCAAAATGATGAGAAACGAGGCTAACTTTTTTTTTCAAAATTTCAAAAAACATGGGCTATAACCCATCGTTTTTGTCATTTTGTCATTTTTTTCAAATCCTCAAAAATGATGAAAAACGGCGCGCTATAGTATGCTGTACGATATGGGCTATAGCCCATGGTCCAAAATGATGAGAAACGAGGCTAACTTTTTTTTTCAAAATTTTAAAAAACATGGGCTATAACCCATCGTTTTTGTCATTTCGTCATTTTTTTCAAATCTTCAAAAATGATGAAAAACTGTGCGCTATAGTATGCCGTACGATATGGGCTATAGCCCACGGTCCAAAATGATGAGAAACGAGGCTAACTTTTTTTTTCAAAATTTAAAAAAACATGGGCTATAACCCATCGTTTTTGTCATTTCGTCATTTTTTTCAAATCTTCAAAAATGATGAAAAACTGCGCGCTATAGTATGCCGTACGATATGGGCTATAGCCCACGGTCCAAAATAATGAGAAACGAGGCTAACTTTTTTTTTCAAAATTTAAAAAAACATGGGCTATAACCCATAGTTTTTGTCATTTCGTCATTTTTTTCAAATCCTCAAAAATGATGAAAAACGGCGCGCTATAGTATGCCGTACGATACGGGCTATAGCCCATGGTCCAAAATGATGAGAAACGAGGATAACTTTTTTTTTTTTAATTTCAAAAAACATGGGCTATAACCCATCGTTTTTGTCATTTCGTCATTTTTTTTAAATCCTCAAAAATGATGAAAAACGGCGCGCTATAGTATGCCGTACGATATGGGCTATAGCCCATGGTCCAAAATGATGAGAAACGAGGCTAACTTTTTTTTTCAAAAAAACATGGGCTATAACCCATCGTTTTTGTCATTTCGTCATTTTTTTCAAATCTTCAAAAATGATGAAAAACTGCGCGCTATAGTATGCCGTACGATATGGGCTATAGCCCACGGTCCAAAATGATGAGAAACGAGGCTAACTTTTTTTTTCAAAATTTCAAAAAACATGGGCTATAACCCATCGTTTTTGTCATTTCGTCATTTTTTTCAAATCCTCAAAAATGATGAAAAACGGCGCGCTATAGTATGCCGTACGATATGGGCTATAGCCCATGGTCCAAAATGATGAGAAACGAGGCTAACTTTTTTTTCCAAAATTTCAAAAAACATGGGCTATAACCCATCGTTTTTGTCATTTCGTCATTTTTTTCAAATCCTCAAAAATGATGAAAAACGGCGCGCTATAGTATGCCGTACGATATGGGCTATAGCCCATGGTCCAAAATGATGAGAAACGAGGCTAACTTTTTTTTTCAAAATTTCAAAAAACATGGGCTATAACCCATCGTTTTTGTCATTTCGTCATTTTTTACAAAACTTCAAAAATGATGAAAAACTGCGCGCTATAGTATGCCGTACGATATGGGCTATAGCCCACGGTCCAAAATGATGAGAAACGAGGCTAACTTTTTTTTTCAAAATTTCAAAAAACATGGGCTATAACCCATCGTTTTTGTCATTTTGTCATTTTTTTCAAATCCTCAAAAATGATGAAAAACGGCGCGCTATAGTATGCCGTACGATATGGGCTATAGCCCATGGTCCAAAATGATGAGAAACGAGGCTAACTTTTTTTTTCAAAATTTCAAAAAACATGGGCTATAACCCATCGTTTTTGTCATTTCGTCATTTTTTTCAAATCTTCAAAAATGATGAAAAACTGCGCGCTATAGTATGCCGTACGATATGGGCTATAGCCCACGGTCCAAAATGATGAGAAACGAGGCTAACTTTTTTTTTCAAAATTTTAAAAAACATGGGCTATAACCCATCGTTTTTGTCATTTCGTCATTTTTTTCAAATCCTCAAAAATGATGAAAAACGGCGCGCTATAGTATGCCGTACGATATGGGCTATAGCCCATGGTCCAAAATGATGAGAAACGAGGCTAACTTTTTTTTTTCAAAATTTCAAAAAACATGGGCTATAACCCATCGTTTTTGTCATTTCGTCATTTTTTTCAAATCTTCAAAAATGATGAAAAACTGCGCGCTATAGTATGCCGTACGATATGGGCTATAGCCCACGGTCCAAAATGATGAGAAACGAGGCTAACTTTTTTTTCCAAAATTTCAAAAAACATGGGCTATAACCCATCGTTTTTGTCATTTCGTCATGTTTTTTCAAATCCTCAAAAATGATGAAAAACGGCGCGCTATAGTATGCCGTACGATATGGGCTATAGCCCATGGTCCAAAATGATGAGAAACGAGGCTAACTTTTTTTTTCAAAATTTCAAAAAACATGGGCTATAACCCATCGTTTTTGTCATTTCGTCATTTTTTTCAAATCCTCAAAAATGATGAAAAACGGCGCGCTATAGTATGCCGTACGATACGGGCTATAGCCCATGGTCCAAAATGATGAGAAACGAGGATAACTTTTTTTTTTTTAATTTAAAAAAACATGGGCTATAACCCATCGTTTTTGTCATTTCGTCATTTTTTTCAAATCCTCAAAAATGATGAAAAACGGCGCGCTATAGTATGCCGTACGATATGGGCTATAGCCCATGGTCCAAAATGATGAGAAACGAGGCTAACTTTTTTTTTCAAAAAAACATGGGCTATAACCCATCGTTTTTGTCATTTCGTCATTTTTTTCAAATCTTCAAAAATGATGAAAAACTGCGCGCTATAGTATGCCGTACGATATGGGCTATAGCCCACGGTCCAAAATGATGAGAAACGAGGCTAACTTTTTTTTTCAAAATTTCAAAAAACATGGGCTATAACCCATCGTTTTTGTCATTTCGTCATTTTTTTCAAATCCTCAAAAATGATGAAAAACGGCGCGCTATAGTATGCCGTACGATATGGGCTATAGCCCATGGTCCAAAATGATGAGAAACGAGGCTAACTTTTTTTTCCAAAATTTCAAAAAACATGGGCTATAACCCATCGTTTTTGTCATTTCGTCATTTTTTTCAAATCCTCAAAAATGATGAAAAACGGCGCGCTATAGTATGCCGTACGATATGGGCTATAGCCCATGGTCCAAAATGATGAGAAACGAGGCTAACTTTTTTTTTCAAAATTTCAAAAAACATGGGCTATAACCCATCGTTTTTGTCATTTCGTCATTTTTTTCAAATCTTCAAAAATGATGAAAAACTGCGCGCTATAGTATGCCGTACGATATGGGCTATAGCCCACGGTCCAAAATGATGAGAAACGAGGCTAACTTTTTTTTTCAAAATTTTAAAAAACATGGGCTATAACCCATCGTTTTTGTCATTTCGTCATTTTTTTCAAATCCTCAAAAATGATGAAAAACGGCGCGCTATAGTATGCCGTACGATATGGGCTATAGCCCACGGTCCAAAATGATGAGAAACGAGGCTAACTTTTTTTTTCAAAATTTCAAAAAACATGGGCTATAACCCATCGTTTTTGTCATTTCGTCATTTTTTTCAAATCCTCAAAAATGATGAAAAACGGCGCGCTATAGTATGCCGTACGATATGGGCTATAGCCCACGGTCCAAAATGATGAGAAACGAGGCTAACTTTTTTTTTCAAAATTTCAAAAAACATGGGCTATAACCCATCGTTTTTGTCATTTCGTCATTTTTTTCAAATCTTCAAAAATGATGAAAAACTGCGCGCTATAGTATGCTGTACGATATGGGCTATAGCCCACGGTCCAAAATGATGAGAAACGAGGCTAACTTTTTTTTTCAAAATTTCAAAAAACATGGGCTATAACCCATCGTTTTTGTAATTTCGTCATTTTTTTTAAATCCTCAAAAATGATGAAAAACGGCGCGCTATAGTATGCCGTACGATATGGGCTATAGCCCATGGTCCAAAATGATGAGAAACGAGGCTAACTTTTTTTTTCAAAAAAACATGGGCTATAACCCATCGTTTTTGTCATTTCGTCATTTTTTTCAAATCTTCAAAAATGATGAAAAACTGCGCGCTATAGTATGCCGTACGATATGGGCTATAGCCCACGGTCCAAAATGATGAGAAACGAGGCTAACTTTTTTTTTCAAAATTTCAAAAAACATGGGCTATAACCCATCGTTTTTGTCATTTCGTCATTTTTTTCAAATCCTCAAAAATGATGAAAAACGGCGCGCTATAGTATGCCGTACGATATGGGCTATAGCCCATGGTCCAAAATGATGAGAAACGAGGCTAACTTTTTTTTCCAAAATTTCAAAAAACATGGGCTATAACCCATCGTTTTTGTCATTTCGTCATTTTTTTCAAATCCTCAAAAATGATGAAAAACGGCGCGCTATAGTATGCCGTACGATATGGGCTATAGCCCATGGTCCAAAATGATGAGAAACGAGGCTAACTTTTTTTTTCAAAATTTCAAAAAACATGGGCTATAACCCATCGTTTTTGTCATTTCGTCATTTTTTTCAAATCTTCAAAAATGATGAAAAACTGCGCGCTATAGTATGCCGTACGATATGGGCTATAGCCCACGGTCCAAAATGATGAGAAACGAGGCTAACTTTTTTTTTCAAAATTTTAAAAAACATGGGCTATAACCCATCGTTTTTGTCATTTCGTCATTTTTTTCAAATCCTCAAAAATGATGAAAAACGGCGCGCTATAGTATGCCGTACGATATGGGCTATAGCCCACGGTCCAAAATGATGAGAAACGAGGCTAACTTTTTTTTTCAAAATTTCAAAAAACATGGGCTATAACCCATCGTTTTTGTCATTTCGTCATTTTTTTCAAATCCTCAAAAATGATGAAAAACGGCGCGCTATAGTATGCCGTACGATATGGGCTATAGCCCACGGTCCAAAATGATGAGAAACGAGGCTAACTTTTTTTTTCAAAATTTCAAAAAACATGGGCTATAACCCATCGTTTTTGTCATTTCGTCATTTTTTTCAAATCTTCAAAAATGATGAAAAACTGCGCGCTATAGTATGCTGTACGATATGGGCTATAGCCCACGGTCCAAAATGATGAGAAACGAGGCTAACTTTTTTTTTCAAAATTTCAAAAAACATGGGCTATAACCCATCGTTTTTGTAATTTCGTCATTTTTTTTAAATCCTCAAAAATGATGAAAAACGGCGCGCTATAGTATGCCGTACGATATGGGCTATAGCCCATGGTCCAAAATGATGAGAAACGAGGCTAACTTTTTTTTTCAAAATTTCAAAAAACATGGGCTATAACCCATCGTTTTTGTCATTTCGTCATTTTTTTCAAATCTTCAAAAATGATGAAAAACTGCGCGCTATAGTATGCCGTACGATATGGGCTATAGCCCACGGTCCAAAATGATGAGAAACGAGGCTAACTATTTTTTTCAAAATTTCAAAAAACATGGGCTATAACCCATCGTTTTTGTCATTTCGTCATTTTTTTCAAATCCTCAAAAATGATGAAAAACGGCGCGCTATAGTATGCCGTACGATATGGGCTATAGCCCATGGTCCAAAATGATGAGAAACGAGGCTAACTTTTTTTTTCAAAATTTCAAAAAACATGGGCTATAACCCATCGTTTTTGTCATTTCGTCATTTTTTTCAAATCTTCAAAAATGATGAAAAACTGCGCGCTATAGTATGCCGTACGATATGGGCTATAGCCCATGGTCCAAAATGATGAGAAACGAGGCTAACTTTTTTTTTCAAAATTTCAAAAAACATGGGCTATAACCCATCGTTTTTGTCATTTCGTCATTTTTTTCAAATCTTCAAAAATGATGAAAAACTGCGCGCTATAGTCTGCCGTACGATATGGGCTATAGCCCACGGTCCAAAATGATGAGAAACGAGGCTAACTATTTTTTTCAAAATTTCAAAAAACATGGGCTATAACCCATCGTTTTTGTCATTTCGTCATTTTTTTCAAATCCTCAAAAATGATGAAAAACGGCGCGCTATAGTATGCCGTACGATATGGGCTATAGCCCATGGTCCAAAATGATGAGAAACGAGGCTAACTTTTTTTTCCAAAATTTCAAAAAACATGGGCTATAACCCATCGTTTTTGTCATTTCGTCATTTTTTTCAAATCTTCAAAAATGATGAAAAACTGCGCGCTATAGTATGCTGTACGATATGGGCTATAGCCCACGGTCCAAAATGATGAGAAACGAGGCTAACTTTTTTTTTCAAAATTTCAAAAAACATGGGCTATAACCCATCGTTTTTGTCATTTCGTCATTTTTTTCAAATCCTCAAAAATGATGAAAAACGGCGCGCTATAGTATGCCGTACGATATGGGCTATAGCCCACGGTCCAAAATGATGAGAAACGAGGCTAACTTTTTTTTTCAAAATTTCAAAAAACATGGGCTATAACCCATCGTTTTTGTCATTTCGTCATTTTTTTTAAATCCTCAAAAATGATGAAAAACGGCGCGCTATAGTATGCCGTACGATATGGGCTATAGCCCATGGTCCAAAATGATGAAAAACGAGGCTAACTTTTTTTTTCAAAATTTCAAAAAACATGGGCTATAACCCATCGTTTTTGTCATTTCGTCATTTTTTTCAAATCTTCAAAAATGATGAAAAACTGCGCGCTATAGTATGCCGTACGATATGGGCTATAGCCCACGGTCCAAAATGATGAGAAACGAGGCTAACTATTTTTTTCAAAATTTCAAAAAACATGGGCTATAACCCATCGTTTTTGTCATTTCGTCATTTTTTTCAAATCCTCAAAAATGATGAAAAACGGCGCGCTATAGTATGCCGTACGATATGGGCTATAGCCCATGGTCCAAAATGATGAGAAACGAGGCTAACTTTTTTTTTCAAAATTTCAAAAAACATGGGCTATAACCCATCGTTTTTGTCATTTCGTCATTTTTTTCAAATCTTCAAAAATGATGAAAAACTGCGCGCTATAGTATGCCGTACGATATGGGCTATAGCCCATGGTCCAAAATGATGAGAAACGAGGCTAACTTTTTTTTTCAAAATTTCAAAAAACATGGGCTATAACCCATCGTTTTTGTCATTTCGTCATTTTTTTCAAATCTTCAAAAATGATGAAAAACTGCGCGCTATAGTATGCCGTACGATATGGGCTATAGCCCACGGTCCAAAATGATGAGAAACGAGGCTAACTATTTTTTTCAAAATTTCAAAAAACATGGGCTATAACCCATCGTTTTTGTCATTTCGTCATTTTTTTCAAATCCTCAAAAATGATGAAAAACGGCGCGCTATAGTATGCCGTACGATATGGGCTATAGCCCATGGTCCAAAATGATGAGAAACGATGCTAACTTTTTTTTTCAAAATTTCAAAAAACATGGGCTATAACCCATCGTTTTTGTCATTTCGTCATTTTTTTCAAATCTTCAAAAATGATGAAAAACTGCGCGCTATAGTATGCCGTACGATATGGGCTATAGCCCACGGTCCAAAATGATGAGAAACGAGGCTAACTATTTTTTTCAAAATTTCAAAAAACATGGGCTATAACCCATCGTTTTTGTCATTTCGTCATTTTTTTCAAATCCTCAAAAATGATGAAAAACGGCGCGCTATAGTATGCTGTACGATATGGGCTATAGCCCATGGTCCAAAATGATGAGAAACGAGGCTAACTTTTTTTTTCAAAATTTCAAAAAACATGGGCTATAACCCATCGTTTTTGTCATTTCGTCATTTTTTTCAAATCTTCAAAAATGATGAAAAACTGCGCGCTATAGTATGCCGTACGATATGGGCTATAGCCCACGGTCCAAAATGATGAGAAACGAGGCTAACTTTTTTTTTCAAAATTTCAAAAAACATGGGCTATAACCCATCGTTTTTGTCATTTCGTCATTTTTTTCAAATCCTCAAAAATGATGAAAAACGGCGCGCTATAGTATGCCGTACGATATGGGCTATAGCCCATGGTCCAAAATGATGAGAAACGAGGCTAACTTTTTTTTTCAAAATTTCAAAAAACATGGGCTATAACCCATCGTTTTTGTCATTTCGTCATTTTTTTCAAATCTTCAAAAATGATGAAAAACGGCGCGCTATAGTATGCCGTACGATATGGGCTATAGCCCACGGTCCAAAATGATGAGAAACGAGGCTAACTTTTTTTTTCCAAAATTTCAAAAAACATGGGCTATAACCCATCGTTTTTGTCATTTCGTCATTTTTTTCAAATCTTCAAAAATGATGAAAAACTGCGCGCTATAGTATGCCGTACGATATGGGCTATAGCCCACGGTCCAAAATGATGAGAAACGAGGCTAACTATTTTTTTCAAAATTTCAAAAAACATGGGCTATAACCCATCGTTTTTGTCATTTCGTCATTTTTTTCAAATCCTCAAAAATGATGAAAAACGGCGCGCTATAGTATGCCGTACGATATGGGCTATAGCCCATGGTCCAAAATGATGAGAAACGAGGCTAACTTTTTTTTTCAAAATTTCAAAAAACATGGGCTATAACCCATCGTTTTTGTCATTTCGTCATTTTTTTCAAATCTTCAAAAATGATGAAAAACTGCGCGCTATAGTATGCCGTACGATATGGGCTATAGCCCACGGTCCAAAATGATGAGAAACGAGGCTAACTTTTTTTTTCAAAATTTCAAAAAACATGGGCTATAACCCATCGTTTTTGTCATTTCGTCATTTTTTTCAAATCCTCAAAAATGATGAAAAACGGCGCGCTATAGTATGCCGTACGATATGGGCTATAGCCCATGGTCCAAAATGATGAGAAACGAGGCTAACTTTTTTTTTCAAAATTTCAAAAAACATGGGCTATAACCCATCGTTTTTGTCATTTCGTCATTTTTTTCAAATCTTCAAAAATGATGAAAAACGGCGCGCTATAGTATGCCGTACGATATGGGCTATAGCCCACGGTCCAAAATGATGAGAAACGAGGCTAACTTTTTTTTTCCAAAATTTCAAAAAACATGGGCTATAACCCATCGTTTTTGTCATTTCGTCATTTTTTTCAAATCTTCAAAAATGATGAAAAACTGCGCGCTATAGTATGCCGTACGATATGGGCTATAGCCCACGGTCCAAAATGATGAGAAACGAGGCTAACTTTTTTTTTTCAAAATTTCAAAAAACATGGGCTATAACCCATCGTTTTTGTCATTTCGTCATTTTTTTCAAATCCTCAAAAATGATGAAAAACGGCGCGCTATAGTATGCCGTACGATATGGGCTATAGCCCATGGTCCAAAATGATGAGAAACGAGGCTAACTTTTTTTTCCAAAATTTCAAAAAACATGGGCTATAACCCATCGTTTTTGTCATTTCGTCATTTTTTTCAAATCCTCAAAAATGATGAAAAACGGCGCGCTATAGTATGCCGTACGATATGGGCTATAGCCCATGGTCCAAAATGATGAGAAACGAGGCTAACTTTTTTTTTCAAAATTTCAAAAAACATGGGCTATAACCCATCGTTTTTGTCATTTCGTCATTTTTTTCAAATCTTCAAAAATGATGAAAAACTGCGCGCTATAGTATGCCGTACGATATGGGCTATAGCCCACGGTCCAAAATGATGAGAAACGAGGCTAACTTTTTTTTTCAAAATTTCAAAAAACATGGGCTATAACCCATCGTTTTTGTCATTTCGTCATTTTTTTCAAATCCTCAAAAATGATGAAAAACGGCGCGCTATAGTATGCCGTACGATATGGGCTATAGCCCATGGTCCAAAATGATGAGAAACGAGGCTAACTTTTTTTCCCAAAATTTCAAAAAACATGGGCTATAACCCATCGTTTTTGTCATTTCGTCATTTTTTTCAAATCTTCAAAAATGATGAAAAACTGCGCGCTATAGTATGCCGTACGATATGGGCTATAGCCCACGGTCCAAAATGATGAGAAACGAGGCTAACTTTTTTTTTCAAAATTTCAAAAAACATGGGCTATAACCCATCGTTTTTGTCATTTCGTCATTTTTTTCAAATCCTCAAAAATGATAAAAAACGGCGCGCTATAGTATGCCGTACGATATGGGCTATAGCCCACAGTCCAAAATGATGAGAAACACGTCTAACCATTAGACATGCGATAACTACAACACGGAACAAAAGAAACAAAAAATAAGTGTGAATTGTCTGGAGCCAGTAGCTCAGTGTGTTAGAATGCTGCCACATGATCGGGAGATGGTGGGTTCAAAGCCCACTCAGGTTCAAACAAAAAAATAAAGGGGCCAATCCCACCCCATTCTTTACTGACACTTTGCATTCCACACTAACATCAACTAGCACAGAAAAGCTGTGTTGTAGTAACCAGCAGTTAGCTCAGTGTGATGAGTGGCTCTACTTGTCATCCACAGGTCCAGGGTTCGAATCCCACATTAGTCATGTGGCTATGTGACACTTTGCTTTGCACACTGACTTTCAGAAGGACAACTTTAAAGCAGCCCAGAAATTCACCATGTTTGTGTGCCTCAATGGCCCAGTGGATAAGTCAAATGATATCCGTAGTATACCTAGTAGAAGTGTGCCGGTTCAAACCGGCAAAGACTCATGTCAAAAAACATGGGCTATAACCCATCGATTTGTTCAAATTTCCTCACACTGATTTCCAGAAGGACAACTTTAAAGCAGCCCAGAAATTCACCATGTTTGTGTGCCTCAATGGCCCAGTGGATAAGTCAAATGATATCCGTAGTATACCTAGTAGAAGTGTGCCGGTTCAAACCGGCAAAGACTCATGTCAAAAAACATGGGCTATAACCCATCGTTTTTTTCATTTTTTCAAATTTCCTCAATTTCCGCAATTTCCAAATTTTTCCAAATTTCAAGTTAGCCTAAATTGCGGAAATTGCGGAATTCAGGAAATTTCAGAAATTGCAAATTGCGGAAATTGCGGAATTCAGGAAATTTCAGAAATTGCAAATTGCGGAAATTGCGGAATTCAGGAAATTTCAGAAATTGCAAATTGCGGAAATTGAGGAAATTGAGGAAATTTGAAAAAATGAAAAACACGATGGGTTATAGCCCATGTTTTTTGACATGAGTCTTTGCCGGTTTGAACCGGCACACTTCTACTAGGTATACTACGGATATCATTTGACTTATCCACTGGGCCATTGAGGCACACAAACATGGTGAATTTCTGGGCTGCTTTAAAGTTGTCATTCTGGAAATCAGTGTGTAAAGCAAAGTGTCACAGTTTTGACCAGGATTTGAACCCTGGACCTGTGGCTCTCCAGGACAGCCTCTCATCACAGTGAGCTAACTGCTGGATGCTACTACAAAGCTTTTTTGTTTGTTTTCTTCTTCTGAAATCGGTCTTGAACGTAAAGATATGAGTCAGGTTCGAACCGGCACACTTCTACTAGGTATACTACGGATATCATTTGACTTATCCACTGGGCCATTGAGGCACACAAACATGGTGAATTTCTGGGCTGCTTTAAAGTTGTCCTTCTGGAAATCAGTGTGTAAAGCAAAGTGTCACAGTTTTGACCAGGATTTGAACCCTGGACCTGTGGCTCTCAATGACAGACTCTCATCACAGTGAGCTAACTGCTGGATACTACTACAAAGCTTTTTTGTTTGTTTTCTTCTTCTGAAATCGGTCTTGAACGTAAAGATATGAGTCAGGTTCGAACCGGCACACTTCTACTAGGTATACTACGGATATCATTTGACTTATCCACTGGGCCATTGAGGCACACAAACATGGTGAATTTCTGGGCTGCTTTAAAGTTGTCCTTCTGGAAATCAGTGTGTAAAGCAAAGTGTCACAGTTTTGACCAGGATTTGAACCCTGGACCTGTGGCTCTCCAGGACAGCCTCTCATCACAGTGAGCTAACTGCTGGATACTACTACAAAGCTTTTTTGTTTGTTTTCTTCTTCTGAAATCGGTCTTGAACGTAAAGATATGAGTCAGGTTTGAACCGGCACACTTCTACTAGGTATACTACGGATATCATTTGACTTATCCACTGGGCCATTGAGGCACACAAACATGGTGAATTTCTGGGCTGCTTTAAAGTTGTCCTTCTGAAAGTCAGTGTGCAAAGCAAAGTGTCACATAGCCACATGACTAATGTGGGATTCGAACCCTGGACCTGTGGATGACAAGTAGAGCCATTCATCACACTGAGCTAACTGCTGGTTACTACAACACAGCTTTTCTGTGCTAGTTGATGTTAGTGTGGAATGCAAAGTGTCAGTAAAGAATGGGGTGGGATTGGCCCCTTTATTTTTTTGTTTGAACCTGAGTGGGCTTTGAACCCACCATCTCCCGATCATGTGGCAGCATTCTAACACACTGAGCTACTGGCTCCAGACAATTCACACTTATTTTTTGTTTCTTTTGTTCTTCTGTAAACTCATAAAGTTTTTCACTCCGTGAGATCAGCCAAAGAGTCGAAGGATAACTAAGACTAATAACTTTTTTTTCCAAAATTTCAAAAAACATGGGCTATAATCAATCGTTTTTTTTTCATTTATTGCGGAAATTGCGGAAATGGAAATTGCGGAAATTGCAATTGCGGAAATTGCGGAATTGCGGAAATTGCGGAAATGGTAATAACGGAAATTGCGAAATTGCGAAATTGCGGAAATTGCGGAAATGGAAATTGCGGAAATTGTGGAAATGGAAATTGCGGAAATTGTAAATTTTACAAAAATGTTGCGGAATAAATGAAAAAAACGATGGATTATAGCCCATGTTTTTTGAAATTTTGGAAAAAAAAGTTATCCTCGTTTCTCATCATTTTGGACCGTGGGCTATAGCCTATATCGTACGGCATAACCCCCAACCGTTACTTTTCAGGAAACAGGGGGAGAGAGCACCGTCTCCCGATGGTCCTTCCCAGCACCTTGATGTCATGACATGGGACTTGAACCGGCCAACTGTCTGAAGCAGAGGCAACGGGTCAAGCGCTCAACACCATTGAGCCAAGGCACCTTGGGGCATTCAGCAGATGTCTCCTGGTGCTTTTGAGTTTTTATTTTTTATTCAAGAAAGTCAGTGTGCAAAGCAAAGTGTCACAGAGCCACATGACTAATGTGGGATTTGAACCCTGGACCTGTGGATCACAAACAGAGCCACTCATCACACTGAGCTAACTGCTGGTTACTACAACACAGCTTTTCTGTGCTAGTTGATGTTAGTGTGGAATGCAAAGTGTCAGTAAAGATTTGAGTATGTCGGGGTTTGAACCGGCACACTTCTACTAGTTATACTACGATATCATTTGACTTATCCGTTGGTCCACTGAGGCACACAATCATGGGGAATTTCTGTGCTGCTTTAAAGTTGTCCTTCTGAAAGTCAGTGCAAAGCAAAAAATGAAAATGTAAATTTTACATTTCAACAGTGTTTGTGTGTGCACGCTTCGATAACCAGTGTTGGACCTGTAAGGCAGGGATACTCAAATAGATTTACCTGTGGGCCACATTACAAAAATGGCAAGGGGCCAGGGGCCAGTAGATAAAATTACGACATTAATGATACTTGATAACTTCTCTCTTTCAATTGCTTTATTTTCGCAAAATGTATCAAAGTACAATGTGCATGCACACAATATGTAAATAAATAAATGTGTTACATTTTCTTGCATAAACACAAAGAGCTGTTTCCATAACTGCACAAATTATTGCACATAACATGAGTAGCTGTTATAATAACATAATAACATAACATGAGTAGCTCTTTGCCTGACTGCCTGCCTGTCTGTCTGTCTGTCTGTCTGTCTGTCTGTCTGTCTGTCTGTCTGTCTGTCTGTCTGTCTGTCTGTCTGTCCATGAGTAGTTATTTGTCTGTCTGTCAATGAGTAGCTGTCTTACTGTCTGCCTGTCTATGAGTAGCTGTCTGCCTGCCTGTCTATGAGTAGCTGTCTGTCTGCCTGCCTGCCTGTCCAATTGTCCATGAGTAGCTGTCTGTCTGCCTGTCTGAGTAGTTGTCTGCCTGCCTGCCTAATTGTCCATGAGTAGCTGTCTGTCTGCCTGTCTATGAGTAGCTGTCTGCCTGCCTGCCTAATTGTCCACGAGTAGCTGTCTGTCTGCCTGTCTATGAGTAGCTGTCTGCCTTCCTGCCTGTCCAATTGTCCATGAGAAGCTGTCTGCCTGCCTGTCCAATTCTCCATGAGTAGCTGTCTGTCTGCCTGTCTATGAGTAGCTGTCTGACTGCCTGCCTGTCCAATTCTCCATGAGTAGCTGTCTGTCTGTCTGTCTATGAGTAGCTGTCTGCCTGCCAGCCAGCAAGTTGGTTAACAGAAAATAAATTGTTATGGCTGAGTAAAATAAAATACAATAAACACAATTTGCCTGAAAATAGATTACCCAGCTATGACCTTTTTCATGAAAAAAAAATGAGTATTGATATGGCTGACTGAGTAAAATAAAACAATCTACCTGAAAATAGATAGCTATAACTGAAGAGCAATTTCCGCAATTTCCGCAATTACAATTTCCGCAATTTCTGCAATTTCCATTTCCGCAATTTCCTCAATTTCCTTTTACGCAATTTCCGCAATTTCCATTCCACCATTTCCACCATTTCCGCAATTTCCGCAATTTCCATTTCCGCAATTTCCGCAATTTCCATTTCCACCATTTCCGCAATTACAATTTCCGCAATTTCCGCAATTTCCATTTCCATTTCCAACTATTAATGGCAGCTGGGTTTCATCATTCAAATAAAATAGAATTCTGTCCGTTTAGCTATAAAATTGTCAGGGAATAGGGATACACAGTATATGTCTTTCATTTGCATTGCATCTCCCCCCCCCCCCCAAGCTTTTATTTTCGTTCGAGTAATAGTACAACTCTAATAGTATTACTTATAATAATGTAATTAAAGATAACTTCATTCAGATGTATTTCTTTTTATTTCATTTTCCAGATTTTTTTAAAAGATTTTAATTGGTGGGCCAGTCATAATGGTCTGAGGGGCCTGAGGTTGAGTATCACTGCTGTAAGGGTCCATTTGGTTGATGAGAAACGAGGATAACTTTTTTTTCAAATTTAAAAAAAACATGGGCTATAACCAAAAGCTCAAAAATGATGAAAAACGGCGCGTGTATGCATCCGTCTGGGTGACAGCAGACTGGTGGGCGAGCGCTGGCATTTTGGGTCAGATCAACATAGGCTATATGGAAAGAATTCTGTACTGGCCATATATGGAGCCTTGAGTGTGTACAGGGTTTGATGACATCAGTACACCGTTAAACCTTGGTGTACTCAACATGTTCGGGTTCCCAATGGGGCTCTATGGGCTGGCTACTAGACTAACAAGTTACCATGAGCGTCAGTCCACTGTGGGTGGTCCAGATCTTGACCTAAGATACAATATGTCACGAGGCAAACTTTACAATTGACATCTAACCACTTTAATGGATTGAACCACTATAACTATAGGCTATATGGACTTTAAATAAAATAATAAAAACAATTCATTATATACGGACCATAACACTGCAGTGTCTGCTGTTGGACACTAGATGGCGGCCAAAAGTCAGGTTTGCAGTCTGTCCACAGCAAGCACTTGCACGCAGGCACACCCTACCACCAGTCATTAAGACATGTTAATCAAGTTATTTGTTTTGTTGGCATGAAAACATTTCATTTAAACGTCGAGAGAGATTGCTGCTTCATTTTACAGCCTTTTGTAAGGCTGTGGAATGCACTTCCCATTGCAGTCAGAACTGCAGCATCACTCCCAATCTTCCGTAGTCTGAAAACCCACCTTTTCAGACTCCATCATGGCCCATAGCACTTACCCTACCCCCTTAGATAGCATTTATGTACTTGGATAGCATTTGATAGACTTATAGCATGTTATGTAGACAGCACTATAATTGCATTGTATGTAGTCATAGCACGTCATAGTACATATGTATAGCATAATTTATATATACTATGTAGTTTCATTATATAGATATTCCACTGTTACTTTCTTAGCTTACGCATGTTTCATGATAAATGCTTTTATGTGATGTATTCCCATGCTTTTTTGTTCTTGCTTAATGTAAATCGCTCTGGATTAAGAGCGTCTGCTAAATGCCTAAATTGTAAATTGCTGTGCAACAGTGACACTTGGTGGTGAACAAACGCTATTTTCGTGCTCATTCTCGTGACAGACAAAGGGATCCAGGGACCCACATAGCTGTCTATAGGAGTGGTTGCACTACTCAAAAAAGAAGGTATGTTCCAAACTGGCCAGAAATAAAGACAGACACAAGTTAATTATTGTTTTACAGTAAAAAAATGAAACAAAAAACTAAAACAAAACAAGATTTTATTAAAGAAGCATAAAAAATAAAACTCTTGATACATATCTCATAACCGTCAAGTCAGCTGAAATTATAGCATTATACAATGTTTTCCCGGCTCACGGTTAAAAGGTCATAAACTTTCAAATAAAATATATTTCAATTTTAAAATTTTCTTCAATAATTTTTTTTCTCATTTTGTTATAAATTGCTTATATGTTGTACACAGGAAAAAAAAAAAAAAAAGAAATAAAATCAAATAAATTTGAAGTAATAGAAAAGGGTCACATTATTGTCTGGGATATTTAGGTACGCAAATAAAATTGTAAAAATAAAATGTGTAAAAAGTGTATTTATTTTTTTGTATTTTTTTGTATTTTTGTCTTTCCTTCTTTCCTCTTAAAAATTATGATCTAACGCCTGGCGGCTCGAAGACATGCAGATGGTTAACTTACAAAGAATGATACATGTTCTTAAAAACTACACTTATCTTCAATTGGAAGTCCTTTTTAAACTTTTAATTTATTTTTTGTTGAAAAACGCGTTCCCAAATGATTGTATTCAGGGGGTATTTACACACACACACACACACACACACACACACACACACACACACACACGCACACACAATACAGGTCAAATGCCTGAAATCTTTAAAACTTTGCTGACATTTTTCATTTTGGTTCCGCATACAAAAAGAATTAAAGCAAAACAAATAAAACAAAACACAAGCGGGAGCGGGAGGGAGGGAGAATTGGCGCTGACCTTTCCGCACCCCCGCTTTGTCGTGGAAAAAAAAATGTCAGAGGTCACCAGAGGTCACTGGCTAGCATGCCTCAAAGAACCCTGTTTTCAAACCCCCTTCAGAGGGAATAGGGGGGGGGGGGGGGAATTCAGCTTAAAAAAAGGAAAAGAAAATCAGCAGTCAGTATGAGAATATCTGTACCTTTCCTTTTTTTCCCATTTTCTGTTTCTTTTGTTTGTTTTTTTAAATACGTTTTTTTTTTTTTTTTTTAAACAACTAATCTACTGTACATTACCCTAAAAATGGTATCACTCTGATTGGCCAGAGGTTTGGGTGTCGTCGCGGTGCAACGGCCTCTGATTGGCCAGAGGTTTGGGCGTCGTGGTGATCTTTATAGATCCACCAATCACCATGGCATGTTCGACAACCATTCATTTCTTTGAATAAAAAAAACATTCAATTTAAATAAACAAAACTCGGGATATTTAGCCGAATGGCTTTAGAAGAATCCAACTCGATGCAGACATTAGAAACCTCTCACACGCACGCACACACACCTATGCGCACACGCGCGCGCACACACACACACACACACACACACACACCTGACTCCAGCGACAGGGGTGGGGATTGCCAGTTTTTAAACGTGACACCAGAGCTGGGCAATTAACACAAAAGGATTTATGGAAACCGACATTTAGAAATGGCGGCGATGTGGATCTGAAGTGCCGTCGCCCCGCCTGGTGTACGTACGCAGTACATCAACCGTCCCACAGGAGGGCAGCAACGAGGGGGAGGAAGTGCACTGTGGAGGGTTTCGGAAGGGATGGGTATCTAGGCTCTGCTGCGCCGGGCTAGCCTAGCATACGGGCTAGCCTAGCATACGGGCTGGCCTAGCATACGGGCTAGCCTAGCATACGGGCTGGCCTAGCATACGGGCTGGTCTAGCATACGGGCTAGCCTAGCATACGACAACTAGCAGATATTACCGTTTGTGCCGTGCTGCACCGCTCCATTCCAAATCCCACCCGGGTTGTGCTTATAACCACGCCCCCGCTTCTGTGGCCAACGCGGAAATGTCTCTCAGCTCCATTGGTCACCGCTAAACCCCTTATCCCTAAAGTTCTTTGCCATTTTGAAAAAAAACATTTTTGAATAGTTCAACTAGCCAATCTAGCTTGTAGACTGGCCATTTTAACTATTTAAAAAAAAGTTTAGCAAAATAGTAAAAAATGGCAAAGAAGTTTAGGGATAAGGGGTTTAGCGGTGGGCGAAAATGGAGCCCTAAATATATTAGCCTACTATATGAACCGTCTCAAGCGAACTTGAGCACTGCGAAGTTCACTGAGCCGACTCCAGTTTGCGACCCGATAAAGGACAGAATAGTAAATCATGTTCTGGGCGAGAGAGCGTTCCCCCGACTGCCACTCAAAGTGGCTATACTGGCCAATCACAGCCCAACAGGGTAGGTTTTCGGTTAGCGCGCTGCTGTAACAGCTAGCCTAGCGTACGACACGACAACCAGCGGATATTACAGTTTGTTCCTCGGAGTGTCTCAGTAGGGAGTTGCACCGTAAAATAAAAAGCACCGTAAGAAAAGAAAAAAAGCACCATAGGCGCGAGGCTCCGGGCGAAACGGAGACCCACTAATTACAGACAGCTGATCCCAGGCTCCTCCACCTCCTCCGCGCTGCCCATGCCTCGTGGGACTGCGACCGTTCAAGTCGGAAAGGAAACACACACACACACACACACACACACACACACACATACATACGTACGTACACACACAACTGCAGTGTTGAACCAGGACAGCCACGTATTAGATCAACTGTCCGTCTGTCGCTACACATAAACGTAGCGACCGTACGGTCAGGCGTCTGGTGGCGGAGAGGAGACGCTGACCAGTTCAAAGCGCTGAGGCTCGTTAGCGCTGTCCGTTTCTATTGGCCAGTTAGGCTGGGGGTCGTTTTGTAGCACCAGTTATTTAACCCATTTTGGTGTTAGCATCATGTTATGCTTTAGCTATTGAAAAATAGCAGATCTACAAGCTCATAGCGCGCTACGAGCTTGTAGGTCTGCTATTTTTGAAAAAAATCGAAGAACGACTGACATAGAAACATAGCTTTTTCAGAAAACTGTCACAATGTAGAAGACATTTTTTTAATCTGATCTCAGGTCAGAATGAAAACTGTCAGGATGTAGAAGACATTGTTAGAATCTGATCTCAGGTAAGAATGGGTTAACAGCAGCAGCAACTTATCCTCCCGTTAACTCAACTTTGTTTAGTTTTTTAGTTTTTCAAATCGTCTGCTGTCTAAACAAAACGTTGGACGCGTCATCATCCCTCCTTCCCTAAACGTTCCACAAAACTCCTGATCCCTTTCCGTCCGATCTGCGATTATACATCAAGGGAGGGAAACCTTAAACGCTCTCTCTGAAGAGGAAGCCCGTACGGCCGCCTGGGCCTCGTTTAACCAGCCACACCTCCCCCCGGCCCCCCGCCCGATTGCTCGCAATGACTAGGCCGTACGGGCTCTTTTGACTAGAGCTCAAAAACGCGCGGGTCGGCCCTCTTGGCTCTACCGCGGAGCATAAACCAGGCCATACTTTTTATTCACAGGCGGTGGCTCAGGGTGTATAGAGTGGCCGGATGGTAACCGCAAGGTTGCCAGTTCAAAGCCTGTGGGCCTCCCCAGAGTTAGTGTCGAAGTGTCCTTGAGCAAGACTCTGAACCCCTAATTGCTCCTGATGTGCAGGCTGGTGCCTTGCATGATTTCTGCCGCCATCGGTGTATGAATAGGGGAATGTGATGCACAATCTATGTAAAGCGTTTGGATAAAAGGCGTTATATGAATGCACCATTTACCATTTAAGAGGAACCCGGTCGAACACCTGCACGCAGGTGTAGATGACCAGTTGTAGATGACCAGGTGTAGCCCGGTCGGGGGAAAAGAAAAAATAATTTGCTTGACATTCTGCAGCTGTTGGGATTGGAACACGATCAGAGTGTCTGTGGAAGCCCTGGATGACCGAAGCTACTAGCTGCCATTAAAAATTGTTTGATTATTCTGGCCGTCTCCGTCACTCAACGAACGAGAAGCTGGAGAGACGTCTGGATGCAGTACATGGTAGGAAGCTGTCTGACTGCAGTGCATGGTAGGAAGCTGTCTGGATGCAGTGCATCGTAGGAAGCCGTCTGGGTGCAGTGCATGCGTCGTAGGAAGCTGTCTGGGTGCAGTGCATCGTAGGAAGCTGTCTGGGTGCAGTGCATCGTAGGAAGCCGTCTGGGTGCAGTGCATCGTAGGAAGCCGTCTGGGTGCAGTGCATCGTAGGAAGCCGTCTGGGTGCAGTGCATCGTATAGGAAGCCGTCTGGGTGCAGTGCATCGTAGGAATCTGTCTGGATGCAGTGCATCGTAGGAAGCCGTCTGGGTGCAGTGCATCTTAGGAAGCCCTTAAAGCGTCAAAGTCAGTTTGGAGATCGTTTTCGTTGATTCGATTCCGTCGTCATGGCTTTGTCTCTCGATTGGATAAAAAGGTTCACGACAAAGGAAGGAAGAAGCGCTACACACGACCACAACGACAAACCTACTCCAAACCATCCTCACACCAACATGTCTAACATGTCCAACATGTCCGACACGCACGTTATTTTAAAACAGAAACCCAAGAAATACACGGAACAAACTCTCGAAACCCGATGGGTTGCGCGACGCCAACAGGCTCATGAGATGAGTGGCTCCCGTTCACACGCAGCTTATGAAAAAGATAAAGAAAATAAAAATGAAACGACACAGGACGAGTCTCCTGAGAACTAATGACTTCTCCTCCACATAGTGCATGTGAGTCCGCATATAGTGCACCGGAGTGAGTACATCTCTATGGCAGTGGTCCGGGGACCCCCTGGGGGTCCTTGAGGGACAGCTAAAATGATAGTTTGGAACCAAATGGACCCTTATGGGTCTGTAACTCTCAAGAGTTAAATTGTTACATTGATTTTACAATAATATATCGGGGGTCCCAGAGATAGAAATGCCATTAAATGGGGGTCCGTAGACTAATGCATGTCAAACTGGGGGGTCCTTGAAATTAAATGGGTTGAGAATCTTGTTAAAATCTTCTCTCATGGGGGTCCCTGGCATATCTTTTCAAAATGGGGATCCGCGGACTAATTAGTGTCAATTTGGGGGTCCTTGACATGAAAAAGGTTTATGTGCTATGGAGTACATCTCCATAGAATTGATAGCACCATTTCTAAAAAAGAATAAATTAGCAAAAGAACAGTGGATCAACAAGCTGTCAACGACGCGCCAATACAGATACTGTACTCTATACAGCACAGTAGAGTACAGTGATGAGAGTACAGTGGGTCATTTGAGAGAGTGCCATACAGCTTGGCTGTGTTAGATTGGGGGGGGGGGGGGGGTGGAAGACAAAAGAAAATGCACTAAATAAACATATTATTTTCATTGAGTGGAGGTGGGGAGGGAGGGGGGTTGCAGTGCATGAAAAAGACGACGGCTGACTTAACACCAACCCGGTGTCGTCTCAACATCACCCCCCCCTCCCCTCACCCCCCCCCCCCCCCCTCACCACCGCCGCCGTCTCCAGAAGGACCCGACAGTCAAGGCGTGCGAGGAGATGGCCCATCAACGTCTCTCCCTTTCACTTCAGAACACAACGCCGTGAACTAGCCAACACTACACATGTCACAAAGTCACTTAAAAAGAGTACAAAAAGGTTTCTTAAAAAGACCACACACACACACTGGATAGAACTCTATCTAAGTGTAACAGACACGGGGGGTGGGGGGGGGGGCAGATGGATGGATGGATTCACCGCTTCTTCCAATTTCCCATTGGTTCAGAGGAATTCAGGGGGGGGGGGGGGACACCTCAAGTCATCTTAATCCAAACACACGAATGTCTCCTCGTGTAGGAATCATAACCATTATCTCTAACACATCACGATGTGCATTCAAATCTACCCTGACTCTCTCTCTCTCTCACACACACACACGCACACACACACACACACACACATACACACACACACACGCATACATACATACATACATAAGTGAGCGCAACACTGGGCTCGTTTCGAGCAGGAAGAGAGATGCAGATAAGATTGTCAGGCAAACCAAAAAGGAATTAGGAGAAAACTGACCACATTCCTTCAAACATTAGATTATTAAAATCACGTTTTTTCCCCCCGATCGTGAAAAAAAAAAAAAAAAAACGATAGCCACAGGGTTTCACAGCGTTAGGGGGGAGGGGGGGTAGTCAACGTTTAGTTTACAAAAAAACATTTTATTATTTTATTCCTTTAAGGTGATTTTTAGTGAACGTATACGAGTTACATTCCACTTTCTCTCCTATTTGCTCCTCATTCACGTAGAATTAATGGAGACTAAGAAACGTCTTCATATTATTTGTGTGGCGCTAAAAAAATAAAACTAAGAACCCGCGGATGTGAGTCTAAGTTCGTTAAGAGACGGCGGCTATCTTGGCTCCTCCTCCTCCTCGCCGGGCTTTGAGTCGAGATAAAGCACGTCCCCGAGGCGAAGGAACCGCAGCGTATGAAGTAAACGCTTCACGATAAATAACGACAACAGAATGATCGCAGGAGGAGGAGGAGCAGAGCGGGACGGACGGCGTTTCAAGGCCGGGGCCGACGGTCCCCTCCCGACCCCGAAGTAACCACGAGAAAGGAGAAGAAATAAAACAACGAGGAAATGAGTAGAAAAAAGTGCACACGGGGCCGATAGCGAAGCGGCTTCGTCGAAAAATATCTTGCTAAGTACAAAAAGAGTCCAGAAGGAGGAAAAAAGAGGCTTAGTGAGTGAAAGCAGGAAGAGAAGGACATCTTGAAGAAGTCAGAACACAACGGAGACACAGAGAGAGAGAGAGAGAGTGGCCGCGTCAGCAGACTGGACTATGTGGCGCTGTGTGTGCTGATTCCGGGTCAGCCACTATGTGGCGCCGTGTGTGCTGATCCCAGGTCAGCCACTATGTGGCGCCATGTGTGTGCTGATCCCGGTTCAGCCACTATTTTGTGGCGCTGTGTGTGCTGACCGCGGCCCAGAAAACGAAGGCCTGAATAAAGATAAGACACTGGTTTCCTTCTGCGAGGCAACGTCGTGACATTTAGCGTCCGTAAATATCCTCACAGCTTCTGCCTCGGCAGGCCAGCTAAATGGTCTTCACTCAAGAGAACAAGTCATAATTATTATTATTATTGTAATTATTATTATTATTATTAATCTTGACATAGTTATTGGCAATAAATCAAACATCCATATAGTGTCATCATCGTCTGTTATTAATGCATTTTTCACGGTTCTTGTGCGCGCCAAGAAAGGTCGGTCGGTCCTTCCCCAATCCGGACGAGCCCCAAAAAAACATGTCTCGTGTTTTTTTTACCGCAGTAAGACAACTAAGCCCCTCCTCCTCCTACGGATTGGGGGTGTGGCGCCTCCTGGGAGGCGGGGCATTAGGAGAAGATGCGGATGCACTGCGTGGTGGGGGTGTGGCACACGGGACACTCGGGCTCCGCTGATTGGCAGATCTGCCCGGCGCAGTCCATGCAGAACAGGTTGTGGCCGCAGGGCACCAGGGCAGCCGTCACCTCGCTCTCGAAGCACACGAAGCAGTCTCTGTCCAAGAGATAGATTAGATTAGATTAATTAGATTAGATACAAACGAAGCAGTCTCTGTCCACAAAATAGATTAGATCAGATCTGTCGACAACATAGAGTCTAGTGATGGCGCTCGTTAATGTGTATCGATAACGAGCACCTTGTTGAGACGGGTTCTTATCGAGCATTTTATATTGTCTTGTGTAAAGACGGGAGACGATACATTCTGAACAGAACCAGAATCTTTTACTATAGGGCCTCAATCAAATCTTTTGATTAAGCTTCAAACCTCCCAGAACAAACTAATCCGACTCCTCCTAGGCCTATAGAGTCCATGACCCACCTTTATGCAACACATCTTGATGGCATAGGATGGCTCCGGGTAGAAAACAGAGTCGAGCAGTTGAAAATGGGGCTGACTTTCAAAATAGTAAATTCAGCCCTGCCCTCTGTGACCTCAGTCCCCATTTACTTAACCGATTTACCTCACAAAGGTGAGCAACTCTCACAGCCACAAGTTGTGGCTGTGAGAGTTGCTCACCAGATCATTATTTATACTCCCTCTAGTGTTGTGGCCCACAACACTAGAGGGAGTATAAATAATGATCTGGTGCCACCCACATATAGAACAAATATGGGTAAATCCACTTTCCACAGCACTGCCACTCAGGTGTGGAATGCCGCGCCCCCTTCCCTCAAAACAAACAAATCACTGGCTTCCTTTAAAACCGGTCTGAAAAATCACCTATCAATGTCAGCGGGTCAAAAGAAGAGAAGATGACTGCCCAACCTCCCTATGAGTGATTTATTTGTATTTAGATTTTTTGGTACTTACGCCTGTAAATAGTTTTCATGTTTTTGAGGTATCTCGATTACTGTCATCATTGTGTTGTGAATGAATGCATGGGACCCGAATGGAAACAAGACCGCAAGGTCTTGTTTCGGTGCTGTCCTTTTGAATAAATGTGCTTTGACTGTACCATGTACTGTTTTGCATTTGTTATTGTCTAATAAAATAATCAATCAATCAAAACCGTCCATACCTGTTGATGATGGCGCCGGCGGGGCCGATGCCCACCAGGCCCGGCCCCCCGCCGGCCCCGCCCACCGCCGGCCCCACGCCGGCCTTCAGCCGGCCCAGCATGGCGGCCATGCCGCTGGCCCCTACCCCGCCGCCCTCCGAGTCGGTGGGCGAGCCGCCGGGCAGCGAGGACGCCGAACACGACGAGTAGCCGGTGGACGAGCCCCCCGAGCTGGAGCTGGACGCCCCGGAGAAGGAGCCGCCGCTCCCCGGACCCCCAACGCCACCCTGGAACACACATTTAGGATGTATTAAAACCCATTCTGATATGAGATCAGATTCTAACAAATGTCTTCTATACATCCTGACACTTTTCTGAAAAAGCTATGTTTCTATGTCAGTCGTTCTTCGATTTTTCAAAATAGCAGATCTGCTATTTTTCAATAGCTGATAGATAAAATGGGTCTTATCTGTTTACAAACTAATGTCCAGTGGTCAATGTCTCATATTCTCCTTTTCCTGAACTATGATCCAGGCCGGATCATTCATATTGTCACCTTATGCTCCATATCATCATTTTACTCTTGGCCTACTGCCTGTTTATACAGCGTTGTTCCTAATCATCCTAAATGTCATGTCATTCAGGTTTATGGCCAAAATATGTTTTCATCTGTCCCATTTAATATCTTGTTGACTCCTTATTCAGTCTCCATGTTGTCTGCCACCAGCCACAAACGTGCAATAATGAAGGGTCTATTATGTTTGAGACTGCACGTATATGACCTTGGCCGAGTGAGATAGCTGCTCACTGAGTTAGGGAGTGTTCTTTCTCTGCCGAATGTTCAGTGAGGGAAAGAAGTTATCTACAGGTTGCCTGGCAACGCCTGCCTAGGCGCTCTCCAGGCTTCAATGAGCATCAATGACTGAACCAACTAACCAAGGAAGATGAACTCTGCGTCGCTACGCCATCCTCATCATCTAGGCGTTGGACTAATGAAAGAGCGCCAACACTGGTCTTGTAATCTGACATGGCGGACATGAAACATCTACAGCCAATGAACATTATATCAACAAATCTGACGTGATCTGCAGTATTTAGCCTGGAACAAATACTGTGAAGAGGAGTTCAGTTCGGAAGTTCAGTTCAGCTTCGGTGATTCATTTGGAATCAACAATTGAGTATTCTAAATTATATTGATGTAAATACTATTATCTGAACCATGTAGCACATTCTCTATGTAAATTGACTTTATACCTACTAAAATAATGGTTAAACCTTAAACTCTCTCCGATCTTTATTTCATCTGCCTCCAAATCATTTTTTAAGGTATGTTTCTATTTTTGGTACAGTGATGGTCATTTAAAGGGCTACTCACTCATTTTTAAGGTAAATACAGCACGGTATTTAATTGGTCTCCCTGCTGAGTTATTGAAGGTATAGATTTACAATGTTTTCTTAATTATACAGTCCTTGCAAAGCTATCGTCATTAAAAGATGGATTATATTTTTATATCCATCAATAGCTAAAGTATAACATAATGCTTAAAACACCAACAGGGGTTAAAGGAGAATATCATACTATCAGGCTTTCTTACCTATATTTGTAATATAAGCCCTCAACAGGCCGTTGGGTGTTTGTGCCACTTATTTCCATCAAAATAAGTATTAAAGTTAATAGGAACTGGTTGGAATATCGTGTTCCTTCCACGCGCTACGTCCAACCAGGGAAACTCCCCCCTGTCAGGTTGTAAAGGAGCAACTTGGACACTCAGGCATGAAGGAAGCATGAGTTCAAGTCCGTCAGCTAGGTCGGGAGGTAACAGAGGGGGTGCATGGCCCGCTGAGCTACAGCTGAGCTACAGTCAGGACTATGCTAGGTCTACATACAATGCTATTATTATACTGTATACATAAAAAAAGCTAGTGCTGTGTCTACATAAACTGCTATCTAAATGACATAAAGTTGAGCCTTTGCATACGCCTGTAAGGTCGTCGAGGCTAGGGGAGGGGCGTCGACTAAAACTATGACGAAAAATGTTCGTCGACTAACCTTTTTCACTGATGAAAACTAGAGCCATGATGACTAAAACTATGACTAAATATATTGTTGATTTTGTCAACAAATAACAACTAGACTAAAATGTGTTTGCTCAACATCCTTTTGTGGCTTCTATATAAAATACCTCAGAGTTAACCCGACGGTCGCGTATAGTTTGTTTTTCCTTTAGCAATAATTATCCCTTCAACGTAAAAGGCCGATTGTGACACACAAAAACAACAGTGCTGAAGAGGCGGTTCTCAGACTACGGGCTAAGATGGCGTCTGAAGAGGCCGAGCAGGGGCGGAACCCACCTGCAGCAGTGTTGTTTTCGTCGACTAAAACTAAGACGAAAAATGTTCGCCGACTACCTTTTTCCACTGAAGAAAACTAAATAGAAACTAAATGAAAACTGTGCTGACTAATGATGACTAAAACCAAGACTAAATATACTGACAATTTCGTCAACAAATAAAAACTAGACTAAAATGTTAGGAAGGGACTAGTGGACAAGAGATCCAGTATAAGTAATTTTACACTTGGTTGCATGTTGCTCACAACGCGTCGCAGTGAGCTTGTAGATCGGCTATTTGCATAGTCGACTAAATCAACTGTAGATTTAGTCGACTAAAATCTCATGACATTTAGTCAACTAAAACCAGACTAACACTAACACATTCCAGGTGACTAAAATGTGACTAAACTATTCAAGAGACTATGACTAAAACTAAAATCAAATCATTGCTGCCAAAAACAACACAGGGCGGAACCAGGAACTAACCTGCAGCCAGGCCAGCGTGCTGAGGGGGTCGCTCTGTGCGCGGCGCGCCATGGGGTGGTCCATGATGATGACCCCGCTCCCCGCTACGGCGCCGCCCAGGGGGGCGGGGCAGCAGCCGCCGTCCTGGGGCAGCGTGGGAGAGAGGCGTGGCGTGACCACGCCCCCTCCTCCGCTCAGCCCGCTGCTGTTGCGCCGGAGCGGCGGCTGATGATGATTGGACGAGGAGCAGGAGGAGGAGGCGGGGTTTGAGGAGGAGGAGGCGGAGCCTGACGCTTTGCCAGCGGCGGAGAACGGCGCCCAGATGTTGGCGGCGCTGAACTCGAAGCCGCCGCCTCCCCCTAGCTCCTCCCCCCCCCCTCCTCCTCCTCCTCCCGGCGTGGAGTCTCCGCCCCCGAAGGTGAAGCCACTTCCCCCTCCTCCCCCTCCGGAGCCCGTGCTGAAGGGACTGGTGGGGCTGGCGCCCTCCGCGGCTCTGCAAGGGGTCAAAAGGTCATTACAGTTAATAATAATAATAATAATAAAACTGTATTTGTATAGCACCTTTCATGACATGAAATGCAGCTCAAATTGCTTTACAGAACAATGGAGAAAGAAAGAAAAGCAATACAGTGAGGACATGAATAACAAAAAATAAAAGATCAATTAAAAGCAATGTTGTAGAAGTGGGTCTTGAGCTGTGCTTTAAAAATGTCTACAGAGGCTGCCTGTCGAAGGTACAGTGGGAGTTTGTTCCATGCCATCGGCCCCTAGAAGCAAAAAGCTGCTTCCCCGTATTTTTTTAGGCAAAGCGAGCAGGCCAGCAGTGGAAGACCTTAGGGGGCGGTTTGGGACATATTTAGGCAGGCAGTCATGTAGGTAGGAAGGTGCGAGACCATTGAGAGCTTTATATTATTATATAACCAAAACCAGAGCCTTAGATGTAGACGTTCACTTCATGGGGCTTCAGTCCAATGGAGGCTCTCCTACATAGACTTCTATTAGGAAGTAGGCAGAAATGCATTGGACTCAGCCCAGCTTTAATGATCTTAAATCCCTTTTATTTGAGATTGTTTTGTAGTAATCGTACAACATAAACATTAAAGAGACTTTACTTGTTACTGTACAATACTTTAAAACAGTTGTCATGTTGCACACATGCTTAAAAAATAGCTCTTATTTGCGCCGCCCTCGTTGAAAACAATGTATTTCCAACTCCAGCTTGTCTCAGTTCAGGCTCGGTTTCTGCCCCCTCAATGTCCTAACTCTGCTATTAGATGGCTCTGACCAAAACTAACTAAATAACCACAACTAAAATTAAAAAGATTAATACAAAAATAAACAACAACTATCTGAAACTGTATTGTGTGTGTTTACAGAACTAACAAACACTAACTGTAATTATAGACAAAGTGTCCTTACGTTTCGTTTGTGGCTCAAGTGTAATTTAAATAAAAAAACATTTTTTCTTCTGTTACACAATACTTACCTTTTCAATGCTGCAACCGACAAATAATTAGTATTGTATATTATATTGTATTATATTAAAAAAGACTAAAAAACTAATAAAAAACAAACTTAACCCGCTTATGGCCAAGGACGTGTTTTTTGACGTGCTATCAACAAATCCCTCAAGGCCAAGGACGTTGTGGACGTGGTAGACAATAATTCACAGGATCAAAAAATAATAATAAAATAATCATTTTTTTCCAGATTTTTTTGCATTTTATTTTTTATTTTTATGTAATCTACTAAAAACCGGCCGAAATCCGCGCGATCGTGCACTATCGTGCACGCGCGCCGTCTCTATGTGAATCGCGGCAAAAAATCTGATATTTTGGGAACTTCTGGGCTTGATTTGGGTGATTTTAGACTAACTTATGATGAAGCTATTGTTAGCCTAGCATTCCGACAGAGTGAGGCTATCTTGTAGGGGACAATCTTTCATTGGTTGTTTACGTCCTTTTGAACCGGAAGTGTTATACCAGTTTACACATTTTAGAGATTTTCAGCATAATGGTACGTTCCCGCCATCTGGTGGAAATCTTGGGGTACTACTTGAAAATGACTCTAAAAGATGATGTGATTGTATTTTAACGCAGATGTTTATTTTTGCATAAAAATGATGAATTAAGAAATGGGGCTTTCGCCAGAATTGGCTGGCGTTGGCCAGCAATCTAATGGCAATCTAAAAATGTGAGATGTGACCACAATGTCACAGATTGTCTCATTTTGAAGCTGCAAGTCTGTAGTTTACAATGATATAAGAATCTTCTTTCTAGCATTTCCCATTATTTATTAATAAGCATTTTAATACACCTTGGTTTCAGTGAACTAAAATGCTTCATTTTTGCTATAAGTGCTATAAGTAAACGATGGATCATGCTAGAGACATGGTTCTTATTTCTTTGTAAAGTGAAGAAATGCAGCTTGAAAATGAGATATTTGGTGACATTGTGCTCATATCGCACATATTTCTATTGTCATTCAAAAATTCGCCAAATCTGGCCTAAGGCACAAAAAGATGTGATTTAAGGCTGGTAATAAGAGGGTTAAACCATTAGCATTTTCAAAAAAGCTAAAACTAATAAAGAAAACCTAGCAAATCTGCTCAAAAAAAAGAAGAAAAATAATTAAAAACTGAACCGAATTTGAAAAAAAGAAAATATATATATATTCAAAACGAAGTAAAACTAAACTAAAAAAAGAAAAAAAAATCCGACCTTGAGCAGCGGGAGGCGCTGTTGTATCCGTCCGCCGCGTGGTGATAGGTGGAGGAGGCGGAGCCTCCCTCCGCTGTGTGGTGATAGGTGGAGGCGGAGGCCGACAGCTTCCGTCCTGAGGAGGAGGAGGACGAGGCGGAGTGGTGCATCATGGGAGGAGGAGGGGGGGGAGGAGGAGGAGGGGCAGGGGGCGGGGCTGAGCCGCCGGTGGCGGCGGCAGCGCTAGCAGGATGGTGATTGGTGGCCCGGGACCAGAGCGCCGCCCCCAGGCCTCCGCTCAACGCCCCCAGACCCTCCAGGCTGACGTCGGTGCCGTTGCTGTGGAAGTCGTTGTCCCCCTGGTGGTGGAAGGAGGTAGGGGTGTCGGGACCATAGTCGTTATTATTGTGATAAGAAGAAAAAAACAACAAAAAAACGCTCACAATAACGGTATCGCACCAGCCCATAGACATAATATAAAGGCTAGATGGCTCGCTTATCAGCTTAATGTTGTTTTATTATATGAACCTCATGTAAAATCATATCAGTATGCGAACGTCTCTGACGTTTATAACAAACCAAATCGGTTGAAAATTGGTTATTAAAAAGTACATGCCCCATAGACACAATGTCATGCTGCCCCGAGGTAAGATGGCCGCCATGTAGCAACGTCGCTCTCCATTGGCAAGAGCGCGGGTCTAGAGCCATCTAGCTTTCTTATATACAGTATATATATTGGTTGTTTTCACGTGGTCCCGTCCCATACCTGGAGGTCCACGAAGGCGCCGGTCCGCAGCGTGATGTGCGTCTCGATCTCCTCGCGGGCGCGGTCCACGTTCTCCGGCATGCCGGTCACCTCGAACACCGGGTCCTTCTCCCTGGAGGGGGTCACGATGTAGGTGTGGGTCTGCTGCTGGATGCGCTTGATGGTGGCCCCCTTGGGCCCCACGACCAGACCCACCACCCGGTAGGGCACCCGCACCTGGGGAGAGAGAGAGAGACCCATAAATATATGATGGTGGCCCCCTTGGGAATGTGAAAAGAAATTTTAAAGTAGATCCTGTGATCTTTTGTGGATAGATGTAATTTCTTGCGGTCTAGTAGGACTATAGTAAATAATCAAAAAATGAATCGCTATAAAGTTTTGCAAAAAAATACATATTTAGCCCCATGTTCGAATGCCCCCGCCCCCTGTCAAAAACAGCTAAAATCCCTAAAACGAAAGAAAGCCGCAAACGGGAAAAAACAATAACACTCATCTTTTACTTTCTCTAATAACAACCTAAAACATGAACCTTAAAGTTGTCCTTTAAGTGTATGTTGGGTGACCATGGGTGACAGGGCCTTCTGCACAGCTGCCCCTGAACCATAGACTGTAAAAAATATGGACAAAGCGTTCCGCGGGTCTAACATGAACATAAAATGAAGCCTGTCAGTCCTTCCAATGGAAGTCGCCATCTTTCTAGATCCGTTTTGGCCCAGCTCAGGCCAGCTGGCCCATTGGCTGGTCCAGACAACGAGGCGGGACTTCCCCCTTCTTCTTCGTTGGTTTTTATTTTGACTCGAGTGGGTGGGGGATCCCGTTCATAGACTGTAACGGTAGCCACGCCCCTCAGAACATGCGCGACTTTATGGTCATTTTTTTTATAAATGGGACCATAATTTTCCAAAAAGAATATTATGACATTAGAAATGAGACTTTAAACTAGTGACTGGAAGCAAAAAGTATTCATGACCATGTTTATTAAGGTAATACAGTCTAGGTGAAGTTGGGCCAAAATACATGGACTTCTATGGGGCTATGGGTTTTTCTGGGTCCAGTGACAGCGCCACAACAGGCCATTATATGAACTTTCATTTCCTTAGTGGCTTCACAAAATATCTGTCTGACTGCCCCCCTGCCCTGAACTGTGGAATTCCCATTTCCCTCCCTGCACACTTGAGAGCGCCACAGTCAATCGACTGCTTCAAGAGAGGACTAAAGACCTACCTTTTTAATAAGGTCTTCCCCCAAACCCACTGATTTTATTCCCTGACCTCATGTTCAATTACTGTTACTGTTGTTTTTTCTTGATGCTAAACTGTGTGCTTTTAATAGTGTAATTTTATTTCTTTTGCTTTTTCATACTGTTTTATATTTTTGCCTAATGCCTACTGTAGCACTTGGGCATTAGGCAAAAAACTGTAGATTCTGAGGAATGTAAAGTGCATTATAAATAAAATCCATTATTATTATTATGTTGACAAACTTTGTGTCCAACACAAACGTTGAAATCCCGTTGACAATGACCGGTTAATTTGATTTAATTAAAAATGTACCTAACCTCAGTAAAGCATACCTAAACCTAACCTCAGTAAAGAATACCTAAACCTAACCTCACTAACGCAGTGGCTGTTTCCAAGAACCCGAATCCGGAGAGGAAACCATATTAGCCTCACATCCACCTGCAGTACCCTCTGCCCACCGCTAGGGGGTACACATGCCCCATTTTAGAGACATGTGAGCTAAGGGGAAATAATAGTAAATCATTTCTGCAGTCACTTCTATTTCTGGACTTTATTCTGTTCATGTGTTGACATTTATTTATATATATATATATCTTGTGAATGAATGAGCGTCTCATCCACAACACAACGGGCCTCTGTTGTTGCTGGGCAGGACAATTATGGCTTAACCCATTCTGACCTGAGATCAGATTCATACAAGGTTTCCACTGGACACACACTGGTCTGATGAACCCATTCTGACCTGAGATCAGATTCAAAAAATGTCAGTCGCTCTTCGATTTTTCAAAAATAGCAGACCTACAAGCTTGTGGCGCGCCACTCGGTGGCGCGCTATGAGCTTGTAGATCTGCTATTTTTCAATAGCTAAAGCATAACATGATGCTAACACCAAAATGGGTTCCCGTTCAGAATGGGTTAACCCATTTAGGCCCGACGTCGAAATTAAATATAGTCTTCTGAAATACCTCATGTTTCTATATCGGTGGTGCTCAATATTTCATGTCAAGGACCCCCCCAAAAATGATATTGTAATTGGCCGCCAACCCCCATTTGAAAATATGTTGTTCCAGGTGACTACAAAACAATGACTACAACATGATGTAACGATATCATCCTCATGACTACAAAACAATGACTACAACATGATGTAACGATATCATCCTGATGACTACAAAACAATGACTACAACATGATGTAACGATATCATCCTGATGACTTCAAAACAATGACTACAACATGATGTAACGATATCATGTTGATGACTACAAAACAATGACTTCAACATGATGTAACGATATCATGTTGATGACTACAAAACAATGACTACAACATGATGTAACGATATCATCCTGATGACTACAAAACAATGACTTCAACATGATGTAACGATATCATCCTGATGACTACAAAACAATGACTTCAACATGATGTAACGATATCATCCTGATGACTACAAACCAATGACTACAACATGATGTAACGATATCATCCTGATGACTTCAAAACAATGACTACAACATGATGTAATGATATCATCTTGACGACTACAAAACAATGACTACAACATGACGTAGCGATATCATCCTGATGACTACAAAACAATGACTACAACACGATGTAACGATATCATCCTGACCACTACAAAACAATGACTACAAAACAATGACAACAACATGATGTAACGATATCATCCTGATGACTACAAAACAATGACTTCAACATGACGTAGCGATATCATCCTGATGACTACAAAACAATGACTACAACATGATGTAACGATATCATCCTGATGACTAAAAAACAATGACAACAACATGATGTAACGATATCATCCTGACGACTACAAAACAATGACAACAACATGACGTGACGATATCGTCCGACTCCCGAGCGGACCATGAGCCCAGAAGAAGCACTGCTGCCCAGAAGGCTATAGGGGGTCCTTACCTGTATGGTGGTCTGTCCAGGGAGGTGCGGGGGTCCGGGCAGGGACCCCGGCCCGGCCCCTCCGGTCCCTGCCGTGGCCCCGGGTCCTCCGGCCCCGCCCCCGGCCTTGCAGCGCGAGGCGCGGATCATGGAGAAGTGCTCGGCGGCCGACACGATCTCCCGCTTGGCCATCTCCACGTCCTCGCGGCGCCCGGTCACGATGAACACGGGGTCCTCGCCGCGCACCGGGGTCTTGATGTAGGTGTTGGTCTTGGCCCGCAGAGCCTTGATCTTACAACCTGGAAGACAAGGACCACGTTAAAGGTTTTAATGATCTTACAACCTGGAAGACAAGGACCACGTTAAAGGTTTTAATGATCTTACAACCTGGAAGACAAGGACCACGTTAAAGGTTTTAATGATCTTACAACCTGGAAGACAAGGACCACGTTAAAGGTTTTAATGATCTTATACAACCTGGAAGACAAGGACCACGTTAAAGGTTTTAATGATCTTATACAACCTGGAAGACAAGGACCACGTTAAAGGTTTTAATGATCTTACAACCTGGAAGACAAGAACCACGTTAAAGGTTTTAATGATCTTACAACCTGGAAGACAAGGACCACGTTAAAGGTTTTAATGATCTTACAACCTGGAAGACAAGAACCACGTTAAAGGTTTTAATGATCTTACAACCTGGAAGACAAGGACCACGTTAAAGGTTTTAATGATCTTATACAACCTGGAAGACAAGGACCACGTTAAAGGTTTAATGATCTTACAACCTGGAAGACAAGGACCACGTTAAAGGTTTTAATGATCTTATACAACCTGGAAGACAAGAACCACGTTAAAGGTTTTAATGATCTTACAACCTGGAAGACAAGGACCACGTTAAAGGTTTTAATGATCTTATACAACCTGGAAGACAAGGACCACGTTAAAGGTTTAATGATCTTACAACCTGGAAGACAAGGACCACGTTAAAGGTTTTAATGATCTTATACAACCTGGAAGACAAGAACCACGTTAAAGGTTTCATGATCTTACAACCTGGAAGACAAGAACCACGTTAGGTGTTATATTAGATGTGAAATGATCATGGAAAAATCATAATAGCATATATAAAAG
>NC_137873.1:9002609-9112609 GCF_963924005.1 Protomyctophum bolini | reverse complement strand
CCTCCTCCTCCTGGCGGGGGCCCTCCTCCGTGGAGCATGGGGTGGTGGTGGTGGTGGTACTGGGACCCCCCTCCTCCTCCTCCTCCTCCTCCTCCTCCGCCCGACGATGACACCCCGTAGTACTCGGGGGACGGGGAGCACGAGGAGGGTGAGTCCCGGGACCCCCCGCCTCCGCCCCCGCCCTGGTGGTGATGGTGGTGGTGGTGATGGTGGTGGTGATGCTGAGCATCGGCCAGCATCTGGAGGTCCACGTAGCCTCCTCCTCCTCCGTTCTCTACTAGCGGGGGGCTCGGCCCCCCACCACCCCCTTCCAGGGGGTCTCCGCCCACCCCCTGGGGGTGGACCCCCCCCACCCCGCCCTCCTTGTCCAGGGCCATGAGGGACAGCTGGTCGAGGGCGAAGCGCAGCGCGTCCTGGTGGTGCAGGTTGTTGTGGTGCTGGTGGTGGTGGTGATGGCTGCTGCTGCTGCTGCTAACGCCGTTGTTGTGGTGGTGGTGGTGGCCGTTGTTGTTGTTGTGGTGGTGGTTGTGATGGTTTTGGTGGTGGTTGTGGTGGTGGTGGAGGAGGACCTCGTCTTCGCGGGACATGAGGGACTCCTGGTCCGAGTCCCCCGCCCCTCCTCGACCCCCCACCCCCACCAACCCCCCGTTGCTGACCACCATGTCGTGGTCCAGGATGTCCGGGTGGAACAGTGGGCTAGGCATCGCTTATTATTATAAACCCCAAATACAAACGATTTAAGGATGGATGGATAACGACCGTCCCGTTGGATTCACATCTATGGACGACGTGGAGCGAAAGCTATGGGGTCGATTCCCCCCCTGGGACGTCTGTCTGTCTGTCTCTGGGACGTCTGTCTGCCCGCTCCTCTCCTCTCTCGACACAACACGCCCTCTCTGGAAGAGAAGAAGCGACACAAAGAGAAAGTTTAATACAATTTAAATTCATTTCAAATGAAGGGCTTTATCGGCTTTATCGAGGGGACTTAACATTTACATTGACAAGGCAATAAAAGAAAATGTAAATACAAAATAAATAAATAAATAAAATACCACAACACAAAGAGCAGATAATACATAATACAGTACCCCCCCCTAAAATAAAAATACTACACACCCAGTTTATCATGAGGAGGTGGCTGGCTGCTACAAATATTTGGAACAAAAAAACACAAACATCTATTAATTCAACCAAAGAATAAATTAATACTGTAGTTATAATGTTGTTGTTTTTTTAGGCGCCCATAAAGCTTTTGTCTGCCTGTGTTGTGTCGCTGAGCAGTGGCTGTCCCCTCAAAACAAAGTCCACTTCAAAATGAGAATAAAAACAACTAGAAATAAAGCACCCGGTTCCAAAGGGAACCCCCACCCCACCAGGACGGGACACTAACCCTCCTCACACTGACGTTAATGTGTCGGGTTTTAAAAATAAAACACCGTACTTTATATTCTAATGAAGGTAATAATGATAATAATAACAGCAGCAGCAGAGCTAATGTAGCCACCAGGCTAGCCCCAGCAGCAGCTCCACTCACTCTGCTACAGTCACGCTGTCGAGACCCTTTGTTTGGATGTAGCTCCTGATGCTAGCTGCTGTTAGCATCAGCCGCACCACACACACACACACACAGAGTACACACACACACACAGAGTACACACACACACAGAGTACACACAGCACGCACTTTCTCTCTCTGTCATGAATATTAGCTCTGAATAAAAACACAACCAAAGATACAGTGTCCAGACACAAACCTCCCCAAAAATAAAGGAAAGACCCCCCTCCCTAAATAATAAAGGCACAGGGACCCCCCCCCCCCCCCCCTCATCATCATCATGATGATCAGAACTATTCAACTCACCCTGATTTGTAGCCCCTCACTCACTCACTCAGTCACTCAGTCAGTCAGTCAGGGAGGTGAGGGTCTCTCATCTCCTCCCCAGACTATAGAGTCTGGCTTCTTGTTTCTCTCTCTGGTTGGAGGAGAGAGAGAGACAGAGAAGAGATGGTCTCAGTGAAGTCATCCACACACACACACACACACACACACACACAGACAGAGAGAGAGGCGGCTATAGTAGTAGCTGCTAACAGCTAACAGCCTAACACAGTGTCTGTCTGGCTGGCTGGGGAGGGGGCGTTGGAGGAGAGACAACAGTGTGTGGGTGCAGGGTGCTGTCTGTGTATGCATGTATGGGTGCTGCTGGGTGGGTATGAGTGGGTGCTGCCCCTGCTATGCATGCATGTATGTAATGTATGTATCTATGGGTGCTGGGTGCCAGTGCTGCTAAAAACCCTTCCCACCCCTCATATGAACGCTGCCCTGCCTGGCTGGCTTTGTGTGTGACTGAGTGTCGCCGCCCCGGACAGACCTTGTCCTGCTGCGGAGTGCGGACCCCCACGTTCCTCCTCCCGGTCGGTCGGTCGGTCGAGTGGTCTTTCTTTCTCCTCTTCGTAATGACTTCTATAGTCGTCTGTCCTCTCTCCTATATTATGATCAGGATGACCACCGGACGACCACATGTATGTCCAGATGATCACAGGAGACCACATGTGTAACACAGTCCAAATAAAGATCCATGATGCAGAACATAACCATGCCGCTCCGGAGGAGGAAGAAGAAGTGTGCTAATATTTATATATAAATAAATATATATATTTAAAAAAAGAAGAGCTTATCCTTAAATGTCCTCCTCCTTGTCCTGCATCTGTACTTTCTCCTAGTTGTTCCTCCCTGACCTCCTGGCTGGCTGACTACCCTCCTATCCTCCTCTCCTCTCACTCCGCCCCGCCGCCGATGCCTTTGTCTGCTCCAGTCCACAGCCAGGCGGGCACGAAAGCACACACACACACTGGCTGGGGCACGCACGCACTCACTAGTCTACACTCACACACACACACACGCACACGCCACTCCGCCTGTCTCTCTCCCTCCCACCCTCCCGAGCCCTTCCACGACGCTGACGTCACCCGCGACACAACAATGGGTTCAAAGGCCACACGCATGCTGCATGGCGTGCGTGCGTGCGTGCAACACACAGCGGTGGGTAGACAGCACTGCAATGCATGCATACATGCTGCTGCATGGCGTGCGTGCGTGCACGCTGCTATAATGTTTAATTCACCTACACACACACACACACACACACACACACACACACGTGGAGACAACGATAGCTGCATCACGTTGACATATTCTCCTTTTTATATATTTTGTGTGTGTGTGTCCGTGCGTGCGTGAGTGTGTGACTGTGCATCACCTTTTTTTCGGAGGGTGGTTCAACAGAGTTCTCTCTGACTGAACATAATGTACATTTTCACTCTACAATCTAGACACGTGCTTCTGGAGTAGTTTTTTAAGGACAAGAATTTGCGTAATTTCAGAATGAAATAGGGGGTGGGGTGGGGGTGGTAAAGCAGCTAGTTAATACTTATTTCCCACTAAAATAGTGGATTGTGGGCTTGCATAATTATGGATCAATTTACTATAGTTTGACATTTAGCCTCTCAGACCCATCTGAGCCACGGACCACCATCTGATGACATTTAGCCTCTCAGACCCATCTGAGCCACGGACCACCATCTGATGACATTTAGCCTCTCAGACCCATCTGAGCCACGGACCACCATCTGATGACATTTAGCCTCTCAGACCCATCTGAGCCACGGACCACCATCTGATGACATTTAGCCTCTCAGACCCATCTGAGCCACGGACCACCATCTGATGACATTTAGCCTCTCAGACCCAAAACTAAAGAATATTTTGTTGTTGTTACATAAGATTTTGTCTACAATTCTATGCTAAAAGTTGATCAAAATAACAATTCTTCTATGAAGTAATGCAGATGTTTGACAATAATTTAACTCTTGAGAGCGTAAAATTAAACCGTACAAGAGTTAAATACCTATAAGGGTCCATTTGGTTACCAACTCTCCATTATTTAGCTGGGGACCACTTGGAATCCCCTCAAGGACCCCTGGGGGTCACCAGACCACTGGTTGAGAACCACTGCTCTAAAACACCCACAGACACATGTAGATGGACAGGAATCCATTGTGATGACATCAGACTAATTAGGGTCCTTGAGGAAGTTCCAGGGGGTCCCCAGCTTAATGATAGTTTGGAACCAAATGGACCCTTGTGGGTCGGCAAACTCTGAGAGTATGCCGGTCCATTTGTACACTCTCAGAGATAATTAGGGTTAATTTGGTTCCATTTGTACACTCTCAGAGTTAAATTAACATTGATTTTACAATATAAATTTGGGGGTCTCAGAGATATTGGCCATTTAATTGAAATTAAATTAGTTGAGAATCACTGCTAGAGCCGTAACAATCTTCTCTTATGGGGTTCCCTGCATCATCTTCAAATGGGGGTCCACGTCCACGGGCTAATTATTAGTGTCAATCTGTGGGTCCGTGACATGAAAAAGTTTGGGGACCACTAGTATAGTATAGGGGGTCCACTGGTGGTCCAAATGACGCCCCTGAAGACAAGGTCATCCACGTTCCATCATGACCCTATAGCACCATCCAACCAACCTAGAGGTCAAAAAATACAAATGTTTACAATATATATAACAAACAGTTTAAACGAATACCGGAGAACTCTTCATCAATGTCTTCATCGTTATGCTAACACGCCGTCTTCATCAGTATATTATGTCAAACCCACAGATGTTAGAGTTCATTTCCAAAGTGATCAAATTATTTTGTGCAATTAAATGGTCAGCTAGAGATGATGATAAAAAGGTGAGTATAGTGAATACCAATGACAAGTAGGCCTACCATTTAAAAGGTGAGTATGTGAATACCAATGATAAAGTAGACCTACCATTTAAAAGGTGAGTATGTGAATACCAATGATAAGTAGGCCTACCATTTAAAAGGTGAGTATGTGAATACCAATGATAAAGTAGACCTACCATTTAAAAGGTGAGTATGTGAATACCAATGATAAAGTAGACCTACCATTTAAAAGGTGAGTATGTGAATACCAATGATAAGTAGGCCTACCATTTAAAAGGTGAGTATGTGAATACCAATGATAAAGTAGACCTACCATTTAAAAGGTGAGTATGTGAATACCAATGATAAAGTAGACCTACCATTTAAAAGGTGAGTATGTGAATACCAATGATAAGTAGGCCTACCATTTAAAAGGTGAGTATGTGAATACCAATGATAAAGTAGGCCTACCATTTAAAAGGTGAGTATGTGAATACCAATGATAAAGTAGGCCTACCATTTAAAAGGTGAGTATGTGAATACCAATGATAAAGTAGGCCTACCATTTAAAAGGTGAGTATGTGAATACCAATGATAAAGTAGGCCTACCATTTAAAAGGTGAGTATGTGAATACCAATGATAAAGTAGGCCTACCATTTAAAAGGTGAGTATGTGAATACCAATGATAAAGTAGGCCTACCATTTAAAAGGTGAGTATGTGAATACCAATGATAAAGTAGGCCTACCATTTAAAAGGTGAGTATGTGAATACCAATGATAAAGTAGACCTACCATTTAAAAGGTGAGTATGTGAATACCAATGATAAAGTAGGCCTACCATTTAAAAGGTGAGTATGTGAATACCAATGATAAGTAGGACTCCCATTTCAGGATATGGTTCACTAATTAATTACATTGTCTCTGTACTTTTGTGTTTAAACTTTTAGCATTCCTACTTTCTCTAGTGTCAACTCTAAACATCTCTCTCTCTCTAAAGGGGAATTAAAACTAAAACTCCCCAGAGAGGTAAAATAAACAAGACTTTACACACCAGGTTTTTACAAAAAGAGGTACATTTATTTACTAGTGAAAAACAAGGTGGACCAAACAAACTTGGCATTGAGGTACAATCGAGTGCACGCCAGCATCTTAATATGAGTCTTTTCCTCAGTCAGGGTACATACATTGATACATACTTCTTCCGTCCGGTTTAATGTAGTACAAAAAAAAAAAAAACTATTGTAGCTTAACAACCTCTGAATCCTTTTACACTCAAACCCCCCCCCCCCCCCCCCCAAACAAACAGATAATGCAGGTAGAACAACCGTTATTCGAACAAATGTAAAATAAAATAAAAATCCTAGACAGGCGACTCATTTAGAGATGGCGTTTTCCCGTCGGTTGGTGACTTACAGCCTTCGCATTTCAACAGTTCACAAAATATGACATCAAACGTGGAAAACAAAAGAAAGGAAAAGTAGCATAAACATTAAACAGTCAGTCAGTTAGTTAGTTAGTTAGGGAACAGACGACAACTGGAGCTCCGCGGTGTGAGTTTTATCGTCACGATAATTACGACGAGAGAGAAAACAAAAGCTTTCGTATCGCCTCCGTCGGGTGAAAAGTGTTACTTTTCAGGAATCAAATCTCCAAAAGCATCAAAGACAGCAGATCTACAAGTCAGTCACGCGAGAGAGACTCGGGAGTAGAGTCGTGGTTATTCACCTGGAAAGGAGCCAGCTTAGGTGGTTCAGGGCATCTGGCTAGGATGCCTCTCGGGCATCTCCCTATAGGGAGGTCCTCGAGGCACGCACGTCCCACTGGGAGGAGACCCCCGGGGCAGACCAAGGACCACGTCCCACTGGGAGGAGACCCCCGGGGCAGACCAAGGACCACGTCCCACTGGGAGGAGACCCCTGGGGCAGACCAAGGACCAAGTCCCACTGGGAGGAGACCCCGGGGCAGACCAAGGACCACGTCCCACTGGGAGGAGACCCCCGGGGCAGACCAAGGACCACGTCCCACTGGGAGGAGACCCCGGGGCAGACCAAGGACCACGTCCCACTGGGAGGAGACCCCGGGTCAGACCAAGGACCACGTCCCACTGGGAGGAGACCCCGGGTCAGACCAAGGACCACGTCCCACTGGGAGGAGACCCGAAGATCAGATGGAGGGATTATAATCACCACACTGGCCCTGGAACGCCTTTGGAAAGTCTGGAGCTCCCTGGTGTTGCCCCTGCGACCCGACTACGGATAATGGGTGGATGGAAAAATAAAAAAAAACACACAGAAAGTTAGATAAGAGGTATTCTGCCCCGACAGTGACGATATGAAGTGGAGCGAAGCATTACAACAACAACAACAACAAAAACAATAAAATCACAACGTTGAGAAAAACAAAAGAACGCGTCTATGAAATACATTCCCTACCGGCAGGAAACGACAACAGAGGAACTACACACCACAGCGTCGTAAACCACACGCTAGGCGCGTAGTGCGAGTAACTACACACCACACCGTCGTGAACTACACGCTAGGCGCGTAGCGTGAGGAACTACACACCACAGCGTCGTAAACGACACGCTAGGCACGTAGCGCAAGGAATGACACACCACAGCGTCATAAACTACACGCTAGGCGCGTAGCGCAAGGTAACGACAACAGAGGAACTACACACCACAGCGTCGTAAACGACATGCTAGGCGCGTAGCGAGAGGAACTACACACCACAGCGTCAAACGACACGCTAAGCGTGTAGCGCGAGGAACGACACACCACAACGTCGTAAACCTCATGCTAGGCACGTAGCGCGAGGATTAGGAACTACACATCACAGCGTCGTAAACGACACGTTAGCCGCGTAGTGCGAGGAACTACACACCACAGCGTCGTGAACTACACACTAGGCGCGTGGAACGACAACAGAGGAGGACACACCACAGCGTCGTAAACTACACGCTAGGCGCGTAGTGCGGATTAAAAATGTTGACTGGGCAAATTTAGCCTCACTATTTAAAACTAAAACCAACAAGACAATTTCGACCGACACGCGTAGTATAGCGATAAGGCACTCTCTTCCGACACCTCTCTCTCTCTCTCGTTTGTCTGTTTTGCACACACACACACACACACATATACACGCACGCAGACACACTTCACCACTTTAAAACTACTGTAGCGTTGCTATTTTGGGGATAAAATAGCTCACATTGTGAGCCGTCGGGAACCCATTTGTGGAAAACATTCCCACGAAAATATGTTTTTTTTCATCAATTAAAAACTCCCCCCCCCCCCCCCCAGTAATTTCAAGAAATAAAAGGATTCCATAAATTAGAAAATAAATGTCTTAAGAAGTAGTGGGGGGGGGGCAGCAGATCTACAAGCTCACAGCGTGACACAAAGTGACGTGTTGTGAGCTTGTAGATCTGCTATTTCCTACTAGTCCGTGTCCAGGGTCAAATGCTCGAATTTCTCTTTTGGGTCAACAACGGGCTAAGAAGACGTTTTGGGGGATCACTGATTTAGGGGTTTATTAAGAAGACTAAATATTAATATACAAAAAAGTAATAAAAAAAGCACCGGTCAGTCAAATCTGGTCAGAAGAAACAAAACCATAAAATAAAAAAGGTGAAAAAAACGGAACTTTCACACACCTCCGACTCGCTCTCCAACGAGACAGGCGTCTAGTTTGAGGGCGTCTAAGGCCTCACTCACACTGTTGCAACATTTGTCTTGTCCGTGTTTAATGGCCGCCTCAATGCATTTCCAATGGAAGTCACATGGTTTGACAAAACATTTGAGTGGTGCAACCACTACTACAACCAGCAATGTCCATGTACACCTATGTAAGTATGCATGTATGTATGTATGTATGAGCACCAGTATGACTACCAGTAGGTGGCGCTGTTGTGCCATGCAGAAACAGAGAGAGAGAGAGACCGTGCTGCACTGTTGCCTGCTAATATGAGAGATAAAACACAGACAAAACACAAGACAGATGTTGTATGCATGTTGCAACAGTGTGAGTGAGGCCTATACAAGGTTACCTCCAACTCGCTCTGCAACACGGGGCGTCTAGTTTGAGGGCGCTGAAAGGTTAATGCTCATATCGCCATGCCCAGCGGTGGCGACTTTACTTTGACACACACCGTGGTGGCGTGACGGCCGTACGGCTGGCGCTAAAGGACAAAAACAACACACACCACAAAAGAAAAAGGTGAGCCTGAAATGAAATGAAATGAAAAAAAAAAACACACCAGCTTTTTCTTCACCGTCCATGTTTCATCATAGCTCTGCTAGGGTTAGTGATCATGGCTGTTATTAGTCAAATAATAAAAGAAATTTATATATATATATAGTTTAAAATAAAAAGGTAATGGTGACAAAACAATGATTTAAAAGCCTGTATATATATATATATATATATATATATATATATATATATATATAGTCCATTCCAGATCACGTAGCAATGAGTTGTGAGTGTCTCGTCTTAAGGACCGTTCACGCCGAGCACTAGAACTGCAGGTGGAACCAGAACCAGAACCCGTCTGTTAGAAAAGTACTGTATTTGAAGGCCCCTATGGAGCGTCGCAGCCCCCCCCCCCCCCCCCCGAGAGACCCGGAAAATAACTCCCCGTTCATTTTCCCTTTTTCATAGACTTTTCAAAAAGTATTTATTTAAAGACGTTTACGTTTGTCGTGTCAAATCATGACAATAAACACAATGTTTAGGGCCGAACAAATAATTGGAAAGAAGAAAAAAAAACTGCAGGTTACAACAATTTATTTTGTGGTTTTTCTTCTTTGTTTGGTCCAAAATATTGTGTTTGTTGTGATGATTTGTCACGACTCGAGTTGGCTTCTTTACGACGCTTATAAAAGGTCTTTAAATAAATACTTTTTGAAATGTCTATGAGGGAAAATGCATCGGTAATTATTTCCCGGGACTGGGCCTGGCGTCGTCATGACCCCCCCCCTGAACTGGTTCCACCGAAAAACACTTCAGAACTGTAACCAATATATGACCACCGGTTCCGTGAGAGCACCAAAGGATCCTGTTGGTGTAAAAGGAACCACTTCCAGAACCAAACTAGCGGAGAAGGAACTAGTTATAGAGGGGGCGTTGGCCCCTCCCATGTCCAGCTTCGAGGGTCTGTGGAATCACAAACATTGAAGACAAAAGGATGAGGATGCAAATTGTGATGTGCCGGACTGAGGTATGTGACGTTAATGAGCACCAGTAGGGGCGCTGTTGTGCCAGAAACAGAGAGAGGGATAGTGCTGCACTGTTGCCTGCTAATGAGAGAGAGAGAGAGAGAGAGAGAGAGAGAGAGAGAGAGAGGTGGGGGGGCGGGAGTTGCACCCAAGGGGCCAGCTATGCACTCCAATGTTGAAGCGCTGGGCCCTAGTGGTAAGAGGAAGGACTGCAGGCGGACCCGTGAATTCTTGACGTGCAACCGAGCGCTCAATGTTAAAGCCCAGCTGCACTTCCGCATTTGGGCACCAAAATGTGGTGTTCAAATGCTGAATCAGCGAAAAAATGCGGAAATAGACGGTCCTTCCGGCAGCCTTCCGGGTGCTTCAAATTGAAGACGGGCTGTGCAAGAACCATCACAGGCACATTGACCTCTATTGTAAGACTGACCAGGCATTTATTTGTGGTGGTTGCATGACAACGGACCACAAAAATCACCACATTGTACCACTTGAGACGGAATACGAATCCAAACGTGCAGAAGTCCAGAGTGCGATAACTGCACGATCACACAGGCTCCGTGAGCTCAAACTCTTCACTAAGAGGTCACAGGTCTTCAAAGAGCAGCTGCTCCGCTCCCGGCCAGATCTAGGTGCGGTGATTGGGGACCGGTGTAGAGCGGCAGAGCAGCAAGCGGAAGGTTTCATTACAGAACTGAACATGGACATCACTGAGCTCGGCAAGAAACGTGGTGACCTGGAGCGTTGCTTTGCTGAACACCATCGCCTTGTCCTGTTGCTGTCGAGCCTGCCCGCTCTGCTGAACAAGGACCTGAAGAACACCGTGGTTGACTTCCAACTGCCTGATACCAACTGCGTTCGGAGATGTGCAACTCTTCTGGACCAGGAAGCCACTCTGCAGCGGCTGAAGGCTTGCGCTGTGGATGTGACCCTTGACCCAGACACTGCACACTGTGACCTCATCGTGTCCGCCGATGGGAAAGCAGTGACGCTTGGAGCAACACCTCAAGATGTCCCTGATGCTAGAAAGCGATTTAAACATCATGCCGTGTTGTCAAAGGAAGGGTTCAGATCAAGGAAGTTTTACTTTGAGGTCCAGGTAAAGGGGAAGACTAGTTGGACTGTAGGAGTGGCGAGTGCATCCCTTAACAGAAAGTATCCCGTCAGCATGTCTGTTAGGAATGAATGCTGGGTCATTGTGCTGGACGCTGGCCAGTATCGTGCATATGGCTCAGTGTCTTCTGGGTTCAATCTGTTGGTGAAGGAGAAGCTACAGGCAGTGGGGGTCTTTGTAGACGCGGGACAGGTCTCTTTTCATAACGTGGCTGCAAAAGAGCTGATCTATGTGTTCTCTGGCCTGACATTTAATGGTATAGTACTGCATCCATACCTGTGCACTCGCTCTGATCGCTCTCCATCTGATCTCAAGCCGCTCACCATCATTTCTCAAAGTCTCCCAAATTGACTCCAGTCAATACCACCCAAGGCATTTCCCCTTCACACCAAAATGTGGCCTGTCAAGTCTGACCTTGTGTACTGGGAGTTCAAATGTGATTGTAGCTATCAAATATCTGTGTTAATTATGTTTATATAATCTATCTGTGTTAATACTTTTAAAAAGGTTTCTATTGAGTTTTAAAGTTGTCTTAATTTTGAATTTGTTTTAATAAAAGCTTTTATTTGAAGAAACATGGATATTTGTCCTTAGTGAAACCACTACAGCTTACAGGGTTGTTATCTTATTTACCTTACAGAGTGTGGTCATTGTGACACATTCCAGCAGAGGGCATCCATTGTATTTGTTAATGTGTACATTTGTACAAGTAGCTACATAAGATTTAAGCCACATGCACTATGATGGCAGTCAGTGATGCTGCAAATGGGGACTAGAAAATGTTTTGTCCACACTAGTTTCCAGGGGGGGCCCAGTGACAAGTAGTAGGCTATCACCTTCATCTTAAATCACTTAATCCATTTTGACCATCTTCTATATTTGTACAGCTGCTATATTTATTTTTAGATCAACTTCCTGATTCCACCCAAGAAATATTGCAATATATTTAATCAAAATGTGGTGTTCAAATGCTGAATCAGCGAAAAAATGCGGAAATAGACGGTCCTTCCGGCAGCCTTCCGGGTGCTTCAAAACGCCACTGAGCAACTTCCACTGACATGAATAGCGGAGGGGGCGGAGCTTCGCGCCAGTTCAGTCTCTATCCTTTTAATACTCTATGGTTGCACCACTCAGTTCACACAGGTGTGATTTTTATTTTAATTATAGGTCGGTGTGAACGTCCCTTTTCTCAGGCATTGCTTCTTTTACTGGTGGTGGTAGAGTCATGGTTCTGGTGGTGGTAGAGTCATGGTTCTGGTGGTGGTAGAGTCATGGTTCTGGTGGTGGTAGAGTCATGGTTCTGGTGGTGGTAGAGTCATGGTTCTGGTGGTGGTAGAGACATGGTTCTGGTGGTGGTAGAGTCATGGTTCTGGTGGTGGTAGAGTCATGGTTCTGGTGGTGGTAGAGACATGGTTCTGGTGGTGGTAGAGTCATGGTTCTGGTGGTGGTAGAGTCATGGTTCTGGTGGTGGTAGAGTCATGGTTCTGGTGGTGGTAGAGTCATGGTTCTGGTGGTGGTAGAGTCATGGTTCTGGTGGTGGTAGAACTGTGGTTCTGGTGGTGGTAGAGTCATGGTTCTGGTGGTGGTAGAGTCATGGTTCTGGTGGTGGTAGAGACATGGTTCTGGTGGTGGTAGAGTCATGGTTCTGGTGGTGGTAGAGTCATGGTTCTGGTGGTGGTAGAGTCATGGTTCTGGTGGTGGTAGAGTCATGGTTCTGGTGGTGGTAGAGTCATGGTTCTGGTGGTGGTAGAGTCATGGTTCTGGTGGTGGTAGAGTCATGGTTCTGGTGGTGGTAGAGTCATGGTTCTGGTGGTGGTAGAGTCATGGTTCTGGTGGTGGTAGAACCGTGGTTCTGGTGGTGGTAGAGTCATGGTTCTGGTGGTGGTAGAGTCATGGTTCTGGTGGTGGTAGAGTCATGGTTCTGGTGGTGGTAGAGTCATGGTTCTGGTGGTGATAGAACCGTGGTTCTGGTGGTGGTAGAGCCATCATGGTTGGAGTCCTTGGCGTGGCTGGCAGCCAGGTCCGTGGTGCCACCCTGGCGGTACTGTTGGGAGAACGTTGGAACAGAAGTGGAACAACGTTAAATAAATAAAGAAACGCTGACATGACACCACTAACGGAAAGGCGCCAAGACATCGCATAATTTTTTTTTAAAGATTTTTTTTGCGGCTTACGCCTTTTATTGGTTTTTAAAGGGACAGACAGTAGGCTGACAGGAAATGGGAGAGAGATGGGGGGATGACATGCAGTAAAGGCCGTGTCGGGCTCGGGAGTCGAACCCGCGGCACACTGCGACTGGATCACCAGTCGGGTGCCCAGACGGTTACGCCACCGCCTGGGCCAGGACATCGCATAATTGAGACTCACTTAGGGATTCGGCCAAACACAAGCTCAGTGGCCTTGTGGTTAAAGGATAATTCCATGCTAGAAGGCTTTCTTACCTTTCTTTGTAGGCGTTACGTCCCCACCAACGAGGTCCAGGTGTTATTTTGTGCAAAAACTCCTTATTGGCTATTTCCCCTACCATAAGCCCTAAATGAATTGCATTGAATTGAATGGAGCTATGGGGTGTTGTGCTAATTTGCTTATTTCCATCAAAATAAGTAGTAAAGTGTGCCGCTTGGATTATTATTTACATCATGAAGAGAGGATATATACAAAAAATATATAATTTTGAGCGATGGAAATAAGCAAAGGACAAAGAACTTCGTCCTGGGCGATGGGGGTGGTTAAGAGTGTCTGCCCTGAAACTGGGACGTCGGTAGTTCGATGCCCTGCCTGGATATGTCCCAAAGCGCCCCTCCAGATCCACACGCCCCTCCATTGCTGGCCTGCTCAAAGTGCCTACAAAAATGGCATCTGGAAAATACGGAGAAGCAGCTTTCTGCTTCTACGTGCCGACAGCCTGGAATGCACGTCAGCGGCTTACTTAGACAGGCTCAAAAAACCCACCTCTCTCTGTTCTTATTCATGTACTCGCACTGTTCTGCCTGATTTGCTGACATTTTTATGTTCTTTATACTATTGTCTTAACGTTACTCTGCTTTTGCTTGTTTAAATGCTATTTTACGTTTTTCTCTTTTCTACCTTGCACAACAGCACCAGTTTGCGCTGGATTTTGACGCCGTGAAAAGGTGCTGTATATAAATAACGTTTATTCTTTACTTTGGCTATAAGTCGCCGTTGTCGCCGCGTGTCTCCATCTTGTCCTCGGGCGTGCTTCGGAGGTCCTCTGTGTCTGCGGCGTCCTCTGGGTCCAACATGTCCGCCGCGTTGCTCTTCTCCATGTGGTCCAACGTGTCGTCCGCAGCGCTGCTTTTCTCTGTGTGGTCCAACATGTCCGCCGCAGCGCTGTCGTCCTCCATTTGAGCCAACATGTCTGCCGCAGCGTTGCTCTTCTCCATGTGAGCCAACATGTCCGCCATCAGAGCCTCCTCTAGTCGTCTCCTGACGTTATGGACAAGGTCCTCCTGTTTCCTGGAGACACACACAAGAAAAGAGAGTTAAGTCTCATAGACATAGAGAAGGTAGACGGACGTACTCAGCGGTCGGTGCAGTGGCTGTTCCAAGGTAACTTTATACTTAGGCAGTCTAGCCTGAAAAACGACAGTAAATGTCCGGCACCGATCCTGTTAAAATAGTGTATGTTCAGTAACAGAGGTCTCCCCATGGTTACAGCTCTCAGAGTGTCGACAGAGAAGTTTATCAGTTTAAATCTGATGGTTTTCCAGCTGTGCTCATCGTGTCCGTTTTCATCACCTGCTGTATCCTGAACGACTTCTCTCTCCTTATTGGACAGAACCTGTCTATCCTGCTGTATCCTGAACGACTTCTCTCTCTCCTTATTGGACAGAACCCGTCTATCCTGCAGCGCTGTATCCTGAACGACTTCTCTCTCTCCTGATTGGACAGAACCCGTCTATCCTGCTGTATCCTGTACGACTTCCCTCTCCCGATTGGATAGAATCGCCATCCCTCCCAGAAAACATATTCTCTGTGTACTTAAAGAGCTGGACATCCTGTCACTGAACAAACACCCTTAAACTTATGCTGAATATTTCTCAGTGAAACTAAGTTCAGCGAGGTCATCGTGAGAACTAAATATCCTAACCAGCCACTGCGTTAGTTTTACTGAGGTTAGGTTTAGGTATAGTTTACTAAAGTTAGGTTTAGGTATAGTTTTACTGAGGTTAAGGTTAGGGTTAGGTTTAGGTATAGTTTTACTGAGGTTAGGGTTTAGGTATAGTTTTACTGAGGTTAGGGTTAGGTATAGTTTTACTGAGGTTAGGGTTAGGTTTAGGTATAGTTTTACTGAGGTTAGGGTTAGGTTTAGGTATAGTTTTAACTGAGGTTAGGTTTAGGTATAGCTTTACTGAGGTTAGGGTTAGGTATAGTTTTACTGAGGTTAGGGTTAGGTTTAGGTATAGTTTTACTGAGGTTAGGGTTAGGGGTTAGGTATAGTTTTACTGAGGTTAGGGTTAGGTTTAGGTATAGTTTTACTGAGGTTAGGTTTAGGTATAGTTTTACTGAGGTTAGGGTTAGGTTTGGCCAGTCACAGCGCACCATTTGGCTGGGGGGCGTTTCCAAGAACCCGAATCCGAGAAAGATACCATATTAGCATAAATCAGTGAGGGACGACAGGTCACCAGATGGACATTCATTAATAGAGTGACAGCAGGTGGAACACGGACAACAAACTCTGGGTCAAACCATGTCAGAGTGACCCCAGAGGCAAACAAAAGAAGAAAAAAAAACATTTAGACCTGAGGTCGAATCTACAAATGCCTTCTAAATCCTAACAAGAAAACTCATGTTTCTATATAAATCGTTCTACAAGGACCCGCAAAAATATATGTAATTGGCCGCTGGATCCAGATCTAAAAGACCCACTGGATCCATATATAATAGTAAAAAATAGTAAAATCAACAGGACGAGGACGTTAACATTTTTTTAATTACATGGCTTGGTTGAATGCTTGATTCTGATTGGTCAATCGCTTAATTCAGCGGTGAGTCATCTCATCATAACGACCGCTCCGCTCTATAACAGACCTCTGCCTAATCAGACCCTCTGAGCACCAGCTGCGCGGCTGTGACCCGCTTGATTTAGCCTACTGCTGTTTCCAACATGACAGCCATGATGCACACGCGCACACACACACACACACACACACACACACACACACACACACACACACACACACACACACACAGCTAAACATTGCTCTCAAAAATGTTTTTGAAAACGTTTGAGCGAGAAATAGACGAAGCAGTAAAACCCGACAATGGATTCTATTTGATCAACTCACTTCCTTGTTTTCCGACAGTCCTGTAGCTGGGCAGACGCAGCCAGAGCGAACTTATGGAATACTTTGTTTGTTGTGTTTTGTGTCAATGTATTAATTTATGTTAGGTAGCCATGTAATAAGCAGGATAATATCTGGCTAGGTGGTCGTGGTCGGGATATAATTCACCTTCAGGTGAATGTAACCACTACTTACTTAAATTATTTAATCAATAAATAAAGCTCTCAACCTTCCTACCTACATGACTGCCTGCCTAAAAAAAGGCAACTAAAAAATACGGGGAAGCAGCTTTTTGCTTCTACGGGCCGACGGCATGGAACAATCTCCCACTGTACCAGTGTTCAACAGGCAGCCTCTGTAGACATTTTTAAAGCACAGCTCAAGAAAGACCCACTTCTACACCCTTGCTTTTAATTGATCTTTTATTTTTTGTTATTCATGTCCTCACTGTATTGCATTACTGCTTGTTTTTTAATGTCGTTGCCTTGCTTTTCTTTTTTTTCCTCCATTGCTCTGTAAAGCACTTTGAGCTGCATGTCATGTCATGAAAGGTGCTATACAAATAAAGTTTTATTATTACTATTTTACAAGAAGTCTACACAATTAGAGAATGTCGAATAACTGTTAATTTGGTCAACGTTTGCCTGTTATCTCTCCTAATGGTACAGACATCAATACAGCATGGACAATGTGGCCAATAACATTCAGATAACAAAATACTGAGGCTAAATTGAGGCAAAATCTTGAAATGAAAAGGGTTGATTGAAAAGCACTGGTCTAACCAGTGTTGTTTTCGTCGACTAAAACTAAGACGAAAAATGTCCGTCGACTACCTTTTTCCACTGAAGAAAACTAAATGGAAACTAAATAAAAACTATGCTATGGTGACTAAAACTAAGACTAAATATACTGACAATTTCGTCAACAAATAAAAACTAGACTAATTGTTAGGAAGGGACTAGTGGACAAGAGATCCAGTACAAGTCATTTTACACTTGGTTGCATGCTGAAAATAGCAGATCTACAAGCTCACAATGCGTCGCGCTGCGACACGTTGTGTGCTTGTAGATCTGCTATTTTCAGCAAGTGTAAAATCAGTCATTACAACTGCCAAAATACATTTTAGTCGACTAAAACTAGACTAACACTAAGACATTCCTGGTGACTAAAACTAAAGGAAAACTATTCAAAAGACTATGACTAAAACTAAAATTAAAAAATTGCTGCCAAAAACAACACTGGGTCTCTAACCTGATGTCGTCGTCTGTGACCATGAAGGCCTTGCAGAGCGGTTGGGCCGTGTTCAGCCAGACTCCCGGGTTCTTCTCCACGGCGGCGGTCAGCTGACCCGTGACCGGCGTGGGGCTGGTGTGGAGCGCGCTGGCGATGGCCGACAGCAGGGTCTTGTCCGTGCACACCGGGCCCACACCTGGAGACGACAATTTACAATGTAGGCATTTTTCAGACGCTCTTAATCCAGAGCGACTTACATTAAGCAAGAACAAAAAAGCATGGGAATACATCACATAAAAAGCATTTATCATGAAACATGCGTAAGCTAAGACAGTAACAGTGGAATATCTACATCATAAACTATACACGGGGCTCGAAATTAACTTTTTTTTACTTGGTAGCGCTTGTGCTCCCAATTTCAAAATGAAGGAGCACCAGAAAAAAATTAGGAGCACCCACCAAAATCTAAGGAGCACCAATATGTAATCGATTTTTTTACATTAATAAAAACAATATCGTGTGGTTTACAAATAACATAAAATGACTAAAGTATAAAAATGCATGCCAGAATTTAAAATGTAGTGTCCAGACTTTGTCCCTCATCCATCCATCTCTTCAAAGAGACCGAGGCATCAAACATCTCCAAATGAGGATCCTCTAGTCTACACTGATTCCGACCAGTCACATCACCTGTTTTCTTTTTCTTTGTTTTGTGTTTTTCACCTTCATAGCCCATTTAGAACATATAATTATTATAATACATATAATAATTTCGATGTAAAACATGGTATTTATAGCTATATGCCTATACTAAAAATCACTCTAATGTTTTACTTAAGTAAAAGTATCAATACTGCTGCTATGCTATGCTATGTATAAACACTTACAAGTCTGCTATTCTCTCTCATTCCTTCTTTCTCTTGCGCGTGCGCACACGCAGACTACGGCGGAAGATTGGGAGTGAAGCTGCAGTTCTGACTGCAATGGGAAGTGCATTCCACACTTTTGGAGCCAGAAGGGAGAAGAGTTTGGGACGTGTGGAGCGTTGTTGTCACGGTGTTTTTAGTGAGGGTACTTCCAGCTTCCCTGCGTCAACTGATCTGAGTGTAGGGTTTGTAGGGTTCAATCATACTTGTGAGATATGGGGGAGCCATACCTTTGGTTGCTTTGAATGCCAGCATCAGAGTTTTGTATTCTGTGCGGGCAGCGACCGGGAGCCAATGGAGGGAGCGGAGAAGGGGGGAGACGTGTGAGAATTTTGGCTGGTTGAAGACCAAGCGAGCTGCGGCATTTTGGATCAGTTGGAGGGGCTTTAAGTGCACATGCCGGTAGGCCAGTAAGGAGGGAGTTACAATAGTCGAGTTTTGACAAGACTGTTGTCTGGATTAGGAGCTGGGCTGACCTGGGTGAGGAACGGTCTAATTTGTCGTATGTTATAGAGTGTAAACCTACAGGATGGAGTGACAGCTGTGATGTGAGTTTTGAACGAGAGCTGACTGTCCAGGACAACACCAAGGTTCCTGGCTGATTCCAACCATGAGGAGGACGTGGAGCACAGTCAGGGACCACTGATGGGACACATTACACCATTTAGGACGGGAACCCCTTTTTGGTGTTTTAACCATTATTTTAAACTTGATCTATCTATGAGCTTGTAGATCTGCTATTTTTGAAAAATGGTTAAAATGTGGTGCAAATCTTTGAATATATATTCTTTCAGAGGTAACGTTTTTAACTCAAATCTCTGCTTCTGGGGGGGGGGGGGGGGGGACGACAACATATTTTCAGATGGGGGTCGGCGGCCAATTACATATATTATTTCTGGGGGTCCTTGACATGAAAATGTTTGGGAACGGCTGACATAAAAACATAGGGTTTTTCAGAAAGACATTTTTAACCTGTATACTGCCCCCTGCTGGACGCAGAGCCAACCGCAGACTGCCGAGTCGATTTCAATGTAGCACACACTGGACTGACATTAAAGATGGACTAACGTCCATCTTTAATGCTAAATAAATAGCGTCAATGCTAAGCGAGGTAAAATGAAGCCATCCTTGCTCTAGAAAGCGCCAATGTTTCCATCTAGACCACCGGATAATCAGCAAAGATTATTAAAAGTTCCATGGTGTTCACCAGCTCCTCTGGATGAGTATACTATAAAGTACTAAAAGTATAAATACCCTGTAATCAAGACCTGGGCATTGTACGGCCCGCGGGCGAAAGATTACTTGATAATTAGAAAATAAAACAAACTTTCATTACCATTATGGGTGGACTAAAACCGCATTGCTTTAATTTTGAAGCCCATATATTCTCACAGTGCATGCAATCTGCACGTCAACTGTGCGTGACGTGAATTGCGTGTGAACCCGTCTTCCTTCCTTAATTCACACCCCCTCATATGCTTTTGGATTTATTGGTGACAACAGCGTCGGTGAATGCAAATAGCCATGAAGCCCAGCTAAGCATGCAGCTCCACAACACGGTAGGCGCATGCTTACCAAACTTACTCGCAGGAGGACAAGTTAAATCCCATTATTGCTTTATTTAACCCGCCCTAACCTGCTTCGCCAATAAAGTTGGTGTCAAGTCAAGATGCTGCATCGTAAGGCGTTGTTGCGCCCCAAATGTGGCCTCATGCTTCTGAAGTTCAGAACGCTTGGGCGATGCGCCGTGAGCTTGTGGATCGTCGGTTTTCGGCACACGAGTCGACACCGTTGTTAAACCACAAAGTAAATCTGGCAGAACGTTCACACATCAATGCCTGCCAGGCTGCCAAGTCTCAACAATATCATCACTGGTTGGCTTGTTATTGTGTTTTCAGAACGTCGTTGTCCGTCCTCATCTCACGCTGATAGTAAGCAGCGTGCCATGTGGGTTGTGAAAGTGGCACCTCCAGGGTCCTCCGTATGGAAGAACCACTATTAAAACAGCTACCTCTAACCTTCTCATTGTTAAAATAAAATGCTAGTATTTACATGACTTGAGAAACATCTCAAGCATGCAAGTAGAAAGTTAAAAAACAAATCACCCCCATGTGAAATGAGGGGCGCACTTATTGTACATCATCATAAATGGCCATTTACTGCTTTTTATATAGAAATAAAATTGATATTATGCATAATTAAGTTGAGCCTTTTGGCCCAGCCCTCAAATATTTTCGGTTTCTCATTTGGCCCCTCGGGAAAAAATAATTACCCACCCCTGCTGTAATCCTTCAGAGTATAAAGTACTCTAATAAAGTATAAATACCCTGTAATCCTTTGGGCAGCTCCATGGTCTTCACCAGCTCCTCTGCGATGTCGAACGCACTCAGACCGCTCAGCTTCCTCTCCCAAAACAGCTGAAAACAAAACAAACAAAACTAATTATTAATTATTGGCCATGCTGGAGACAGGAAAAACACACAGGAGTGAACAGTGAAGACATATCTTCATGATTATGCATATTAAAATGCATGTTCTACTGCTGATGCCGTTCACAGAACTGATTATTGAAGAGCCATATTTCCAATGATGCCAGAACTTCACTAGACTAACATGTTGCAATTAGACACGTCAGCACAGTGACACACACACCTGGTTATCATGGTGTGAGTGAGTGAGTGAGTGTGTGCAGTACATTAGAGTGGCCATAAGATTGACTAGGGGAAGAAAAGAAAGGTGTGTTTGTATATATATACAGTGCCTTCGGAAAGCATGCACACCCCTTCACTTTTACCACATTTTGTTTTGTTACAGCCTCATTTCAAAATGGATTAAATTAGTTTTTTTCCTCATCAATCTACACCCAATACCCCATAATGATGAAGTGAAAAAAGTTTTTTCAAATATTTTGTTAATTTATAAAAAAATAAGAAACTGGAAAAACACAAGTATTCACACTCTTGACTTAGTACTAAGTTGAGGCACCGTTGGCAGCAATTACAGCCTTAATACTTTTTGGGAATGATCCTACAAGCTTGGCACACTTGAATTTGGGGTATTTCCCCCCTTCTTCTCTGCAGATCCTCTCAAGCTCTGTAGGTTAGACGGGGAGCGTCGCTGCACAGCTATTTTCAGGTCCTTCCAGAGATGCTCAATGGGGTTCAAGTCTGGGCCACACAAGGACTTTCACAGAGTTGTCCTTAAACCAATCCTTCGTTATCTTAGCTGTGTGCTTGGGGTCGTTGTCCTGTTGGAAGGTTAATCGCTGACCAAGTCGGAGGTCCTGAGTGCTCTGGAGCAGGTTTTCATCCAGGATGTCTCTGTACACTGCTCCATTCATCTTTCCCTCTATCCTGACAAGTCTCCCAGTTCCTGCCATTGAAAAATATCCACCACCATCCTTCACCGTAGGGATGGTATTTGTCAGGTGATGAGCGGTGCCTGGTTTCCTCCAGACGTAACGCTTGGCATTCAGGCCAAAAAGCTCTATTTTTGTTTAATCAGACCAAAGAATCTTGTTAATAATGGTCTGAGAGTCGTTTAGGTGCCTTTTGGCAAACTCCATGCGCGCTGTGATGCCCGGCTGTCATGTGCCTTTTATTGAGGAGAGGCTTCGGTCTGGAGGAAACCAGGCACCGCTCATCACCTGGCAAATACCATCCCTACGGTGAAGCATGGTGGTGGTGGCAGCATCATGCTGTGTGGATATTTTTCAACGGCAGGAACTGGGAGACTTGTCAGGATAGAGGGAAAGATGAATGGAGCAGTGTACAGAGACATCCTGGATGAAAACCTGCTCCAGAGCACTCAGGACCTCCGACTTGGTCAGCGATTAACCTTCCAACAGGACAACGACCCCAAGCACACAGCTAAGATAACGAAGGATTGGTTTAAGGACAACTCTGTGAAAGTCCTTGAGTGGCCCAGACTTGAACCCCATTGAGCATCTCTGGAAGGACCTGAAAACAGCTGTGCAGCGACGCTCCCCGTCTAACCTGACAGAGCTTGAGAGGATCTGCAGAGAAGAAGGGGGAAAATACCCCAAATTCAAGTGTGCCAAGCTTGTAGGATCATTCCCAAAAAGTATTAAGGCTGTAATTGCTGCCAAAGGTGCCTCAACTTAGTACTAAGTCAAGAGTGTGAATACTTATGTACATGTGTTTTTCCAGTTTCTTATTTTTTTATAAATTAACAAATTATTTGAAAAAACTTTTTTCACTTCATCATTATGGGGTATTGGGTGTAGATTGATGAGGAAAAAAACCGAATACGATATATTACTGTATATACACATATATATATATATATATATATATATATATATATATGGTCAATGACAATGGTCTAACATTATGTTGTGATACAATAATATAGCAGCAGGTATAGGCTGCTTGAGGCCAGTCAACTGTCTCGGCCAATTGAGGCCTTCCCAAGTAGGACGGTTGGCCGACTGCGACCGGCACGTACAGGTCTAGTGTCTTTAATTGGACTCACCTGTCTGGGTTGGTCTACGGTCTTGTGCGGGTCGATCTTCACCTTGTTGTTGGGGTGGTTGGTTACCTTGGTAACGGGCTGTTTAAAGATGGACGCCGTCTGTCTCACCGGCAGCGTCGTGTTCAAGTCAGGCTTGGCCTTCAACACAAAGACGTAAACAACAGTTACAATTTACAATTTAGGCAAACTTAATCCAGAGCGACTTACATTAAGCAAGAACAAAAAAGCATGGCAATACATCACATACTACATAAAAAGCATTTATCATGAAACATGTGTAAGCTAAGAACGTAACAGTGGAATATCTATATAATGAAACTATACATATATACTATGCTATACATATGTACTATGACGTGCTATGACTACATACAATGCAATTATAGTGTTGTCTACATAACATGCTATAAGTCTGTATCTAAGTCTACAGAAATGCTATCTAAGGGGGTAGGGTAAGTGCTACGGGCCATGATGGAGTCTGAAGAGGCGGGTTTTCAGACTACGACAGCAGATTGGGAGTGAGGCTGCAGTTCTGACTGTGATGGGAAGTGCATTCCACAGTTTTGGAGCCAGCAGGGAGAAGAGTTTGGGACGTGTGGAGCGTTGTCCCGGTATATTTAGTGAGGGTACTTCCAGCTTCCCTGCGTTGGCTGATCTGAGTGCGCGGGAGGGTTTGTAGGGTTCAATCAGTTACACGGATTACTGTGTCAGTAGTTGATAAAAGTTCCATGTCTCTCTTCATCTATTATATATTGACATTTTATTCACAGGGATAAATAAGGCCCTTGAGAAGATGCATCGTTCTCGTGTTCCTCTTCATCGTATGACGGTGTCGTTCGCCCCGAAGTAGCCGACCTACTAGGTCGGCTATTTTGAACACCGACCGTCCTGAGGCGAAGTTTAGGCGAGGCTGCCCAGGAGCACTTCAACACTCAGTGGATCATTGTAGTGGAAAAGTGTGGGCACCCCTGCCCTAGATGGTACCTCTGTACCATCTAGGGCAGGGGTGCCCACACTTTTTTGACTTGAGGTCTACAGGCTTTGTGAATTTTAACTGCTGCTCTGTTAACTGCGTTTTCAGGTCGCTCAACTTTGTCCTTCTCAGTTCACTGCATTGGGAGGGAATTCACTGTTGTACTTTTTATGAAGTGATGTAAAATGCCTCTCCACATTTCCTTTCTTTGCAAAGACGCTGACATTGCATATAAGGCAAACGCAGTTGGAATGTGACATCGTGAAAAAATAATCTTCTTCCCACTCTGCATGGAAGGAAGTGATAGGTTTTTTAGGCTTCTTTGCCGCGCGCATCTTGCTATATGAGCAATGATGGATAGATATCCTTTTAATTTGTTTGTTTAACAACAGAACAGACCCGACGTTCCCCGAATCCCCACACTTGAAAACAAGGCACTGCATTGTGGGGGGTTTTAAAGCCGCCGCCTGGCCGAGGCAAGGATTGTTTTTATTTCATGTCAGGGCCAAGGGGTCTACCTGCGCAGCGCTTGCGATCGACGTAATGGGCACCCCTGATCTAGGGTGTTACCATCATGGCTCCATGCAATAGCATGGATTTAATGTTAAGTTATAATACTGTTAGTTACAGATCCAACACTCCAGAGAACAGAGATGGACAACTAACTAACTAGTGCATCACGTGACCTCTGTGAGTGTGGTCAGGTTGGTCAGGTGCTGAATCCCTGAATTGTTGACTTTCTCTCTAGTCTAAATATATCCTTTAAACTTTAAAGAGATCTTACAATCAATCCATCACAGATTTAAATTGGACGTGATATTTACTCGGCGGCCGGCGGTGGTTCAGGGGTAGAGTGGCTGGATGGTAACCGCAAGGTTGCCAGTTCGAACCCTGTGGGCTCCCCCAGAATTAGTGTCAAAGTGTCCTTGAGCAAGACACTGAACCCCTAATTGCTCCCGATTTGCTAGTTGGTGCCTTGCATGGTTTCCGCTGCCATCGGTGTATGAATGTAATGCATAATCTATGTAAAGCGCCTTGGATAAAGGCGCTATGTAAATGCACCATATTTACCATTTACTCCAAATGACTCAATCGTTGATCAGCAAAGAACCCATTATACCATTTCTGTGGTATAAAAGTCAATCAGATATATACCGGTAGTATAATATTGCTTTAAATCTTTGTGACAGACCTAAACAGTCTCCAAGTTCCTCCCCCACAAACACACAAACACAATCATTTATATATGTCAAGTTTCCACAGTATCTTCTTCGCCCCAGCTGGACGACGTCATCACATTAGTGATGACGGGTCACGGCCGTGGCCGTTTTTAGGCCAAGGAGTGTTTTTCGTAAAATCGTAACTAATGCTTGGAATGGATTCAGAATCATGAAAAATCCCTAGTTTGACATGTCACAATTGTCACATGCTAATTAATGACTAAATCCACAGTTGATTTAGTCGACTTAAATGTGTTTTGGCGGACCTTAATGACGTCATAATTACTGTTTTTACACTTGCTGAAAATAGCCAATCTACAAGCTCACAAAAAGTAACTAAAAGTCTAAAGTCGTGACCCATAAAAATTGTTCCCCGACTCCGAGGCACAAATGGATCCCAGCTCCAGTGTTTGGGACGCGGCGGTGTAGTAGCACATGAATAAAGCATGATTGACATTGTAATCGCACATGGTCAAATCATTCACCTTGATGTCTCACACATGGTCCAATCACTCACCTTGATATTGACGTTGTATCACACATGGTCCAATCAGAATCACTCACCTTGATGTGGTGGTTGTTGTTGTCGTAGCGATGCTTGTGCCTGTTGCGCTGCACCTTGGTGAGCAGCATGCGGCCCCCGGCCCCCCGGGGGTCCATAGCTCCGGGCCGGTGGGGGTCCATGGTACCGCCCCCGCCGCGGTGGGGGTCCATGGCGTGCAGGTCACCCCCCGCGGTCCCCAGGCTGCAGCGGACCATCTGGGGCTTACTCAAGAAGCGCTTGGTGGGGGGGCTGTGGGAAAGGAAAGGAAAGGTACTATGTTTACCCAGGGTAACTGGACTAAGGAAAGGAAAGGTACTATGTTTACCCAGGGTAACTGGACTAAGGAAAGGAAAGGTACTATGTTTACCCAGGGTAACTGGACTAAGGAAAGGTACTCTGTTTACCCAAGGCAACTGGACTAAGGAAAGGAAAGGTACTACGTTTACCCAGGGTAACTGGACTAAGGAAAGGAAAGGTACTACGTTTACCCAGGGTAACTGGACTAAGGAAAGGAAAGGTACTATGTTTACCCAGGGTAACTGGACTAAGGAAAGGAAAGGTACTATGTTTACCCAGGGTAACTGGACTAAGGAAAGGAAAGGTACTATGTTTACCCAGGGTAACTGGACTAAGGAAAGGTACTATGTTTACCCAGGGTAACTGGACTAAGGAAAGGAAAGGTACTATGTTTACCCAGGGTAACTGGACTAAGGAAAGGAAAGGTACTATGTTTACCCAGGGTAACTGGACTAAGGAAAGGAAAGGTACTATGTTTACCAAGGGTAACTGGACTAAGGAAAGGTACTATGTTTACCCAGGGCAACTGGACTAAGGAAAGGAAAGGTACTATGTTTACCCAGGGTAACTGGACTAAGCTCAAGAACTTGTTTACAGCCACACCCTGCTCATAGAACATTTCATGGTAGAGGTTCAATGCCTTGTCCAAGGGCACTTAAGCGGTGGTCATTTTTAACATGCCGGTCCGGGGATACGAACTATAGCGACCTTCCGACATCAAGACCGCTCTGAAAAACTGTTCGGCCACCGCTGAGGTGGTCTTCAACCCTTTTCATAGCAAGGTACATTATTTATTCTGAGTTTTGTTTTTTTGAGCCACGGACGGACCACCCATTTTGGACTGATTAAAAAAAAGGCTTCTAAAACTGTTTTCTGAAAAACCTATGTTTCTATGTCGGTCAAACCTTTTCATGTAGGACCCCCAGAATGATCTGTATTTGGCCGCGGACCCCCATCTCAAAATATGTTGTTCCAGGAACCCCCCAGAAGCAAAGGTTTGAGTTAAAAACATTCGCTCTGAAAGAATATATATATATACACATTCAAAGATTTGCGCCACATTTGCACAATTTCAAAAAAATATAGCATATCTACAAGCTCCACGAGCTTGTAGATCTGCTATATTTCAATAGCTAAAGTATAAAATAATGGTCAAAACACCAAGGGGTTCCCGTCCAGAATGGGTTATGCGTTGCCCGCCTGCCCCCGGCCGGTAAATTTAACTTCCGGACAGCTGGAGTTTGCTTTCAGGTTAACCCGACCGTCCAGATGCTCATTTGAGACTATAGGGGACACGACCGTCGATGAACACAACACCTGAACGTTTGAGACTAGGGGACACGACCGTCTATAAACACAACACCTGAACGTGGCTGGTCTGTGGAATGTAAAATAAGAGCGCCATTTACCTATAATGTGCTGTTAATGTGCTCATACAAGACATACACTGTCCTTACCAAGGATTAGATGCTATATTGGACGCAGGTTTTATACTCTCATTATTAGTTATGTTAACCTGTCTAAATCAACTGCTGCAACATTAGTTATGTTAACCTGTCTAAATCAACTGCTGCAACATTATTAGTTATGTTAACCCGTCTAATCAACTGCTGCAACATTATTAGTTATGTTAACCTGTCTAATCAACTGCTGCAACATTATTAGTTATGTTAACCTGTCTAATCAACTGCTGCAACATTATTAGTTATGTTAACCTGTCTAATCAACTGCTGCAACATTAGTTGGTTTATGATAAGCTGTCTAATCAACTGCTGCAACATTAGTGTGAATATGAATGTAAAAAACAGCGATTTATGTATTAAGGACATGCAATAATGTGTTAATATGCTATGCTGTTGATTAATTGAATACACAGCAGCACCACAATGGAAACAAGTCCCGGGGACATTTTAGTTTTATCCTTTTAGCCCAAATGTTTTACCGATTACATTAAACACACACACACACACACACACACACACACACACACAATTTAGACATCATGAACTCTTGTGTGTGTCTATTTCCAGTGCATAGGGTCATGTGTCGTGTGTGTGTGTGTGTGTCCTCAGCACACAGTGTCCCTACAGTCTGTATAATCACATCATGGTGATTTGGGTCAACAATGAAACTCAGCTAGCTAATTAACATTAGCCTAATAATGCATTCACTCCACTGGCTCTCTCCATGTCACTGGTTCCCAAGGTGTGGGGTCTGGGGACCCCCAGGGAGTTCCTAGGGGGTCCCCAGATAAATGATAGTTTGGAACCAAATTGACCCTTATGGGTCTGTAACTCTTAAAGAGTGTACAAATGGAACCAAATGGACCCTTATGGGTCTGTAACTCTAGGGGCCCATTTGGTTCCATTTGTACACTCTCAAGAGTTAAATTAACATTGATTTTACAATATAAATTGGGGGTCCACCGGAGATAGAAATGCCATTAAATGGGGGTCCATATAACTATTATGCATGTCAAACTGAGGGGTCCTTGACATTAAATGGGTTGAAAACCTCCTCTCATGGGGGGTCCCTGGCATTGTCTCTTCAAATGGTGGGTCCGCGGGGCTAAGGGGTGTCAATCCTGGGGGTCCTCGACGTGAGAAACTTTGGTAACCGGTGAGCTAGCTAATGAACATTAGCCTAATATAATGCATCCTCTCCTTGTTAGCATGCAGGCTAGCAGCCGGGAGCTGCATCACAGCATCATAGCTTTAATAGCGTTAATAAAAAAAACACAGCATTATTCATGTCATTCCTGGCCGTGTTCTATACTTCTAACTGCACCCTCTGACTCTTTAAATAAAGATAGTTTATAGTTTTATTTAATCTGCACGGAGAACTATATAGTTCCGACGAGGATAGATGTGTGTGTTTAATTGTTGTGTTGTGTTGCTAATCATGCATGCTAACGTGCTACGGCTCATTAACTTTAGCCAGCTGCAGAAACAGCATGGTGTGTGTTACTGTTACAGTACAACATTTGTGCTAAAAAGATAACACACACAAAAAGTCCCGTGGACTCGTTGTTTCCATTGTGGTGCTGTCTGTGTATTCAATTAATTAACAACATAGAATATTTAACACATTAGAGCGTGTGTGTGCGTGCTCCAAGAAAACTTACTTTCTGCAACAACTCCTTACCACACACACACTCTCTCTCTCTCACACACACTCTCAACACACATACTCTCTCTCTCTCTCTCTCACTCTCTCTCTCTCACTCACACACACACACCTACCTCTTCCTCTCCATGCTCCAGTAGTCTCTCGTTGCGTTCCGTGTGATTTTAATGTGTTTTCGTTAAGTTGCTGTAATAATAACAATAATAATAATAAGAGTCCACCTGCTGACAGACTGACTGACTGACTGACTGTAAGCTCTGCAGAGCTAACTGAGCTTAGCTGCTAATGTTGTTGTTGTGAGTTGAGTTCACATTATCCTCTATCTCTCTCTCTCTCTGGTCAGCTGCTGTTTCCTTCCTCTCTCTCTCTATCCTGTCTAGACGTTTTATCAGATCCCTCCGCCACGCGTTGCATTCATTCAATCTTTATTTGAGAAAACACAACGTTTACACAAATGTTGCCCAAAGCGAGTGTTGAAATATAGTAAAAACGGTTGAATGGATAAAGTACAGTGTATACAGTTGGAGCCAGGGGGGGTGCATTGTGTAAAACAGCTCTATGTTTATTGCATAGAGTTATATACATGTTATACACATACAGGGTATAAAGCTTTTCTGACACAAATAGCAGCATAGTATTTTTATTATTATTATTATTTCAGTGACTTTGGGGCACATTTTAGGCCCTATTTTTTTTATCATTATTATTATTACCCTTATCATTATTACTCTTATTACTATTATTATTAATAATATTAATATTATGGATTATTTTCAGTCACTTTTGGACAAATAGCAGTATTTCAATGTTATTTTTATTTTTTATGCAGTCACTTTTGGACAAATAACATTTTTTATTAGGCCCTATATTTATTATTATTATTATTGTTAATATTATGTTTGCAGTCACTGTTGGACAAATATACATTTCTCTCAAGAATATTTAGTATTGAATAAAGATGTGTTTAAAGGTCTCCTCCCTACAGTTGAGACGAATAACAGTCTAAGTCCATCATTTATTCTGAGCCCTATAAAAGCCTAGCTGTCCGTACTGACCTGTAGCCTACTCTAAGGTCCTGACCCCTAAACCCTAATCCATCATTTATACATTATGGATCATTACTGTGGACTTATAGACTGTTATTCGTCTCGATATATAGTCTTTCTTTCTTTCATTCTTTCTTGTTGCATAATGAATGAGCCGCATCACTCCATTCATCCTCCAGTCCCATCCGCTACAATGCTAACGAACTAGTTCATTGTAGGAAGACCCTTCATTCATAGTTCACACCGTGGCGTAGCACCACCTGCTGGTACAATGTCGTCATTACTACAGTATCTGGACGATCCTTGAATGATCACTGACAAAACAGTAAACACTGCAGGTTAAGAATAAGATAAGCCATATTAATAACTCTAGGTTTATTAAAATAGTAACAGACTTAGTGTTAATGTTACATTAGACAGCACTAGAATTGCATGTTATGTAGTCATATAAGCACTTTATAGTACACTATAATATATAATATAGTATAGTATGTATAGTTTACATATATAGTTTCATGATATAGATATTCCACTGTTACGTTCTTAGCTTACGCATGTTTCATGATAACTAGTTTTTATGTATGTGAAGTATTGCCATGCTTTTTGTTTTTGCTTAATGTAAATCGCTCTGGATTAAGACTAAGAGCATCTGATGAATGTCATTTGTGAGGTGTACTTTCGCCCCACTATATTGTACTTTCGCCCCACTAGAACTATTTGAAAACTTTACTCCTAGTTACTTTCGATAATTATTACAAAGATAAATCCATCCAAAAAGGCACAATTGATCCACTTTAAGTTGGAAGTCGCACTAAAACGTTTAGCCGACTTTCACAAAGTACTTTGGAGCAAATCCCACGTGGATTTACCTGGCTGGTCTCAGAACAGCTAGCCTTGTCCGTGGAACATATCTGTAATATGACTTACCTGGCTGGTCTCAGACCAGCCCTGTCCGTGGAACATATCTGTAATATGACTTGCCTGGCTGGTCTCAGACCAGCCCTGTCCGTGGAACATATCTGTAATATGACTTACCTGGCTGGTCTCAGACCAGCCCTGTCCGTGGAACATAACTGTAATATGACTAGCCTGGCTGGTCTCAGACCAGCCCTGTACGTGGAACATATCTGTAATATGCATGACTTATACACCCACTATTCTATTTGTTTAGCTGCAAATATGTATATTTTCATTTTGTACAAAAAGGGTTCTCTAGAAGCTTCTAAACTTCTCGTGTACAATAATATGGTTGTACCAGTACAGTATGCATTCTTTCCCTTCTGTTTATAGGTCTTCATGTGCTGTTAATAAAACTCAAATCTTAAATATATCATCGTGGATGTCATTCTGAACGGTTGTCCCGAAAGCTAAATAAATTACTGACAGTAGAACAATATAATATATATTATATTTTTATTACAATGACGTTCACGGTAACGGAGTTTAAGGAGCCATGTTTGTTTTTTTGCACATATATAGTCTTTCTTTCTTTCATTCTTTCTTGTTGCATAATGAATGAGCCGCATCACTCCATTCATCCTCCAGTCCCATCCGCTACAATGCTAACGAACTAGTTCATTGTAGGAAGACCCTTCATTCATAGTTCACACCGTGGCGTAGCACCACCTGCTGGTACAATGTCGTCATTACTACAGTATCTGGACGATCCTTGAATGATCACTGACAAAACAGTAAACACTGCAGGTTAAGAATAAGATAAGCCATATTAATAACTCTAGGTTTATTAAAATATTAGTATAAACAGACTTAGTGTTAATGTTACATTAGACAGCACTAGAATTGCATGTTATGTAGTCATATAAGCACTTTATAGTACACTATAATATATAATATAGTATAGTATGTATAGTTTACATATATAGTTTCATGATATAGATATTCCACTGTTACGTTCTTAGCTTACGCATGTTTCATGATAACTAGTTTTTATGTATGTGAAGTATTGCCATGCTTTTTGTTTTTGCTTAATGTAAATCGCTCTGGATTAAGACTAAGAGCATCTGATGAATGTCATTTGTGAGGTGTACTTTCGCCCCACTATATTGTACTTTCGCCCCACTAGAACTATTTGAAAACTTTACTCCTAGTTACTTTCGATAATTATTACAAAGATAAATCCATCCAAAAAGGCACAATTGATCCACTTTAAGTTGGAAGTCGCACTAAAACGTTTAGCCGACTTTCACAAAGTACTTTGGAGCAAATCCCACGTGGACTTACCTGGCTGGTCTCAGAACAGCCTTGTCCGTGGAACATATCTGTAATATGACTTACCTGGCTGGTCTCAGACCAGCCCTGTCCGTGGAACATATCTGTAATATGACTTGCCTGGCTGGTCTCAGACCAGCCCTGTCCGTGGAACATATCTGTAATATGACTTACCTGGCTGGTCTCAGACCAGCCCTGTCCGTGGAACATAACTGTAATATGACTAGTCTGGCTGGTCTCAGACCAGCCCTGTACGTGGAACATATCTGTAATATGCATGACTTATACACCCACTATTCTATTTGTTTAGCTGCAAATATGTATATTTTCATTTTGTACAAAAAGGGTTCTCTAGAAGCTTCTAAACTTCTCGTGTACAATAATATGGTTGTACCAGTACAGTATGCATTCTTTCCCTTCTGTTTATAGGTCTTCATGTGCTGTTAATAAAACTCAAATCTTAAATATATCATCGTGGATGTCATTCTGAACGGTTGTCCCGAAAGCTAAATAAATTACTGACAGTAGAACAATATAATATATATTATATTTTTATTACAATGACGTTCACGGTAACGGAGTTTAAGGAGCCATGTTTGTTTTTTTGCACTTCAGCATCCTTTAAAATGTAATATAACTTAACATAACCTGCAGTATGACATTATATGATATTATACTGCTATATACGAGTGCCTGGTGAGAGACCTGAGGGCAGATATCTACCGAGGGCAGATACCTACCGAGGGCAGTTACCGAGGGCAGTTACCGAGGGCAGATACCGAGGGCAGATATCATAGCGCAGATACCTACCGAGGGCAGATGCAGAGGGCAGATATCATGCTGGTCAAATAAACCCAAGCCGTACGTAGTGTGGGGCAGATGTGATACACTTGGGTGCGCATATAGCATTTATATACCAGTGTAAAAGATGCTATAAATGCTATAATATGAGCATCAGAGTTCCTAGTGGCAAGAAGTGTGGGCCTAAATCCCTTTCAATCTTTGTTCTCTGTTCTCTCAAACACCCAATTTCATAAAACATATTTTTGACTGTACAACAGAAGACCTTTAAACCCTTTTGGGCGGGAACCCCTTTTGTGATGTTATAATTTAGCTATTGAAAAATAGCAGACATTTTAGACATTTCTAAATGGGTTAAATAATGACCGACAGCAGGGGACGGACGGACGGAGTAGGAATGATGAATGATGATGCAGGAGGAGTACCGGTACTGGAAACGGTTGGAACTTGTTCCTACAAATAAAAATGCATCCGTGGTTCAGAGTCCATGTGGGGTCTGATGTCAGGTCCTTTCATTCACGGTGATGTTTCTACACAAAGACAGCTTCATGATGATGATGATGGCGACGTGTTAGCCAGCTGTGTGTATGCCTAATGTCTCTCTCTCTCTCTCTCTCTCTGCAGCGGCGTTTGGTCGTCGCGTCCGTCCGTTTGGTCGGCCCAGCCGTGACCGTCGGCCCACACACTGCCCTGAGGAACACAGAACACCTCACGTTAGTATTTAGAGGTGCTCGCCTCCGATCCATCGGCCACCATAAGTGATCATAAGGCTGAAAAAAGGTAACCTGACGCTGCCAGATCCAAGAAGCTTGCTACACAAGTTTGTTTCACAGCTTATTGGGATCTGCGATCTCGGGAGGCAATTCGATGACGGGGCTGTTCATTTTTTTCAAGATACTTGGTAGATGATTGGATGGGACCGTCTGTCTATCACCGTATGGGCGTGCAAACACAACCAATCATATTGACGTGTCTATATAGCTTCACATCCAGTTTCGCACATATCCCGCCCTTAGCTCACGCTGATTGGTTCGGTACAGGAGCTGTTCGGTGTTGGCTGAACTCCCTGAGAGATCCCAGATGGAAGCTGTGTTGGGGAACATGGTTACCCAATACCGCCCCCATCTGGCAAAGTCAGGTTAGAAAAAAGGCTGAGTTGTCTTTGTGTTTTGTTCACAGCACACCGAACAAAAGACCATTGATATTAAATATTGATGATAGTTTAAAATGTTTAAATGACATGCATGTATGTGACTTTGTTATAGTGGGTTTTAACCCATTCAGGGCGGCATCCCCTTTCGGTGTTCTAAGCATTATGTCATACTTTAGCTATTGAAAAATAGCAGATCTACAAGCTCATGCCACGCTACGAGCTTGTAGGTCTGCTATTAAAAAAAAAATCATGATAATGTGGCGTAAATCTTTGAATGTACATTCTTTCAGAGTGAACGTTTTTAACTCAAACATACATACTTTCAGATGGGGGTCGGCGGCCAATTACAGTTTTTGGTGTCCTTGACATGAACAACTTTGAGAACGACTGACATAGAAACAGAGGTTTTTCAAGAAAACTGTCAGGATTTAGAAGGCATTTGTAGAATCGTGCCCAGGTCGAAATGGCTTATTATTTTCTAATATGGCCCCCTTTTGAAAAATGTTTGGACACACCTGCCCTAAATGGAGGTAAACATAAAACAGGCTATACTGGGTCTGTCACAGTAGGAGAATGCTCACTAGTTTACTTAATAATGTCCATCCTGAGACATACTGGCTTGTTGTTATTGTTACACATCAATGGTATTTGTGGATCAGCCCAAAACAGAGAACAGTGAAGCAGAAATAGACCTTGTTGGAAATGACGGCAACAGGAGCTCTGAAAAGACCCCTGCTGTGAAGGGAACACACTCTACAGTCAACATGGTATTAAATAGAACACAAATGTTTTAGAACAGATTAGTAAAATATCCATTACAGCAGTGGTTCTCAAACCTTTTCTTGTCAAGGACCCTTAAATCGACCTTTATTAGCCTGCGTAGTCGTAGTGTGGACCCCCATTTGAAAAAGATATGCCAAAGACCCCCATAATTGAAGATCGTCATTACGGCTCTAGCAGTGATTCTCAACCCGTTTAATTTCAAGGACCCCCAGTTAGAGATGCATTATAGTCTACGGACCCCCATTTAATGGCATTTCTATCTCTGGGGACCCCCGATTTATATTGTAAAATCAATATTAATTGGTATGGTTACATTTGTACACTCTCAGAGTTACAGACCCATAAGGGTCCATTTGGTACCCAACAATCATTTAGGTGGGGACCCCCTGGAACTCCCTCAAGGACCCCTGGGGGTCCCCGGACCCCCACTTTGAGAAGCGTGGCATTACAGTACACCACCTCGATACAGCTAAACATTAGACATGCACGGGAGCCTCTTGGAGCTCTCTGCAGCAGCCCCATGTCTTACTGTATGTGGTCGTTATAATACAGTAAGCCACTACAGATTACAGTAAAATACCCTTCCCCCACTGTGAACAATACTGGAGAACATGATATGGATTATCATTAACCCATTCTGACCTGAGATCAGATTCTAAAAATGTCTTCTACATCCTGACAGTTTTCTGAAAAAGCTGTGTTTTTATGTCAGTCGTTCTTCGATTTTTCAAAAATATCAGACCTACAAGCTGGTAGCGAGCCACTCGGTGGCGCGCTACGAGCTTGGGTTCCCGCCCAAAATGGGTTAAATCCCAGATAACATGAACAACAACCTATTCTGGCCGAGTCTCATTTAACAGGCAAACATTAGGAGAAAATAACCAAACCGCCCCGTACCTCAGATGAGTGGAAGCAGCTTCTATTCCTCGTCCTTGAACTTGCCGCTGATGTAGGGAACGTAGTCCAGGAACAACCTCCAGTCGGTGAAGTGGACCAGCGCTACGCCTCCCACCGAACCCCACAACGCCAGGGTGGGCACCCTGAATGAACAGGAGAAAATAAACAATATGCTGCATTTTAGAGATTCATTGATAGGCAAAGGCAGACAGGTTCGGGACTCGAACCTGCAGCACACCGTCAGGGTATTACCGGCCGAGGTACCTGGACCGCTCAGCCTTTACATGGCATTATTACATTCACCCATTCACATTCACACCGATGGCGGAGGGAAACCATGCAAGGCACCAAACAGCACATCAGGAGCAATCAGGGGTTCAGAGTCTTGCTCAAAGGACACTTTGACACTAACTCTGGGGGAGCCCACAGGGATCGAACCGGGAACCGCACGGTTCCCATGATCCGGCATTATTTAAAGGACATTATTTAAAGGACAGACAGTTGTCTGTCCTGATAAATAAAGGTCTAATCGACTGAAACATCGACCTAATAAAGAGCAACATTTTGGACAGTGTCTGACAGTGTGTTTGACCTTTTCTTTGTTTTTCAAAGATACCCTTTTTTAAATATATGCTCTATTTCCCTGACTAGCCTTCTGAGGTGTGCATCGGCTATAAAAAAAAACCCACATTACTTACACATGAAATCCTGTGATTATGTGGTTGTTATTTGGAGGTGGTTTCTCTAACTTCTTCTACTGAGACATGTAGACCCTTGTGTGTGTTGGTAGGACAGCTGTGGGTTGCCATGTTTGGGCCTGAATGAAGCAACAGTGAAATGAGCTAAGCGGGGGTTGCCTCTTGTCTGAGCAGTGTGGTGGTGGGGGGGGGGCTCTTGTACAGCGTTGAGGCCTATTCATACTCCAGTTCTAGGGGATACGGTGACCACCGAAACGGTGCTTAAAAACAGAGATGTTTGGGTGAGCGGTGACTCTCTTACCACCGCGGCTCAGTGACGTCATGTTGTATTTTTCGGTGGTCACCTAATCACCTAAAACTACAGTATGAATTAGAATTGGACTAAAAGTTTATGTATGGCAGCTTAAAACTGCAAGAGGACTGTCGTCACCACATGCTTTGTTGTTGCATATTAAACATTTACTATCACATCAACCTGCTCATGTGCTTGGAAATAGTGGAGCAGAAATATTTAAAAATATTGAGTACACAGAGGGAGATACAGAGTAGTATGAGAGAATGGGTTAGGGGTGTTTCATGACAAATGCAATGCACACACAGTATCTGAACATGTCTGGCACAAATTAATCTCGTTTAAACACCATTAGACATATAAATGGCTGCTATTCCATACATTGCACAATGCATGCTCACAATGTACATTATGGAATATCATTCATTTTACTGATGAATTGAATAGGAAGGACCCCAATGCATGCACACAATGTACAGTTCTCATTCATTCTACTGATGAATTGAATAGGAAGGACCCCAATGGAAACAAGCCACGGTACTTCCCTGGGTTATAAATCCTCTTTAGCAGACCTTGTACTGAACTGTACTTTAACTGTGCTTTTTGTCCTTCTCTACAACAAAGTAGTAAATAAATAGTTTTTTTCCCATGTTTTTGATATAGGCCTACAGGTTTAATGTTAGTTTTTAGTTGAGAAGAAGAAGAAGAAATGCGTTCTGGTAAATCAAGTTTACCAAGGGTAACTGGACTAAGCATCAGATACTTGTTTACAGCCAGGCCCTGTGCATGGAGCATTTCATGGTAGTGGTTCAATGCCTTGTCCAAGGGCACTTCAACGGTGGTAATTTTAACGTGTCGGACAGCTGATTCGAACTGGCGACCTTCCGGTATCTAGACCGCTCCGCAATCCACTCGGCCACCGCTGCCAATGTATGTATTGAATGTAGTTCAATGTTTGTTTTAAAAACGCGATTGACAATGAAGGGAACATTTGCATCAACTTGTGCCTAACATAAAAACATACCGGTACTTACACAACACATACAGGAGACATTCCACAGGCCCCTATAATAGTATAGTTATAGTAGCTATTCTGTTCACTGGAGTAGCATGTAGAATAATTACAATCATTGATCATGTGCGTTTGGAAGTCTTGTATATCTGTGGAAGGTTGTCGAATAACCATTTACAATGTAGGCATTTAGCGACTTACAGTGAGACCACAACTAATATAGAGGTCTTGTAAATCAGCGGAAGGTTATAATGTAGTCCTGTGTTGACATCTAGTAGTATGACCTCCACACAGCTAGCTATAGCTAGCATAAAGCTAACAGCAGCAGTTGTAGTTTAGTAGTAAAGTCCGTCAGTCAGTCGGTCTCCTTTGATCTTATTCTTCCTTTGATCTTCATATCTTACCAGGTCTTGGCGATGGATACATATTTCTGGCCGATCAGTTTTCCGACTATGTTGTTGATCATGTTTTTGGATCAATAAGTTGAAGAGTTGCTCGATCCAGTCTTGATGTTGACTCCAGTGTTGTTGCCAGGTTGTGTGAAAGAAACAAGCCGAGCAGGTCTATGCCCAAAAGATAAGCATGAAGCACTTGATAGCTGAACTATAATGGTTTCATTTGGCCTGTAAATATACATAGGCTTTTTTTTAAGTAGCAGATCTACAAGCTAGCTCACAATGCGTCGTGATGAGCTAGCTTGTAGATCTTATTTTTTTTAATGAAGTAATGTGGATTTTATTTTTAACACAAATTAAATGAGGGTTTCCAATCCTGACATGTTTTCAGACGGACTGGGGGTCCGATATATATAATATATTAATTTGGGGGTCCTTGACGTGTAAATGTAACCCTGGTTTAAACATAAAGAAACAAACGCCCCCAAAAAAACGCAATAATAACAAAAATTAAAATAAACTACAAGCAACATTACAGGAAAAAGTCGCTTATGACTGAATAAGCAGACATGGCCACACTGTTCGGTCAGTTCAGTTGCAACACCGCCACCTAGCGTAGAGGAATGTGCAGTGCAGTCTCAAATGAATTCTATGAATAACTGGTTATATTCTTTTCTCTAATTGGTTGAATAAAGACGAATATTATTTTAAAGAAGTACTCAGAGTACTCAGATTACCTCCCCCCCCTTTGTTTTTATTAATTAAATCATTATGTAAGCAGAATGTCCCATTTCAGAATCATTATTGATCATTAAAACCCACTATATTTTACACTTTGGGTATTTGAAAAAGGGCATTAATCTACAAGCTGATACACACGACGTTGAGCTTGTAGAGAGACTGTTTAATAAGAATCAGATAGATGCAACTATCAGACAGGCCCAGAGGAACAGTGTTCATTGTTTTTGGCAGCAAATTTAGATTTTAGTTTTAGTCATTAGTCTCTTAGTTTTAATTTAGTTTCAGTCACATTTCAGTCACCTGGAATGTTGTAGTGTTAGTCTAGTTTTAGTCGACTAAATATCATAAGGTTTTAGTCGGCGCCTAAATCTACAGTTGATTTAGTCGAACAAAATGTATTTTGTCAGGCCTTGATGCCGTCTAGCCGCAATTTGCAACTCTAGATGAACGCGTTGTGAGCTTGTAGATCTGCTATCTTCAGCATGCAACCAATTGTAAAATGACATAGGCTATACTGTATCTCTTGTCCACTACTATTCCCTTCCTAAAATTTTAGTCTTCAGACAAACTACATTTCCCATTCACTTGCCCTTCAGACAAACTACATTTCCCATTCACTTGTCCTTCAGACAAACTACATTTCCCATTCACTTGCCCTTCAGACAAACTACATTTCCCATTCACTTGCCCTTCAGACAAACTACATTTCCCATTCACTTGTCCTTCAGACAAACTACATTTCCCATTCACTTGCCCTTCAGACAAACTACATTTCCCATTCACTTGTCGTTCAGACAAACTACATTTCCCATTCACTTGTCCTTCAGACAAACTACATTTCCCATTCACTTGCCCTTCAGACAAACTACATTTCCCATTCACTTGTCCTTCAGACAAACTACATTTCCCATTCACTTGCCCTTCAGACAAACTACATTTCCCATTCACTTGTCGTTCAGACAAACTACATTTCCCATTCACTTGTCCTTCAGACAAACTACATTTCCCATTCACTTGCCCTTCAGACAAACTACATTTCCCATTCACTTGTCCTTCAGACAAACACACCAGTCAAATATCCGCGGAGCACGAGCACGCACAAATACCTTTTAAAATCAATCAGATTAATATTCTCACTTTACAATTTAATAACCCTAGAATGTCTGTGATCTTACAGCCAGCCCACGGTCTGGTAACCATGCGCGGGTAGGATCGTAGGTAGGATTTATGCATGATGGCTCCGTGCGCGGGTAGAACAGATTTGGAATACATGACATGTATGTGAGATCACAGACATTCTAGTATAGAGGGCCCCCTTTCATGACGACGTCAGGCCCAGGAAATACTTCCTAATGCATTTTCCTCGTAGACATTTCAAAAAGTATTTATTTAAAGACCTTTTAAGCGTCGTACAAAGCCAACTTGAGTCGTGACAAATCATGACAACAAACACAATATTTTGGACCAAACAAATAATTACACAGAAGAAAAACAACAAAAAAAGTGTTGTTACCTCCTGTTTTTTTTTACTCTTTCTAATGAATTCTTCGGCCAAAAATATTGTTTGATGTTATTTGTTACAACTCGAGTTGGCTTTGTACCACGCTTAAAAGGTCTTTAAATAAATACGTTTTGAAAAGCCTATACGAGGTAAATGAACGGGGAATTATTTTCCGGGTCTCTCGAGGGGCTGCGACGCTCTATTCCTTCTCCATCAAGTTTGGCACGCTTCAAAAAGAAAAGAGGGGAAAAAGGGGGTACATTTTGTTATTAAAAATGGCACATTTATTGCTACATTACTGTTATATACACGACAGTTCTCAATATCTACTTTATATATAAAAAATAGGAAACTGGAGGCACTTTGAGGACAATATCCTACATGTAGATGCTGTCCCCAAATAGAAGAGTGAGACAGTGAGTTTACGTTGTATGTTGTTGTCAAGGGGGGGAGGGGGGGGGGCAGGGTCATAAGTAACAAACCCCCTTGGCAAAAAATAAGACGCCAGTTTTGTCAAATAAATTCAATGGATAATGAAGACAACGTTTCTTTAAATGCAACAAAATAAAAAGGAAGAGTAATTTTGCGTCGGCGATCACCGTCTCATTTCCAAGAGCACAATCTCTGGAGGGGAAGGGGTTAACATATTAAACAAACACAAACAAATAAAATATAGCCAGAGGAAAATAACAAATAGGGCTTAAAAAGGACAACTTTAGTTTCATGTTTTAGGTTGTTATTAGACCAAGTAAAAGGTGAGTGTTCAAAATTTCGTTTCATTTGCTGCTTTTTTTAGCTGCGTTTTAGCGATTTTAGTTGTTTTTTTACAGGGTGGTGGTGGGGGGGGGGCATTCGAATATGGGGCTAAATACGCGATAAAAGAAGACTCGTCTTTTACTTCCTCTAATAACGACCCAAAACATGAACCTTGGTTGAAAAAAAATAAAACCTAAAGTTGTCCTTCAAAATAAATCAACGGGAGGAGAAATATGTGACCATGAACTGACAGAATGGAAGGTAAAACAAATACTGGTACATATTAGCATCAGTTTACAGTTTAAACTAACGTACTGTTACATATCAGCATCCGCTTACAATAATAATAATAATAACAATAATAATAATAATACTGATGAGGCCGTAGCGCGCCGCTGTACATGTAGAATAAATGAACATGCCAATCAAAAAAAAAAAAAGGATGAAATTATATTCCAAAACAACAACAGATCTGGTTTTACACGACAGAGGAGAGGCTTTTTTTTTTACTTTTTTAAGTGGAGTTTCAGCGTCACATAAACGTATGGTTGGTCAGAAACATTGTGTGAGGATTCGTCATGAACGGATCATTGTGACCACTTCAAAACCTACATATACATATACATATATATATATATATATATATACCTAAGTTGACCGGGGAAGACCCCAGGGCTCTGTACTAGGTACACTAGTACTTCCCCCTCCATGCCGATCTTGTTAGCCGCAAACAGCCGATCTTACGAGCTCACACAACGCATCGTTTAGACGCGTTGTGAGCTCGTAAGATCGAGTGTTTTCGGCAGCAACGTAGCCCCCCCCCCCCCCCCCCAGCTAGAATACGGACGCTAGGTTTTTTCCCTGTGGTCAATGAATCCGAGCAACGCCACCGGTCAGTCGTTTCAGAGACGTGCGTGCTTGCTGAGACATTGTCGAATAAAAGGTTACCCCATGTATGTAAATCTTTTTTTTTTTTTTTTTACTTTTGTTTTTATACATCTGTATTGTTATATTTTTTATATATATATATATATATAAAAAAAAAACCTATTTATAAATTCCTCCAAAAATGCGGTTGCAACAACAACGACATAGTGATCGATATCCACCGCGAAGCAGAGAAGAAGGGATCTTTTTTCAGGCACTGGTGAGCGTTTAAATGTTTAAACCACTTTATCAAAACTCCCCCAAAAGTCAGGAAAATGACTAGAAAGGCCACCCTTTGTTGTCGTCTTCTTCTTTCTTATTGATTCATTATTTTGATTCATATTTCTGTCCTAATGAAACATTGTTGTTTTTGTGTGTGTTTCTTTTCATAAGTAATGTTTGTAAGATTGTGCAGAACTTATTCACAATAAATCAACAATTTCATCATGGACTAGACATTTTGCAATGGGGTGGGGGGGGGCATTAAGTCATGTCAGGGTATAGGGTGGGCAGGGGGGGGTTATTAAGTCTTATAAACACCAGATTATTCTGATGTTACGTATGTAGTTGGCCCGCAGTGTTTCGTAAAAACAAAGTTATTCAAAAAAAAAAATGGCCAAATATTTATAACAAACGATGGCGTGACGTCAGCCAGATAACGTTGGCATGATTCAGTAATGCTATGTGAGCGCCGGCCTCCTCCCTCCTGGCACAACAGCGCCACCTCCTGGCATCATTCAGTAATGCTATGTGAGCGCCGGCCTCCTCCCTCCGGGCACAACAGCACCACCTCCTGGCATCATTCAGTAATGCTATGTGAGCGCTGGCCTCCTCCCTCCGGGCACAACAGCACCACCTCCTGGCTGGCACAACACGTTGGCATCATTTAAGTAATGCTATCCTCGCCTCCGCCTCCTCCTCGCGTTCTTCACCAATGAAGAGACACGCCTCACTTTGTTCCACCTGGCATCCAGAGCTCAACGTCGCATTAAAGCCCGCTGGCATGTGGCAGGCTCTACGCACGCTAGCGTGTGCCAGGCCGTACTACGCACACTAGCGTGTGGCAGGCTCTACGCACGCTAGCGTGTGGCAGGCCGTACTACGGCCACTGGCGTGTGGCAGGCCGTACTACGCTGGCACGCACAACCGGGAAAAAAAACAGCGTTATTATCGATCCGCCGTTTTGGTGGTTGGGCCGCGCAGAGAGCGAGCGAGCGCACGTGTGGACTCGGGCCGTTACATTTCAACAATGTAAACAAACGAAAAGGAAAACAATAAAAAGCATTCCAAAAAAAGTAAAAACTCATACAGCTATGTTACAGAGTAAAAAATAAAAAATAAAAAACAAACAATAACTGACAAAATCAATCAATCAATTCTACAAAAAAAAGAAGGATGCTCACAAAACAAACAAACGAACAAAAAAAAGTTTTTTTTTTTTTTTTGCAAATTGTTCGAAGAGGAAAAACAAACCCAAACGCTCTCCGACGGCGACACACAAAGTCGCCCGGCCGATCGGCCAATCGGGCGAGCTCGCCACAAACAAGGTGGCGGCGATAACGATAACGCATCCATCGATGATCCCTTTGAAATATCAAACCTCATCATCTCGCTGTCAGCTAAACGCCGTTAACTAAAACACAAAGACCGTCTCTTTTCAATACTCCTTCGCCTTGTGTGTGTGTATGTGTGTTTGTGTATGTGTGTGTTTGTGTGAACGGTGACACGCTGGCGTCGACACAGCGGCGGTGTCGCTTCTACGTCACACACGATAACCCCTCCCACTTCCTGGCCCCTCCCCCTACTTCCTTCACAGGTGTTACCGATTGGTACGGCTGATTAACACATGCTGGCCTGACGTCGAAATTTTCTAAAAAACAAAATCTTCTAAATCCTGACAGTTTTCTGAAATACCTCATGTTTCTATATCGGTGGTGCTCAATATTTCATGTCAAGGACCCCGCAAAAATGAATAATTATGTAATTGGCCGCCGCCCCCCCCCGCCCCCCGCCCCATCTGAAAATATGTTGGGACCTTCCAGAAGCAAAGATTTGAGTTTAAAACGTTTGCATTCTGAAAGAATATATATATTCAAATATTTGCGCCACATTTTCGTGCGTCTTACACAGTCTTTTGGAACCCACTGAAGGACGCGTCGAGACCCCGGTGTAGCAGAACGGTTAGGTGGTCAGAGACCACACCGGCGTAGTTAGGTGGTCGGTAAACACCTGTGAAGGGAGTAGGGAAGGACAGAAGGAAGTAGGGAACGGGCCCAGAAGTACAGTTGTCCCGATAAAGTACTTAATTTTAAGTACTTCGTTTTTGTTGAGTAACCACTTATTTTACCCCTTTTTTCTCATAGATGCAGATGGATCTCAGAGCAACACTTGTCAGTTGTCATGTATGTATTGTAGATCGGCAGTTTTTTGGCGATCTGCTGCGGTGTTGGGTCAGACAACGTTGCATTCGCTCAGCCTAGCCCTGTGTCAACTGGATATTTTGGTACTCGGGGTCAAAATATCGTGGCCGGTTCCGAGTACCGAGTACGAGTACTTGAGGGTGGGTATCGGACGCTTAGCTGAGATGACCGCGAGCGATGCAGAAGACCGACCACGTGTTGATTCTACGTCGTCATGGCAGCAGTCACTCGTACTCACGTGTGTGTGTGTGTGTGTGTGTGTGTAACATGTGTGTAACGTGTATAGAATATGTGGCAGTTCTTTACCTGGTTGTTTTTCCATAGCCGTGGCAGTGACATAAAAAAAAGATGGCCGCCCGAGGGGCTCAACCGATTCAAATTAAAACATTTTTTTCTTTTTTACAAAAGCAAAAATAAAACCCCCAACGAAGCAGGTTCATCCACCACACACCTAGATAAAAGACCGCGGTATCATTTTCTTTAAGCCAAAACGACGACCAGCAACACCAGATAAGAGGAATCAATCTTCTGAAAAGCTGTCCAGTTTCTTTAAGCACTCGAAACCCTCGATCATAGTTTAAGTTGAGCGGAGTCCCGCAAGGGCCTCTGTACTGTACTAGGACCTCTCGTATTTACGCTCCGAACTGAATTTCTTCAGCGAAAATAGCGGATCTACAAGATCGCACAACTCGCGTGCACTGTAGATCTGTTATATCCTTGTGTGTGTGTGTGTGTGTGTGTGTGCTAATGCTGCTAGTGCTAGCATGGCCTGGATTTGTCCAGATCCACCTCCGTTATTTCAGTCATCAGTTCTTACAAAATAATAAACAGGAACGTTGATAAACCAACCATGGCCACGTTCATCCTAGCCAAGCGCTTAGTGCTATACAGGTAGGCCTATAAACATAGCATTTAGTGCTATACAGTAGGCCTATAAACACATACTCCTCAAACAGAAGATGAAGAATAATAATAATAATAATCTGGTGTCCTTTTTGTTATCGTGAAAAGTAAGACCTCCGTGTTCGTTCGGATGGGAATGCCAAATATCCATCCAAGGACACCGATATGATCATTTATTCTTTTTTTTTCTTTCTTTGCTCACATGAGCGATTGATCCAAAAATACTATTTGATCCAAACAAAGTTTTGCTCCAGACATCGTGGAGCAACTTCTTCTTCTTTTGTTGTTGTTAAACGTCTTACAAAAAAACATGACCATTTTAGACAGGAAGTCCGCGGAACTTCCGTTGTCTCCACACCTCGAAGAAACAGAGTGTCTCTTCCAGAGTCCGAGGTGTCGCTATAAGGTCAAGGGTCATCAAACAGAGTCCAAGGTTGTGGCTGCTAGAGGGGTCAAGGGTCATCAAACAGTTGTCAATATGTTGTCAATGTTGTGTGTGTTTTACTGTTGAATCCGTCCTCATGGTCAGGAATGTGGCCACTGGCTGTGTGTGTGTGTGTTCGTGTGTGTGTGGTTGTGCGTGTGTGCACATGCATGTGCGTGCGTGCGTGCATGCGTGTATGCGTGTGAAACACACTGAGATGCATGGTAAGAGAATAAGGCCACGTCTTCGTGTAGGGCTGTGCTGTACTGTACTGTACTGTACTGTACTGTACTGTACTGTACTGTACTGTACTGTACTGTACTGTACTGTACAATCAACAGGAACTGCAAGAGAAAAGAAATACACGTTAGCCGTAATAATGTTGGGTCAGTCCTAGATCTAAGAAAGCTAGATGTCTCTATAGACCCGCCATCTGGACAATGGAGAGAGACGTTGCTACGTGGCGGCCATCTTACTGAGGCGCAGCATAACGTTGTCTATGGGGTAGTTAAAAAAAAAAAACACTCATAACATTGTGTCTATGGGGCATGCACTTTTTAAATAACCACTCATGACATTGTGACTATGGGGCACAGCCAATACCATCTTTTACCATCAGGGCGACGGTATATGGTACCTTCCCTGCAGGCTATAGGGCCTCAAGATCGTTTGTTCCCATAAGTATAGGACTTATGAACAAAAGCAGGCCCCGACTCAGTTCTGTGCATAAAGTGTGATGTGATGCCTCTTGGAACTATGACTGGTGGCCTTCTGTTGAAACTGTTTCTTTATTGTCTATGTACTGTGTGATCTGTTTGTTTGCATTATGTTTTATGTATATCGTGATGACTGCTGTGCACAAAACTAATTTCCTAAAGGACAAATAAAGTATCTAGATCTATGTACTTTTAAAATCACCACTCATAACATTGTGTCTATGGGGTACTTTTTAAATCACCACTCATAACATTGTGTCTATGGGGTACTTTTTAAATGACCACTCATAACATTGCGTCTATGGGGCATTTACTTTTTAAATAACCACTCATAACATTGTGTTTATGGGGCATGTACATAGTCTTTAAATAAAATCTTTCTGAATCGTCTATGGGGGAAAATGAATCGTATATGGGGGGAAATTAAATAATCTATGGGGGAAAATGAATCGTTTATGGGTGAAATCGTCTATGGGGGAAATGAATCGTCTATGGGGGACAATGAATAGTATATGGGGGAATAGCAATAGTCTATGGGGGCGAATGAATCGTCTATGGGGGAAATTAATCGTCTATGGGGGACAATGGATCGTCTATGGGGGTAAATTAATCGTTTATGGGTGAACATTTATCTTCTATGGGGGACAATGAATCGTCTATGGGGGAATTAATTGCTATGGGGGAAAATTAATTCTGTTCTGGGCCGCTTGTCGTCATGAAAGGGGGCGGGACTGCAACGCTCTATACCGTATATTTATGAATAGTAGGCCGGGCGTTCAAAATTAACCAGGCCACCAGCAGACTTTTATTTATTTCTGCACCAGACTGGGTGTTACATACTGTTTGATTGACAGGGAGGTATTTGACTGACATGAAGGTATTTGATTGACAGCAGGGTATTTGACTGACAGGAAGGTATTTGATTGACAGGAAGGTATTTGATTGACAGGAAGGTATTTGATTGACAGGGAGGTATTTGACTGACAGGGAGGTGTTTGATTGACAGGGAGGTATTTGACATACCTGGGTGTTACATATGGCTCACGTTGTGTCCGTCTCCGCCCATCCCGGGGTGCCCGCCCCCCAGGGTCATCTGGGGGTCAACGCCGGACACTTTCTCCTCCTCTCGTCTCTTCAGACAGGCGGCCTTGGGGTTCAGATTACGCTCTGAAGAACAGGAAGCAACGTTTAGTGTGCGGCAATGACAAGGAGAATATAACGTAATAATTCCATCTGCTTTCTGTGATTGGAAATGAAACAATTAACAATTAACAGGAACGTGTCCGTTCTGGAAGACAACAGGCGAGGACAAGGGCAGAGAGAACAGGAAGCTGAGAACAGGAAGGTGTAAAAGAACAGGAAGGTGAGAACAGGACAGGACAGATGGAGAAACATGAAGTTTGGCAGAAGAAGAGCAGGGATATCCTTCCTCCTTCCCCCTCATCGTCACCATCATCATCCTCCTCATTCCTTCCGTCGGTCTCATTAGTGCAGGTGATGACAGAACATGACCGTCAGGTCAGTCGGTCGGTCGCAGGATTATTATTATTATTATGTTTTGTTCTTTCAGATGTGAAACGCCAACGCGTGGAAAGCCAACGTCTTAAACCACTAAGCCAAAATATATTAAGCCTTTTTTAGGCCACTCTGCTACACTCTCACCCTCCTCATCACCCAATCCTCCCACGGGGAAAACCAACCCTTACGAGGGAAAAAATTAAGATTTTTGTTTCTTTTCTGCTTCTGCTGTTTTTTAATTATTATATTCTTTTCTTACTTTGTTTTTGTTTTGTCAGTAACTAATGTTACTCTTAAAAAGGGTAGGCAGAATAAGCTTTGGCTTCAGCCTACAACTTTTCGGTGCTAAACTTGACCTTATAACACAACTGTCTTTAAAATGTAAAAATGTATGTACCGAAATAAACTATTCATTCATTAATTCATTCACAACGCTCATGCTTCCGCTGGGGGGCGGGGCTTCCCAAGGAATCTCAGGAAAGGTTTTCCCTCCCTGGAGCACATATACGCTCCAGAGCCGGAAAGGGGCGTCTACGTCTACGCTGGCCAAGCGGTCTCTGGCGTGTTCGAGTCCCGTTCATGACGACCTTTGCTGCATGTCTCTCCCTCTTTCCTGTCAGTCTTCACTTGATACTATCAATAAAGGCAGAAAAGCCAAAAACTATTTAAAAAATAATATATGTTCGAGCAGCACCGTGTTATGTATTGGCTCGTGTACGCTCACGCATGGCCCAGGCTGCAGTACCTACTTCCGGCCACCATGTCCATGTTATGCGTCAGCGTTTTCCTCTCTCGGTGACGTCTCTGCCAACCTATACTCTGAGAGGTCAGTGGACCTTACCTCGGACCTGCTGCTCCAGCCCCAGGATGACCTGCACGGCCTGCTGGAGGATGATGAGCTTGGTCTGGGCCTTGTCGCTCTGCATGTGGGCCTGCACCATGCGGCCCAGCTCCCGGAACGCCTCGTTGATGTCGCGCACGCGCACGCGCTCCCGCGTGTTGTTGGCGTGGCGCCGCCCGCGCTCGCGCTCCTCCTTCTCCTCCGCCGTCAGGTTCTCGTCGCCCGCCGACGTCACGCTCACGCTGCAGCTGCTGCGGTGGCGTAAAGGTCAAGGAGGGGTCAACGCTAAACGCTAACACTAAAGGCTAACGCTGCTGTGGTGGCGTAAAGGTCAAGGGGTCAACGCTAAACGCTAACGCTGCAGCGGTGGCGTAAAGGTCAAGGGGGGTCAACGCTAATGCTAACGCTACAGGCTAACGCTGCTGCGGTGGCGTAAAGGTCAAGGGGTCAACGCTAAACGCTAGCGCTGCAGCTGCTGAGGTGGCGTAAAGGTCAAGGGGTCAACGCTAACGCTACAGGCTAACACTGCAGCTGCTGCAGTGGTGGCGGAATGTAGCTAAGTAGATGCTACTTAAAGTGGCAATAAGCAATAATATGTCGAAATTTGAATGACTTTTGACAGCCAGCAATTAGTCCACTTGCCAGAATGTGAACCCGGACATGTTGAGTACACCAAGGTTTTATGTTATAAATGTTGAGCATGGGTTCTCTAGCATGTATAAATGTTGAGCATGGGTTCCCTAGCATTTATACATGTTGAGTATGGGTTCCTAGCATTTATAAATGTTGAGTATGGGTTCCTAGCATTTATAAATGTTGAGCATGGGTTCCCTAGCATTTATAAATGTTGAGTATGGGTTCCCTAGCATTTATAAATGTTGAGCATGGGTTCCCTAGCATTTATAAATGTTGAGCATGGGTTCCCTAGCATTTATAAATGTTGAGCATGGGTTCCCTAGCATTTAGAAACTGCTGGATGCTAACTTGCATATGTTGGGCAATTTTCATATTTGGCATAATATCTGAACATACCATTAACAACCTATAAGAAAAACAAAATCAAAGTTTCATCATGCTTTAAGTAGCATGTGCCTGGAATGGACCCCCTAGTTTGACACGTCACATGCTACATAAAGCATGATTTTTTAATTGTTTGCCTTCTATAGGTTGATTATGGTCATGGATATTATGACAGTTGTGAAAATTGCTCAACATATGCAAGTTAGCATCGGGCGGTTTCTACATGCTGGGGACCCATACTCAACATTTCTACATGCTGGGGACCCATACTCAACATGTCTACATGCTGGGGACCCATACTCAACATTTCTACATGCTGGGGAGTGGGGACCCATACTCAACATTTCTAACATAAAACCTTGGTGTACTCAACATGTCCAGGTTCACAATGGGGTTCGATGGGCTGGAAAGTAGAGTGCATGGATAAAACACTCCCAAAACATGTTGTCTCTCAGTGAAACATCTAGGGGCCACAATCTGCATTCAAAGATTTACCTAGAAGTAGTGATTAACATTGAGAAATACTGAAAAAAATATTGCTTATAGCAACTTCAAGTACCAATTTGAGGTATTTGTACTTGGAGTACTTGGAGGAACTGGAGTGTTTTTTTTTTACGATTTATTCTTCCATTTTCAAAATATTATACACTTGAATACTTGAAACGGGACATTCTGCAAAGCGAGTACTTTTACTTTATGTCTTAGTACGTTAAGTGCATTTTGAAGGCAATACTTTTTGTACTTTTACTAGTAGTACATTTTGAATTTTGGACGGAATATTTCTACATCACAGTATCGATACTTGTACTCAGACTGCAAAGTGTGAGTACTTTTGTTTTGCACCACTGAGTGTAAGTAAGGTGAGGAGGAGGAGGAGGAGGAAGGGGTTAAGACAAACAAACACCCCGAACCGGGACGTCAGGGGTTAAAAAATGTAACCCTTTTCAGTGTCCGAACACGAGAGACAGTCCATTATGTTGTTGTTCTGCTGGCTTGAAGGAGGAGGAGGAGGAGGAGTCTCCCCCTGGTGGTGAGGCGTGGCGGTGCGTTGCAGGAGGAGAGAGAGAGAGAGAGAGCGTCGAGGTGGAAGCGAGGCGTCTTTCTCTGGGAGCGCTCAACGTCCTCGGTGTTCGTGGGGAATTCAACTGATTCAAACTTTACCCCGCGTTCTCGGTACAGACCCACCGAGCGATCGATACGTTTTCACCTCATAACAGATGTTTATATATATATTATACATTGACCGGTACGCCAGGGCCGACCGACTGAAATAGGGTATTTGTTTTTATTTATTTATCAATCTGGTCATTGAGGTCCAGGAGTTGAGGAGGAGGAGGAGAGGAGGGATGAGGAGAGAGGAAGAGACACCCTCTGCTCAGACACGCACAGGCAGGCACACACACGCACGCACGCGCGCGCGCGCGAGCGCACACACACACACACACACACACACACACACACACACACACACACACACACACACACACACACACACACACACACACACACACACTACAAGAAAAGGAAAGGAGCCAAGATGAAGGAAGGTGGCGTCTGGTCAAATACATCACATCACACACACACACAGAGGAGGATGTATTTCTGTGAATAAATATGAGGAGGGAGGACAGGTCAGAGGCCAGAGGTCAGAGGTCACTGCTGCCGTCTGCGGAAGGAAAACCAGGAAGATATGAGGGGAGGAACCGAGAGATGGATGGAGAGGAGTGGAGGGAAAACCAGGAACCGAGAGATGGATGGAGAGGAGTGGAGGGAAAACCAGGAACCGAGAGATGGATGGAGAGGAATGGAGGGAAAACCAGGAACCGAGAGATGGATGGAGGAGTGGAGGGAAAGAGGGAGGCGGATAACAAAAAAAAATGAAAGAAATACTAGAAAGGTTGACATCTGAAAGGCCAGGAGGACTGGGGGTGGAGCTTGTTAATGTGTATCGATAACGAGCACCGTGTGCGTCGATCAGGCTTATCCAGACCGGTTCTTATCGAGACGGGAGACGATACATTCTGAACAGAACCAGAATCTTTAACTATAGGGCCTCAAATAAAGTTATTTTCTGACACAGCCTGTAGTGAGTTGTTGTGTTTATATAAACGGTTCAGATACCGCCTGCAGTGCGTCGTTGTGTTTATAGAAACGGTTCAGATACCGCCTGCAGTGCGTCGTTGTGTTTATAGAAACGGTTCAGATACCGCCTGCAGTGAGTCGTTGTGTTTATAGAAACGGTTCAGATACCGCCTGCAGTGAGTCGTTGTGTTTATAGAAACGGTTCAGATACCGCCTGCAGTGAGTCGTTGTGTTTATAGAAACGGTTCAGATACCGCCTGCAGTGCGTCGTTGTTTATAGAACGGTTCAGATCCAGCCTGTAGTGCGTCGTTGTGTTTATAGAACGGTTCAGATCCAGAAGGCAGGATTGAGGCAGGGCGAGGATCAGAAGGTAGGACACAGACTAGGGCTGTCACAAATATACATTTAAGTCGACGATCAATTGTCATGCAAATAATTTTGCGATTAACGATTGAGTTGTGTTTTTTGGAAAATGTAACATTTAATATGAATATAAATTGTATGTCTGTTTTGCCTTTTAGGCTGTAATGAAATATGCCATGAAATAATGACTATGAATTAAATTGTATACTAAGAAAAGCTAAAAGCGGAAATAGCTGATCTACAAGCCTGTGTGAGCTTCTAGATCTGCTATTTCTTTATTTATTGTTTCATGTATGAACACCTTTCAACATGGAAACAGTTATGACGATTATGACCAGATACATGCTCTTATCTCAGATATTAGCGTTTAGGCGATGATGTAAGACTGGTGACAACGCTACAGCGGGACATATGAAGTCAGATGAAGAGATTAAAATCCATTCATTCCCTGTTAACCAATTAGCAGGGACATCTAATGAGATAATGTCAGGTTTAAAGGCATAGTTCACCCCCCCACCCAAAAAACAAAATACTTGTTTTTCCCATCGACAACTGACCACATGGGGGGGGGCTGAACTATAATATTAAGGCCTCTAAGATGGTTAGAAATAATATGGAGGAAAAGAAGAAGAAATAGTGGGCAAAAATGAAAACCAGAAAATGAAAATGATAAAAAAGGACAAAACACATATCATGTTAATCTATAGCGGAGACATGTAAGCATTTGGACAGTGGAGGAGACAAGACGCCTGATACAACCACAGAATGGGTCTATCACACACAGTGGACAGGACAGACAGACAGACAGACAGACAGACAGACAGACAGACAGACAGACAGACAGACAGATGTGTGATAGAGCCACAGAATAGTTCTATCGAAGAAACAGCCACAAACACAGCCTCACTTCTTTAGTCCCGTTGTATCTCAAAGACCCAAACAGCAGCACGGCAATGCAACCAGTACAGAACCTTTAAAGAACCACAAACGCTGTCTTTTCTTTTATTATTATATATATATTCTAACAGCATTGGCTATCGGGATACTGTGCACATTAACATAAGATATATATATTTGTTGTTAAGGCCTTTTTGTTTACAAGTTATTCAGAGTCACTGAAACCCAAACAAAATCTACCTGAATAACTAATGAGTGCTATGAGCTTGTAGATCTGACATTTTCGTGCAGATATTTGAATATAATATATATTGTTTAAAGCGAACATTTTTTAACTCGGATCGTTGCTTCTATAGGGAGGCTCCCAGAACAACATATTTAGAGACGGGTGGTCGGCGGGCCAAATTAAATAGTTGATCATGTTGGGGGTTTGGACAGCCCTGGGCGCCACGTTTAAAGGAGAATTCCATGCTAGAATGCTTTAAAAAAAAATATCTTTCTTACCTTTCTTACCTTCCTTATTGGCTATTTCCCCTACCATAAGCCCTCAATTAATTGCATTGAATGGGGTTATGGGGTGTTGTGCTAATTTGCTTATTTCCATCAAAATAAGTAGTAAAGTGTGTCGCTTGGGATATTATTTACATTATGAAGAGAGGATATATACAAACAAATAATACATTTGAGCGATGGAAATAAGCGAATTAGCACAACACCCCATAGCCCCATTCAATTCAATGCATTCATTTAGGGCTTATGGTAGGGGAAATAGCCAATAAGGAGCTTTTGCACAAAGTAATAACTGGACCTCTTTGGTGGGGACGTAACGACTACAAAGAAAGGTAAGAAAGCCTTTTAGTATGGATTTCTCCTTTAATGTCGAGTTCAGCAGCTTCCGTGCCGAGCTCTTCTAAAACATGGATGATCTGTATGATCACCTCCAATCCGAGCTTCAATTCAGAGAGAAACGCAGCAAAAGCTCATTGCTAATTTGTGTCAGACAGACAGACGTAATGGCCCTTTAAAGAACGGTTGCATGTATGTGGTACAACCGGTGCTACTACTACTACTACTACTACTACTGTGTGAATGAAAAGAAGAGAAATTAAAATAAAAATGGAATATGGAACAGAAGCTTTGAGATGCAGGGAGAGGCAAAGATGTGAGACTGTGTGGGCGGAGTTGAAATGTGGACCCTCCTCCTCATCGGACACGCCCCCCCCCCCCCCCCCAACACCTCTGTGACGACAGCATCCCGCACGATGAAGACGTCGATAGAACGGGTGTCGTTCTTCGGTGCTGGACTCGTGCTACATCGTGCTGTAAATAGTACAATTCATTTTGGAGATATGTTTATATTTCACAAAATGACTCGGGTACGGGAGTGGTGTGGTGCCCTCTGGTGTCATCACAGAAGCATTACCATATTATGCAATCAAATACCTCCTTTTAAAACACCTATGATGCTAAAAACGTACACCATGCCGTTGACGTTATTCTCAACCTGGAGCAGCAAGTCCGAGGTCTGACACGTACTGTCAGTCCAAACCGTGGATGTGTACACAATACATATAAACGTCTTTATCTTTTTAATGATATAAAACAGGATGGCTGTGATCCATTCCCTGACAGCTCCCGTTGCCTCACTCAGCGGGGTGCAGTACTTAGTTTAGACAGTTTTTTGTTTAGACTAGTCATTGGTTAAACCAGTCATTAGTCCTACAACTACAGCCTATCTCAAACCCTCACCCTAAACCTAACCTCCCACGGGGCACTGGGGCAGCACACCTAAACCTAACCTTAACCCATGTCTAACCAATGACTAGTCTAAACTAAGTATGCACCCCGCTCAGCGCTCCCGTTGCCTCGCTCAGCGGCGCTCCCGGACATGTTTTGTGCATCATTCGCGCAGCGGTACACTTCCTTGTTTACGGCCGACAAATCTTGCTATTATCCCTAAATCTAGGGCGCTTTGATGAGAACGCTGATGTTCTGTCCTTAATTTCTGACGTAAGTCACGTAAACCAAGCATCTGGTTTGGAAGATAAAAGCTTCTAGAGAGAGATCAGACCGGAGGTAGTGATGGAACCTTATACCTGCCGGTTATGGGGGGGGGGAAATGGAAGGAGAGGCTTTTCAGAGTAAAATCTGCCCATCCCAAACTAAAGAATAAGACAATTTTAGTTCAATGTGGACCCCCAAAAATTGGGGGTGCAAGGCTCAGCCAAGCTCATATACATGAGCATGCAAGTTAAAATAACTGATAAAATGATAATAGCACAAATAATACTTTTATCTTTTATAGCACAATGAAGCACAAATCCAGCTCTGAAGAATGACACCAGCTGTATTCATGTCTTCATCCATCCATCAACCGCTTATGCGGAGTTGGGTGGCGGGGGCAAGAGTTCCGGCAGCAGAGAGCTCCAGAAACTTCCCTTCTCGGGGGGGGTTCCAAAACGTCACCGAGGTGTGTGTGTCCCAACAACCAAACCCTCCCCTTGAGGGGTGCTAAAATGTCACCGAGGTGTGTGTGTATCCCAACAACCAAACCCTCCCCTTGAGGGTGCTAAATCGTCACCGAGGTGTCTCCCCCCCCACCCCCCAACAACCAAACCAAACCAAACCAAGCCAAACAGCGCAGCAGCGAGACTGACCTCGGACTTGCTGCTCCAGGTTGAGAATAACGTTAACGGCCTGGTGCAGAATGAGCAGCTTGGTCTGTGGTTTCTCGTTGCTCAGGTGGAGCTGACACATGCGTCCCAGCTCCTTGAAGGCCTCGTTGATGTCGCGCACGCGCAGACGCTCGCGGGTGTTGTTGGTCACCCGCCGCTCTTTCTCCCGCTCCGCCTTCACCTCCACGGGAAGGTCCTCATCATCCTCCTCCTCCTCGCCGCCAAACTCCTCCCCCTTCTCCTCCTCCTCCTCCGCTTGGGCGAGGCCGCGGTGGTCCCGACTGGACCCCCGACAGCAAAATGTTTCATTTGTTTTTTTTTTTAGTTTAAAGGGCAGTTTTTAGTCTTTGGAATGATTTTTAGTTTTAGTCACATTTTTACTAGTCATCTGAAATGTGTTAAGTGTGTTAGTCTGGTTTTAGTCGACAAAATGTGATACGATTTTTAGTCAACTAACTAACTACTATATCTACTAACCACTATATCTACGGTTGTTTTATTGTCGACAAAAATGCTACTTTTTTTTTGCGGGCCTTGATGCCGTCGTAAAGGAAGGTTTTGACACATGGTTTGCATGCCGAAAATAGCCGATCTACAAGACCTCAATGCGTTGTGTGCTTGTAGAAAATAGCCGACCTCAAGACCTCAATGCCGACCTACAAGACCTCAATGCGTTGTGTGCTTGTAGAAAATAGCCGATCTGCAAGCCCTCAACACGTTGTGTGCTTGTAGAAAATAGCCGACCTACAAGACCTCAATGCGTTGTGTGCTTGTAGAAAATAGCCGATCTGCAAGCCCTCAACGCGTTGTGTGCTTGTAGAAAATAGCCGATCTGCAAGCCCTCAACACGTTGTGTGCTTGTAGAAAATAGCCGATCTGCAAGCCCTCAACACGTTGTGTGCTTGTAGAAAATAGCCGATCTGCAAGCCCTCAACACGTTGTGTGCTTGTAGAAAATAGCCGATCTGCAAGCCCTCAACACGTTGTGTGCTTGTAGAAAATAGCCGATCTGCAAGCCCTCAACACGTTGTGTGCTTGTAGAAAATAGCCGATCTGCAAGACCTCAACACGTTGTGTGCTTGTAGAAAATAGCCGATCTGCAAGCCCTCAACACGTTGTGTGCCTGTAGATCGGCTATTTTCAGAGAGCAACAACAACGAGCGCAACCAAGATTAAACTCCGTCCATATTTAGTCGTAGTTTAGTCGTCATGGCTTATGGTTTTTAGTCGACGAAATCAAAACTAACCAACGGCAGGGTGGGCGTGTCCACCAACCCAAAGTCACCTGACCTCCTGGTGGCGCTGCTGTGCGGAATTATTAATTAATCAAAACAAGGAGAGTAAGTAAACATAGCCTTAATCTACGCCAGGAGAAGCCTAATTGACATAATCAATATACAACGAGGTCAATTAAATTAAATTAGCTTAGATCCAGGCCTCACCCTGCAGTTTCCCTGTGATCAGATTGTTACAATTTATCAGACGCTCTTAATCCAGAGCGATTTACAATAAGCAAGAACATAAAGCATGGCGATACATCACATACATAACAAGTAGTTATCATGAAACATGAATGAATATAATGAAACTATACATATAAACTATACATACTATACTAGTATAGTATGTATAGTTTGTATAGTATAGTATAGTATGTTCTGTTCTTTGACTGTATGGAAGTGTCTATTTGTACGTCTCTAAATGTTTTGATGAATTGAACATGGTGGACCCTCTTGTAAACAAGTGTAATGCTTAATTGGGTCGTCCACTCACAGTCTTTGTATTGAGTTTGTGCTTGAAATGTACTGTAATTCTGCAAACTGTTAATAAATCAATCAATCAAAATCAATGTATAGTTTATATGTATAGTTTCATTATAATCAATATATATACTATACTTCTATGTATAGTTTATATGTATAGTTTCATTATCTTCCACTGTTACGTTCTTAGCTTACGCACGTTTCATGATAACTACTCTTTATGTGATGTATTCCCATGCTTTTTGTTATTGCATATTGTAAATCGCTCTGGATTAACAGCGTCTGATAAATGCCTAAATTGTAACAATCTGATCACAGGGAAACTGCAGGGTGAGACCTGGATCTAAGATAATTGCTCTTAAAGGACAACTTTTTTTTTTTTTCAACCAAGGTTCATGTTTTAGGTTGTTATTAGAGAAACTAAAAGAGGAGTGTTAATTTTCTTTCATTTGCTGATTTCTTTCGTTTTGGGGATTTTAGCGGTTTTTGACAGGGGCGGGGGCATTCGAGCATGGGGCTAAATATGTATTTTTTTACAAAATATTATGGCGATTCTCTTTTATTATTATTTACTATAGTCCAAATAAACCCCAAAAGATCACAGCATCCATTGAATATGACAAACTGACATATTGAGGCAGCGGTGGCCGAACGGTTTGCGGAGCGGTCTTGATATCAGAAGGTCGCTAGTTCGTATCCCCGGACCGGCACGTTAAAATGACCACCGTTGAAGTGCCCTTGAGCAAGGCATTGAACCCCTACCATGAAATGTTCTATGAGCAGGGCCTGGCTGTAAACAAGTTCTTGAGCTTAGTCCAGTTACCCTGCAGGGTAAACATGGTAACTTTGCTTTGCTTTTGAGCCTATACACACAGTATAAGCCTTCCCCCCAGTAGGCTACATTCACATTCAGTAGATCCTGTGATCTTCTGTGGCCTGATGTAATTTCCTGGGGTTTATTAGGACTATAGTAAATAATACAAAAATAAATCACCATAACATTTGGTAAAAAATAATTAACACTCATCTTTTACTTTCTCTAATGACAACCCAAAACATGAACCTTGGTTGAAAAAAACTAAAGTTGTCCTTCAACCCATTTTGGGCGGGAACCCTTTCGGTGTTAGCATTACGTTATGCTTTAGCCATTGAACAATAGCAGATCTACAAGCTCATAGCGCGAGTGCCGCGCTACGAGCTTGTTGGTCTGCTATTATTTGAAAAATCGAAGAGCGACTGACATAGAAGACATTTTTAGAATCTGATCTCAGGTCAGAATGCGTTAACTCCAATCAAGGACAACACCAGCACTGTGATCCGTTAGCGTTGCTCTTCTATATATAAAGGTTGTTGTGATTGATTCGGAGAAGAAAAGTCTCTCAAACCAAAGCGAACCAAATACGGAGCTGCTGCTGTTCCTGAATGTGTCTGAGCAACACGACTGCTGGCCCCACGTCGGCTCTGGAAAGACACCAACGTCATAAATACCCCCAACGACATCAACATAATTACGGACCGTCCATGCAAGCAACTCTTCTAGCGCAAAAAAACCCCCCTCCATAAAATAAAGCCTTTATTTATTGGATAGTTCATTAACCCATTTAGACCCGACGTCGAAATTAAAAAAAAAAAAAGTATTCTGAATGAATATATATTCAAAGATTTGTGTCGCATTTTCACGATTTTTCAAAAATAGCAGACCTACAAGCTCGTAGCACGCCACTCGGTGGCGTGCTATGAGCTTGTAGATCTGCTATTTTTCAATCGCTAAAGTATAACATAATGCTTAGTTAAAACACCAAAAGGGGTTCCTGCCCAGAATGGGTTAAGGGAACTATTACGCACTTTAAAAGCCTATATACTTTGATATATGACGGGAGAGCGAGCCGACAACAACCCAATTTAGTTTGTGGATTTGCACGAACAGGATGCCAAGTGGCTGAAAACCAAAACCGTTTTTTTTTTCTTTTTCTTTTGGCCACAGACTGGCCTTCTGTAGAGCTAAATGTTCCCTAATTTACTAGCCAGGCTCTCAGAGTGAGGTCTGAGGACCCCCAGGGGTCCTTGAGAGAGTTCCAGGGGGTCTCCAGCTTAAATGATAGTTTGAAACCAAATGGGTCTGTAACTCTGAAAGTCTCAGAGTTACATTAACATTGATTTTTACAATACAAATCGGGGGTCTCGGAGATAGAAATGCCATTAAATGGGGGTCCGTAGACTATAATGCATGTCTAACTGGGGGTCCTTGAAGTTAAACTGGTTGAGAATCACTGCTAGAGCTGTGAACATCTTCTCTTATTGGCATATTATACGAATTATAATACATTGAGGCCAGTGAGGCTTGTTTTGTTTGTTTGCTTTGGGAATATTATTTTTGTTCTAAATTGTATCATGTTCGGAATAAAGTCGTTCATTAATTCACTCATATCTCTTCAAATGGGGGGTCTGAGGGCTAATTAGTGTCAATCTGGGGGTCCTTGACATGAAGACGTTTGTGAACCACTGAAGTTGTTTTATGATGCATTACAGCAAAATCATATTAAATACATTATTAAATCATATTAAATCCAACCTGACGCAGCACAAACTGGGTCGACCCAGTGCAGAGTTCTGAACGCAGCGTCAGTATGTTTGCATCGGCAGGAACATAAAAGTACTCATTATGCAGAATGTCCCATTTCACAACTTTTTTCTAATGTATAGAATCTGTGAAAACAATCTTTTGAAAAACTATAACAATACCCAAGGTCACAGTTATTGTGAGCTTGTCGTTAAACCAACTATCCAGGGCTGAAGTGGTTTATGTGTGTTTTGTAACAATAATCCATAAATCTATAAGTAACAATACAACTGTAGTGGAGTAACAGTAGGATTATTTGCCTCTGAGGTTGTCGCGGAGTAGAAGTAAGTACTGGGGATTGGAAATACTAAAGTAAAATGAAACGCCTCCAAGTTACACTTATGAGTAGGGTACTCAAGTAAATGTACGTAGCTACTTTCCCCTGCTGAGTGTGTGTGTGTGTGTGTGTGTGTGTGTGTGTGCGAATTGAAACGTGCTATGGTCATCATCAACTATGATGGTCAGAGGCTCGAGGATTATAGGGTTGTCCAAGTGTAAGGCAAAGCAGCTTGCAACATACTGTTCAATCTCCTCCATTATAGGCAGTCGGTCTATTTGGAGGAGAAGGTGCTTTTTGTACCCATTATTTACTATCGGTGTTGGTAATATGACAGACCAATGTTGGCTGTGAATAAGTTCATGTGTTGCCTACTGTATATTCTGTACATTTAGGGCTTGTTTGGACTCAAGCACTGAGACACGTGATGTTTCGAGTGCGTAGTATATCAGAAGCAACTGGAAATATTTGTGCTGTATTTTATAAATGTGGACTCAAATAAAGAAATTGAAATGTGTGTGAGGGGAAGGGCTTTAGACACCTTGTTCAAACGCGCTTCATGTGCGTACGTGTTGCGCGTGTGTGCATGCGTGTGCGCGTGCGTGCATGTGTGCGTACCTTGTTCGAATGCGCTTCATGTCTTTCTTGTCGTCGTCAGACTTGGTGGACGAGTTCTCGTCATCCTCCTTGTCCTCTCGCTTGATGTCTCCGATGCTCGACCGCATCAGGCTGGCAGACAGGCCTACAAACACACACACACACACACACACACACACACATACACACACACAAGAATCAGCTTCTGTCGCGTTCGCTTTATGTGCTAAAAGAGTGACTTTGAGAGCCGTTTCCACCGTCAATGAGAGCCTCTTTTTTTATTTCTAAGATTTACTTATTAAACCGACAACAACGGAGCGAAATAATCCATGGAATGGACTAGTATGCTCAGAACATGGTAAGAAAACAAACACATGCTACAGTAATTCATTGACACTTCTTGACCAGGATCCTTATTTAGTAACCGTCGCTAACGTGGTATTGGCCAAAGAACGCGCTAGGGTGGGACCAAGGGGCCAGCTATAGGCACCCCAACGTTGAAGCGCTGGGCCCTAGTGGTAAGAGGAAGGACAGCAGGCGGACCCGTGGATTCATGACGAGGAAACCCCGTGCAGCATCTGGGCTTTAACGTTGAGCGCTCGGTTGCACTTCCGCATTTCACCTCCACATTTTGGAGGTCAAATGCGGAAAAGCGCCCAAAAAGGCGGAAATATAGACGGTCCCTCCGGCGGCTTCAAAACGCCACTGAGCAACTTCCACTGACATGAATAGCGGAGGGGGCGGAGCTTCGTGCCAGTTCAGTCTCTATCCTTTTAATACTCTATGGGTGGGACTTCGAACATAACCCATCATGTCACTGAGACTGTAAACTCACCACTAGGGGGAGTAGTCCTGTCCTAAACTCACCAGTGAAGCCTTCGCCTGGACCTGATGGAGAGCTGTGGTGTCCATGCAGGAGTCCACCACTAGATGGCAGAGAGGAGTCCTCGTGGTGGTTGGAGAGCTGCAACATACACACACACACACACACAATTGCATCATCTTCCTTTTTTAAATAAATAAAATACTTTACCAGGAATTAATACCGGCAGTTCCACCTTTACTAATTTACAAGACTTTAATCAAGGTTGTGTGAGACGTCTGAGAACCAAATGGACCCTTATACGGGTCTGTGACTCTGAGTGAGAGTGTAACACATGGAACCAAATGGACCCTTAATTACGGGTCTGTAACTCTGAGAGTGTAACACATGGAACCAAATGGACCCTTAATTACGGGTCTGTAACTCTGAGAGTGTAACAAATGGAACCAAATGGACCCTTAATTACGGGTCTGTAACTCTGATAGTGTAACACATGGAACCAAATGGACCCTTAATTACGGGTCTGTAACTCTGAGAGTGTAACACATGGAACCAAATGGACCCTTACGGGTCTGTGACTCTGAGAGTGTAACACATGGAACCAAATGGACCCTGTACAACATGACGTAACGGTGTGTGTGTGTGACTGTGAGTGAGTGAGTGAGTGAGTAGGTGAGTGTGAGTGTGAGTGTGAGTGTGAGAGTGAGAGTGAGTGTGAGAGTGAGAGAGAGAGAGAGAGAGTGAGAGAGAGAGTGAGAGAGAGAGAGAGAGAGAGAGAGAGAGAGAGAGAGAGAGAGAGAGAGAGAGAGAGAGAGAGAGAGAGAGAGAGAGAGAGAGAGTGTGCGTGCGCGTGTGTGACTCACCAGTCCAGGCAGGCGACTGGCCAGGCCCAGCCCAGTATGCGTGTGTGCGTGCGTGCTGTGTGCGTTCCTCACCAGTCCCAGCAGACGGCTGGCCAGGCCCAGCCCAGTATGCGTGCGTGCGTGCTGTGTGCTGTGTGTGTGCTGTGTGTGTGTGCTGTGTGTGTTCCTCACCAGTCCCGGCAGACGGCTGGCCAGGCCCAGCCCAGTATGCGTGCTGTGTGTGTGCTGTGTGCTGTGTGTGTGTGTGTGTGTGTGTGTGTGTGTGTGTTCCTCACCAGTCCCGGCAGACGGCTGGCCAGGCCCAGGCCTGCGGCGCTGAAGCCCGGCGGTATCCCGAGGCCAGACGTCAGCAGGCTGTGCATCTCGGCCAGAGAGTTGGCCGGCCCGCCGGGCCCGCCGTGGCGCCCACCACCCCCCCCGCTGCCCGCGTGGCGCTGGAGGACGTGGATGGCTTCCTCCAAACGGTCCTCCATCTTGTTCTGGTGTTGGAAAAGTTGAAAGTTCTGAAAAGTTCATATAATGGCCTGTTGTGGCGCTGTCATTGGACCCCAAAAAAACCCCATAGCTCCATAGAGGTCCATGTATTTGGGCCCAACTTCACCTAGACTGTATTACCTTAATAAACATGGTCATGAATACTTTCTGCTTCCAGTCACTAGTTTAAAGTCTCATTTCTAATGTCATAATATTATTTTTGGAAAATTATGGTCCCATTTATTAAAAGAATGACCATGAAGTCACGTATATTCTGAGGGGCGTGGCTACCGTTACAGTCTATGATCGGGAGCCACCCCCCGTTCCGAGTCAAAATAAAAACCAACGGAGAAGAAGGGGGGAAGTCCCGCCTCGTTGTCTGGGCCAGCCAATGGCCACCTGGGCTCAAACAGATCGAGAAAGATGGCGATTCACAATTCAAGGACTGACAGGCTTCATTTTACGTTCATGTTAGACCCGGAGAACGCTTTGTCCATATTTTTTACAGTCTATGATTGGAAAGATATAAAACATGTTCTGTTGTTGGAAAGACCAAATGCTGAAGGGAGATGACAAGAATGTTGTCGTCGGAGAGACAGTGGTGGAAAAGGTGTGTGAATGTGTGTGTGTGTGTGTGAGAATGTGTGTGCGTTTGTGTGTGTGTGTGTGTGTGAGAATGTGTGTGTGAATGTGTGTGTGAATAGGTGAATGTAATGCACAGTCTAAGTAAAGGTGTGTGTGTGTGTGTGTGTGTGTGTGTGTGTGCGCGCTCGCGCGTGCGTGTGTGTGAATGTGTGTGTGTGAATGTAATGCACAGTCTAAGTAAAGCGCCTTGGATAAAGTCTCTATATAAATGCACCGTTTACGAGTGAAAACCCAGACAGCTCCGTTCCGTGTTCTGGACTCACCAGGGCCTGAAGTCCAGACGACACTGGACTGACCAGGGCGTGAAGGCCGTGCTCGAAGTTTGGTGACGGAGTGGCCTGACCCGAGGAGCGAGTCCACTGGGAGGCAGAACCTGAGGACCGGAACCACACACACACACACACACACACACACACACACACACACACACACACAGATTAAAAACAAAGAAAATCTCATGCAAGGGCTAAAATAAAATTATATAATTTAGATAGCATATGTGACTATTTTTGATACAGACACAGTAATGCGGCAAGACTAACTGTTGAGGAGAGGAGAAAACAAGACTAACTGTTGAGGAGAGGAGAAAACAAGACTAACTGTTGAGGAGAGGAGAAAACAAGACTAACTGTTGAGGAGAGGAGAAAACAAGACTAACTGTTGAGGAGAGGAGAAAACAAGACTAACTGTTGAGGAGAGGAGAAAACAAGACTAACTGTTGAGGAGAGGAGAAAACAAGACTAACTGTTCAGGAGAGGAGAAAAATTGGACCCTTATATAAGGGTCCAATGATATCCAACGACAACAAATATTCTAAGACAAGTTCTGGTTCTGAGAGGCAGAATACATAATGGTCCTTGATGTTGTACCATCAATCCACTAGCTTCAAATCATTTAAGTTCCCCTTTCGGCCCACCAGATGGTGCTGTTGTGCTGTGCTCATGACAAGGATGGGCCACATTTTAGAAGATTTCCATCATTGTCTCTGCTGCACACCGATTGGCTGGCTGGCTGGCTGCACAAACCCTGCCTCTGCTGCACGCTGATTGGCTGACTGGCTGACTGGCTGGCTGCACAAACCCTGCCTCTGCTGCACACCGATTGGCTGGCTACCGGCATCTCCATATTTCATCATTTTTATGTCTTATAAATTAACGTCGTATTGTTTTACTTGTCTGTCGCACGACAGCAGATCTACAAGCTCACAGCCTGACGCGACACATTGCAGGGTTTGTAGATCGGCTGAGACTGTAATGACACGCCCAGAATCACTCAGGGTTGAAAGTGTCTTATTTTCTATATAAATATTGAACCAACGATAAGCAAAAACACGCTTATGACTGAATAATGACATAACAACTACATGTTAGTAGTCCCTCGTGGCCAGACTGTTTCCTCTCGCAATCTTCAAATGCTTCCGTCGTACAGTCTGGAGCAACGGAAGCTCTGATCACGAGTAAAATATAAATGCTTCCGTCGTACAGTCTGGAGCAACGGAAGCTCTGATCACGAGTAAAATATAAATGCTTCCGTTGTACAGTCTAGAGCAACGGAAGCTCTGATCACGAGTAAAATATAAATGCTTCCGTCGTACAGTCTGGAGCAACGGAAGCTCTGATCATGAGTAAAATATAAATGCTTCTGTCATACAGTCTGGAGCAACGGAAGCTCTGATCACAAGTAAAATATAAATGCTTCCGTCATACAGTCTGGAGCAACAGAAGCTCTGATCATGAGTAAAATATAAATACTTCTGTCATACAGTCTGGAGCAACGGAAGCTCTGATCATAAGTAAAATATAAATGCTTCTGTCATACAGTCTGGAGCAACGGAAGCTCTGATCATGAGTAAAATATAAATGCTTCTGTCATACAGTCTGGAGCAACGGAAGCTCTGATCATGAGTAAAATATAAATGCTTCTGTCATACAGTCTGGAGCAACGGAAGCTCTGATCATGAGTCAAATATAAATGCTTCCGTCATACAGTCTGGAGCAACGGAAGCGCTGATCACGAGTAAAATATAAATGCTTCCGTCGTACAGTCTGGAGCAACGGAAGCACTAATCATGAGAAAAATATAAATGCTTCCGTCATACAGTCTGGAGCAACGGAAGCTTTGATCATGAGTCAAATATAAATGATTCTGTCGTACAGTCTGGAGCAACGGAAGCTCTGATCATGAGTCAAATATAAATGCTTCCGTCATACAGTCTGGAGCAACGGAAGCTCTGATCATGAGTAAAATATAAATGCTTCTGTCATACAGTCTGGAGCAACGGAAGCTCTGATGATGAGTAAGCGATATAGCCCCACTTCCGTTTCGTCTTTACAGTTGGGCAAATCTATTCCCGAGGCGTGGCGTGGCGTCACTCACCTGATATGGCCTGAGGAGAGCCTGACGGAGTGGACGGAGATGGAGGGTAGGTGGCGCTGTTGTTGTCTGAGGGGTAGATCTACACACACATACACATACACACACGTCAGACTTTTTCTTCATATGTAAGGTACATGTGATTAATTGCACGGTCAAGACGAAACATGGAACATTTGTCATGTGAATGGATGTGCGTGCGCCCATGTGTGTGTGTGTGTGTGTGTGTGTGTGTGTGTGTGTGTGTGTGTGTGTGTGTGTGTGTGTGTGTGAGAGACAGGCGTGTTGTTGAAGGTCTTACCGAGGCCAGGGCTTTTCCAATCTCATCCCCAGAGCTTCCAGGAGCTGCTCCTCGGTTAGCTGGAGAGGGAGAACAGAGACACAGTTACTGACATCTACTAAGAACTACGACAACTAAGAACAAAGACACACGGTTACTGACATCTACTCAGTCTGTTGAGGATACAGACAACTAAGAACTAAGACACATTTACTGACATCTACTCAGTGTGTTGAGGACACAGACAACTAAGAACTAAGACACAGACTTCAGTGATGCTTGCGGAACTCGACTTCGTCTCGTTCCTGACCGCATCACTGTCGTGGCAATAATCACGTTAAACCACACCCTCTCGTGTAATATTGCAATTCAAAAACAGTTACCCTTAAAACTAAGAAAATGGCTGAATGTAGTCACTATGACCACAAATGTCCCAAGAAACTAGCTAGCCTAGCCACAGAGTTTGCTGCACTCTGGGAGAACAGAGCAGCTGAATTCTTTCAATCAATCAGATTGCTTCCTCGAAACGACCTGTTGTAGAATTACCCATAATGGCGTCGGTTCCGTTGACCGGTGGGTGTTATAATTACCCATAATGGCGTCGGTACCGTTGACCGGTGGGTGTTATATTTACCCATAATGGTGTCGGTTCCGTTGACCGGTGGGTGTTATAATTACCCATAATGGCGTCGGTACTGTTGACCGGTGGGTGTTATATTTACCCATAATGGCGTCGGTTCCGTTGACCGGTGGGTGTTATATTTACCCATAATGGTGTCGGTTCCGTTGACCGGGGGGGTGTTATATTTACCCATAATGGCGTCGGTTCCGTTGACCGGGGGGGTGTGGTTCTGGACAGCGTAGCCGGAGGACCCAGAGTGGAAGCCAGAGGGATGGGTGGCGCCGTTCACTTCGCTGGCGTGTAGCGGGTAGTTCTGGGGGGAGAGGGGCAGCGGCTGGCGCTTCTGGGACAGGAAGAAAGATACCGTTTAAGATGTATAGACATTTAACCCGTTCTGACCTACATGAGATCAGATTCTAAAAGTGTCTGACAGTTTTCTGAAGTCGGTCGTCGGTCAGCCAGCCAGCCAGCCAGTCAGCCAGTCAGTCAGTCAGTCAGTCAGTCAGCCAGCCAGCCAGCCAGCCAGCCAGCCAGCCAGCCAGCCAGCCAGTCCGTCCGTCTCACCATTCTGTCCTGTGGGTTGATGGCAGTGAAGGAGCCGGCCTGTCCCAGGTGAGGGGAGTTCCCCAGCATGGCCGAGTATCCGGGCTGGACCATGGACCCCCCGGGGGACCCCCACGGGTCAGGGGAGGGGTGTAGGCCTTCTGTCAGGGAGGGGGGGGGGGTGAGGAGGAGGAGGGGGAGGAGGAGGAGGAGAGGGAGAGGGAGGAGGAGGAGGAGAGACAATGAGAGCCACATATGAGAGGTGTCACATTATCCCATTCTGGACGGGAACCCCTTTTGGTGTTTTTAAAGCATTATGTTATACTTTAGCTATTGAAAAATAGCAGATCTACTATTTCTGCTATGTTTTAATCATGAAAATGTGGCACAAATCATTGAATATGTTATTATATATTTAACTCAAATCTTTGCTTCTGGTGGTGGGGGGGTCCCTGGAACAACCTTTTCAGATGGGGGTCGGCGGCCAATTACATAATAATCTTGGGGGTTTAAGAATGGCGGACATATAAACATAGGGTTTAACCCTGTGAGAACCACTGGCACATAGAAACATAGGGTTTTTTTTCAGAAAACCGTCAGGATTTAGAAGGAATTTGTAGAATCGTCATCAGGTCTAAATGGGCTATTGTGACAACTTCATTGAAGCGTGATGACGGCTGCCACGCCGCGCAGAGCGCCACGGCACCGCGGGGCGGCTCTGAGGCGGGGCGGCTCCGAGCACCAGCCTGAGGCGGAGGAGGAGGAGAAAAAGAGAGAGAGGGGGAAAAAAGGGTCCCCCGCGGTGTCTCTCTCTCTCTCTCTCTCTGTTGACTCACGCATACGCTTAAAAAGATGCTGATGTACCCGAAAAACAAAATATGATGCACAAATCAGGCATCCATCATTTCCGGGGGTATATAATTATTAATTATATAAATGTAATATAATTGTACACATAACGCTTACACACAAAGCTTACAACGTGAAGCATTGCGTGAGCTTTGTAGATTAGTTATGTTTGCAGCCATCGTCATCACCACACGACAATTAATAAAATAAGGCTTACGTGGGTTTTAAGACTCCAATCTAAGTAAATATCATCCGTCCTGATACTGAGGGAATGAAAGGCTTTATCCAAATGTCATGGAGGATTCTTTTAGGGATTTTAACACCCCGACTCCCGAGAGCACAGGACGAAAGTTCTTCGCCATTTCAATTAGTAACGCCCGGCGCCCAGGGCGAGGATTGATTCAAAAGGTGGAGATTATTGATATCAAAACCGATCGCATCGCTCCACAGGCGGGGAGCGTCTGTTGCGCAGCATTCGATGTTGCGCAACAGTGAGACGTCGTCGGAAATGTTTAGCCGACGAGACCGAAAGTCTTAAAACGTTAAATAACTCTTGATCTAAATCATTCCGTCCAATTATATGTGTCAGACGGCCCCCCGCGGTCCCGTCGCTAGTCGCGATAGAATGAATAAAACCTCCAGTTGTTGTCGATCGCCTCTAGAGTGTTTTTGGCTACATTTAGCTGCTACATCCACATCCGGGATAACAATCGGACCGTTGGTAAAAGTGTTCCGCTGCTATAAATCGCTGGGACGGTTCCTTCCCAGGGCCCCTCCAAAAGGTGCAAACCACTGGTATTTTAGGGAGTAAGGTGCCCAGTGTCCGCCCTGAGACTGGGAGGTCGGGGTTCGATGCCCGGCCGGGTCATACCAAAGACTGTAAAAGTGGGACCCAGTGCCTCCCTGCTTGACACTCAGCATCAAGGGGTAAGTCCCTGCGACATACTAGCGTCATGTCCAGGGGGTGTACTACAGAAACAGGAGATAGGCTCCTGCCCTATGGGCCTCATGGCTCGGCAAGGCTACTTACTTACTTAACTTATTTAAGGTGCCCTAAGGTTACCCTGTTAGGTTCTCTTACCTGGCATGTAGAAGGGTGCAGGGTAAGGTTCTCCTACCTGGCATGTAGAAGGGTGCAGGGTAAGGTTCTCCTACCTGGCATGTAGAAGGGTGCAGGGTAGACGCCTCCCGTCTTGGAGGCGGGGTAACCACCGGCTCCGTCTCTGTTGAAGTCCTCAGTTCCTGTGGCCGACGCATACACCTGTAGCACAACAGACAGGGAGAGAGAGAGGGAGAGGGAGAGGGAGAGGGAGAGGGAGAGGGAGAGGGAGAGGGAGAGAGAGAGAGAGAGAGAGAGAGAGAGAGTTAATGGCATTGATCAACAATGCTAATAATGCTAATAATAATATTATCTCACATTGATATAGCTCTTTCCTTTGAGTACCCAAAGACACTTTGCATGTGGACATGAGGAAACAACCCATAAAAACACTAAGACTATAAGGAATAAAATCAATACAAACAGTGGAATGAGATGAGATCTCTATTTGTCACTTTATGTCATGTCACAATGAAATGGTTTAGTGGATCCCAGAGATTAAAATAGGGTGCATTTTGCATCCCAAAACGCAGGTTATAGTTAAGGGACGCAATACAACAACGACCTCTGCATCCACGGGATGCACTACTGTACTATTTTTTATTCTAGTTTATTTTGCTAGCTTTAGTCATAATAATCATTTATTCTTCTGTTCTCTACATGCATATAACAACATTATAACCAAAATGAAATGAGAGTTAAATGCTGCAATTTGTAAAAATGGCAAAAATATGACTCCTAATGTCGTTGAAGTGGGACTCATAAAATGTCTCTGGGACTCATATCTAAAAGACCATCGCTGCATCCTGGGACTCATTCTAAAAGACCATCGCTGCATCCTGGGACTCATTCTAAAAGACCATCGCTGCATCCTGGGACTCATTTTAAAAGACCATCGCTGCATCCTGGGACTCATTCTAAAAGACCATCGCTGCATCCAGGGACTCATTCTAAAAGACCATCGCTGCATCTTGGGACTCATTCTAAAAGACCATCGCTGCATCCTGGGACTCATTCTAAAAGACCATCGCTGCATCCTGGGACTCATCTCTAAAAGACCATCGCTGCATCCAGGGACTCATCTCTAAAAGACCATCACTGCATTGAAAACCTATTTACATCACTGGATCCATAACACAACAACACACTGGCTGGGCTGATCTCAGGTCTGTTTCATTCACTGTACGAGACATCCGTAACACAACACCACACTGGCTGGGCTGATCTCAGGTCTGTTTCATTCACTACAGAGAGTCAAACATTTAAGGGCTCCATTTCCGTCACAGCTCCCTAAACTTCTCTGACTTTTCTTTTTTTTTTTTACTATTTTGAAAAACATTTTTGAATAGTTCAACTAGCCAATCTACATTGATTGACACGTTGTAAGCTTTTAGACTGGCCATTTTAACTGTTAAAATAAAATAAATAAATAATGTAATCAAATAAATCTGGATGGATGACGTTCCCACACGTGGTACGACTGTACCAAGTGTTTGCCCCTTTCTCATGTCATAGGACCAATTGACCAAATATCTGACCGTTTTCACCAGCTGCTGCTGTGCAAAAAAAGAAAGTCTAAATGATGTGCAAGCTAGCCCAGCTGGTTTTCTCATTGGCCGACGTATGTGCGCACCGCAAATACTGTATGTCCGGGGCGGAAACGAACGACTCAGAACACAATAGTTCCGCCCTTAAAGATGATTTTTGGTTCCTACCTAAACTGCTGCGCTGAAACTGACACAGTTATAGCGGACCCCCGCAGATAATAAGAACGATGCCGCTGGTAATTAATTGATTTAGTCAATTCTTCTTTATCCCATTCTGGGCTGGAATCCCGTTTGGTGCTTTACGCATTATGTTATACTTTTAGCTATTGAAAAAATAGCAGATCTACAAACTCACCGAGTGGCGCGCTACGAGCTTGTAGATCTGCTTGTAGATTTTGCGCGACATGCCATACGACGAAGGGCGCGTCGCAGTGGCCATTTTGAACACATCCATTGCCTTTGGCGGAATATTCCGTCATTTAACCCATTTAGACCTGGGAACGATTCTATAGAAATGCCTTCTGAATCCGGGCAGTTTCCTGAAAAGCCCTATGTTTCTGTGTCAGTGGTGCTCGTACATCTTCATGTCAAGGACCCCCAGAATGATCTGAATTTGGCCGCCGACCCCCATCTGAGAATATGTTGTTGTTCCAGGGACCTCCCCACCAGAAGCAAAGATTTGAATTAAAAACTTCCGCTCTGAAAGAACATAATATTCAAAGATTTGCGCCACATTTTTAGATCTGCTATTTTTCAACAGCTAAAGCATAACATAATGCTTTAAAACACCAAAAAGGGTTCCCGCCCAGAATGGGATAGTAACGTCAAGACATCAGAGAGGTAAAGAATGGAGTGAAAAGGAAAGTGAGTTCTGAGCTGACATCAGCCCTTCTGTTCCCCCTTAGAGCACATACAGAAAGATGGGGAGAGAATCCATCAAAAAAACTCCACATCCAAACGCACTGAAGTTCTCTACTGTAAGAGAGAGAGAGAGAGAGAGAGAGAGAGAGAGAGAGAGAGAGAGAGAGAGAGAGAGAGAGAGAGAGAGGCAGAGAGAGGGAGAGAGGGAGAGAGAGAGAGGGAGACAGAGAGGGAGACAGAGAGAGAGACAGAGACAGAGACAGAGACAGAGAGAGAGAGAGAGAGAGAGAGAGAGAGAGAGAGAGAGAGAGAGAGAGAAGAGGGAATGGAGAGATGCACTCCTAATTACTGAACCATCTGCCCAATCCTGGATGGCTGCCAACTCTACTGGCAGCTGGGAGAGAGAGAGAGAGAGAGAGAGAGAGAGAGAGAGAGAGAGAGAGAGAGAGAGAGAGGCAAAGCAAGTGAGCCAGAGAGAGCGAGGGAGAGAGGCTGTTGGGGTTGTTGGGTGGGAGGTGGTGTTGGTGGGGGGGGGGGGGAGGGGGGCAGTGGAGAGGAAGAAACAGAGAAAGGGAGGAAGTAAGGAAACCCGAGAGGGAGGGAGGAAAGGAGAGAGAGAGAGAGAGAGAGAGAGAGAGAGAGATCCACCTAGTACACTTGGGGGGGGGGGGGGGTTCATGGTTATGAAATAAAAGTATCTGTGAATACAACGAACCAACGTGCTATAAATACAACTCTTGCAAATGAACGAATGGCTGGATGTATACACTATGTATATATATATATATATAAATACATAGTGTATAGACTCTATAACCTTACGGCCGGGTGTATAGTACACTATGTATCCATATCAGTGGTTCCCAAACCTTTTCATGTCAAGGACCCCCAAATTGACACTAATTAGCACCGCCCCCGCGGACCCCATTTAAAAAGAAATGCCAGGGACCCCCATTAGAGAAGATGTTTACGTCTCTAGCAGTGATTCTCAACCCCTTTTATTTCAAGGACCCCAGTTTGACATACATTTAGTCTACGGACCCCCATTTAATGACATTTATATCTCTGGAACCCCCAATTTATATTGTAAAAGCAATGTTCATTTAGCACCCCAATAATCGCCCAGGACGAAGTTCACCGTCCTTTCTATTAGTAACATCCAAGTTTTATCCAAAAGACAAAGATCATTGATAATAAGTGAGAGTTGATAAAGAGTGAGACGTCATCGAAAATGTTCCCCCCATGTTTAGCAGACGAGAACGGAAATCTTAAAACGTTAATAACTCACAATCTAAATCATCCCGTCCAATTCTAAGAAAAAGATCATGTGTAAAGGCCTATTCATAGTCTGGATTTTCGGTGGTGAGGTGACCACCGCTCCGGTGGTGAGGTGACCACCGCTCCGGTGGGGAGGTGACCACCGCTCCGGTGGCGAGGTGACCACCGCTCCGGTGGCGAGGTGACCACCGCTCCGGTGGTGAGGTGACCACCGGAGCTGAAATAACGTTGAGCGGTGTTGAGTAAAAACAGAGAGAAGGGCTGGAGCGGTGGCGGTGGTTTGCTCTTCACCGCGGCTCAGTGACGTCATGTTGTAGTTCGGTGGTCACCTCAGTGACGTCATGTTGTAGAAAATCCAGACTATGTATGGGCCTTAAGACGGCCCACCGCGGTCCCGTCGCTAGTCGCGGTAGAATGAATAAAACCTCCCGTTGTTGTCGATCGGCTCCAGAGTATTTTTGGCTACATTTAGCTGCTTCAGCCACATCCGGGATAACATCCGGACCGTCGGTAAATGTGCTCCGCTGCTATAAATCGCTGGGCGCTGATTGATTTAATGGATTAAATAACCCCCGGGCGTTCGGGGTGTTAACTCGGAGAATGTACAAATGGGGTCCATTTGGATAAGTTCGATGACTTCAGCCCCTGCCCTTTTACCCGTCTGTAAAACAACTGCCCTCTCCAGACCAACGAATGCTGCATTTACTACATGGTTGCATTTCTCCCCTCCCCTCCCCTCCCCTCCCCTCCCCTCCTTCCATGCTGGAAGGAAGGCAGCGTTCAGGAGAATTGTTTTTTTTTCTCCCTCCGAAGTCTCCTGAACTTGGAACGCAGAATTTTGCGTTGAACTAATTGGTTTTAGAAATCCATGTCGTTACACAACCTGCAACTCCAGTAGATAAAAGACTGCTGGGTTGTGTTTCCACCGAAAGAATAGCAGATCTACAAGCCCTCAATAGCAGATCTACAAGCCCTCAAGCTTGTAGATCTGCTGCTGTTTTCGCTATTTATTTTGTCAAAAAGTGCCCTCACTAACACCTCACTAACACCCTCCTCTGCACCTCCCTGATGTCACGTATATTACCCCTCCCCCCCTCCCCACCCACCCAGTGCAGACCCACAGCTGTGGGAGATGTGGATGGGATGTGCTGTCTGGCATCCCCCCCCCCCCCCACAGCTGTGGGAGCTGGATGTGATGTGAAGTCTGGCGGCCAGAGTCCCACAACGCTTTTACAAGCCAGCCAGAAAAGCTTACGATGCCAGTTGGAATGCAGAGAGAGGGGCATAATCTGTGCACATGTGCTCCCAATGATGATTGACTGGCTGGCTGGCTGACTGGCTGGTTGACTGGCTGACTGGCTGGCTGGCTGGCTGGCTGACTGGCTGGCTGGCTGGCTGGTTGACTGGCTGGCTGGCTGGTTGACTGACTGACTGACTGACTGACTGACTGGCTGGCTGACTGGCTGGCTGGCTGGTTGACTGACTGACTGACTGACTGGCTGGCTGGCTGGCTGGCTGGCTGGCTGGCTGACTGGCTGGCTGGCTGGCTGGTTGACTGGCTGGCTGGCTGGTTGACTGACTGACTGACTGACTGACTGACTGGCTGGCTGACTGGCTGGCTGGCTGGCTGACTGGCTGACTGGCTGGCTGGCTGGCTGGCTGACTGGCTGGCTGGCTGGCTGGTTGACTGGCTGGCTGGCTGGTTGACTGACTGACTGACTGACTGACTGGCTGGCTGACTGGCTGGCTGACCGACAACCTACCTCACACCCTATTGGTCCGAGTGTCATTAGACAACACAACCTACCTCAACCCTAACCTCAAAGATCTAAAATGGACGCCAATGCTCTCCTGGTCTTAATGGTTGTGGGGCTGCGGCAGGTAGAGGGAGAATAAATACATACATACAGAACAAACTGGGATGTGCATCTACTGTACTGTACTGTACTGTACTGTACTGTACTGTACTGTGGGTCTACTCACCGAGGAGGGCAGGCCAGGGGGAACCTTACGGATCTTCTTTGGCTGCGGATCTGAAGAGAGAGAGGACACACACACACACACACACACAGTGAGAGAAGTCCTATAGCTGTGTCTCCTATGGAGCACACATCACATAGCAATGCTGTGTGTTGCTGGGCGAAGTACAACAATGTGCAAACACAGCAGCAAGATGTGTGAGTTGCTGTGATAGGAGAAGGATATCAAATGGAACACAACCACCCTAAAGACTAATCATTGTGTATATTCCTGCACAATACCTGCATTGAGTGATCTTGGTACATAGAAGTTGATCTATTGAAGATTCTGACCTTCAAATGTACATCATTTTAGTTTTGATTGTATTGCTGTATTGTTCTTTCTGCTTTGGCAATGTAAACGTATGTTTTCTCATGCCAATAAATCTCCTTTGAATTGTGTTGCTGCCACGGCCTCCTCTCTCCACCGGGGGGCGCTGCTAAAGGAATATCTATCCATCTGTCTGTCTTTCTTCATGGCTTCTCATTAATGCCTAATCAAAGGCACATTATCATCTTATCTAGTGTGTGAATGTGTGTGTGTGTGTGTGTGTGTGTGTGTGTGTGTGTGTGTGGTGCGAGCGTGCATGCATTTGTGCGTGCATGTGTGTGGTGTGTGTGTACGTGCATGCACAAACATGTGTGTGACTGTATGCACGTGCGTGTGCGTGCGTGCGTGCTTTCCCTCCTTTCTCCTCTGCTAAGCAGAAGTGAGATTTCTCGACGATCTTTTTATAACCCTCAGTAGCAGAAGTGACGCTACGCCACCGAGCTTAAATATAAACTCACACACTGCTCTCTCTCTCTCTCTCTCTCTCTCTCTCTCTCTCTCTCTCTCAACGGAAGCTGGAATGTCTAGGCTCTAAACGGCTGCTTTGTTACAGACAAACACCAGATAGAGACACAATATAAATAACAATAAATCCTCAATAAAGGTGGTGGTTTGGTCGGTAACATCAGCCGAAGGCTGACGAATGAAAATGCATGATAATACTGTAGCTCAATCCAAAAATAAATTAACAAAAAAAAAAATCACACCCACGCTACTATACTTATATTGTGATAAGATACTGTACTGTACTGTACTGTACTGTACTGTACTGTACCCCTACAGCAGCTGCTCACACTCCAAGTGGACAGACAGACAGACACAGAGACAGACAGACATACGGACACATGGACAGACATATGGACACAGGGACAGACAGACAGACAGACAGACACAGACAGAGGCCTGTCTTACCCAGGCTGTCCTGTGGGGGCGCTCCTCTCCGGCGGGAGCCGGCTACGGGATACGCCGAGTAGAACTGGGAGTTGGACTTGACGCCCGACGGAGAGAGAGAGTCAGGAGAGGACATCTCACTGTAGCTCTGTGGTAGAGAGACATAGAGAATACATTATAGACCGGAGAGAGAGAGAAAGAGTCAGGAGAGGACATCTCACTGTACTGCTGGGCGAGAGACATAGAGAATACATTATAGACCGGAGAGAGAGAGGACATCTCACTGTACTGCTGGGCGAGAGACATAGAGAATACATTATAGACCGGAGAGAGAGAGGACATCTCACTGTACTGCTGGGCGAGAGACATAGAGAATACATTATACACCAGAGAGAGAGCATCTCACTGTAGCTCTGCTGGGAGAGAGACATAGACAACACATTATACACGAGAGAGAGTCAGGACTGGGCATCTTGCTGTAGCCCTGCTGGGTGTGGGGGGGGGGGGGGGGGGGGGGAGAGAGAGAGAGAGAGAGAGAGAGAGAGAGAGGGCCACAGCCACTGGCCCATATGTGCCCAAATATGATGACCTCATCACAATTGTGTGAAGCACGTTTTTAGTCCAGGGACTGTATTTGGTGCAAAACTAACGCTTGGAATGGATTCAGAATCCCCTAGCGTAGCGTAGCGTAGCGTAGCGTAGCGTAGCCTAGCGTAGCGTAGCGTAGCCTAGCGTAGCGTAGCGTAGCATGCTGCTGAAAACATGATGAAATGTGGGTGATATAAAGGTCGTCTATGGTGGGATCAACTGACAATAACTGACATTAACCCATTCTGACCCGAGATCAGATTCTAAAAATCTCTTCTACATCCCGACAGTTTTCTGAAAAAGATACGTTTCTATGTCAGTCGTTCTAGGAGGTCTCATAGGAGGGGCTGTGGGCCGTTTAGAAACCGTCCTCCAGTGACATCATCATTAGGAAGGTTTTTATTTTTTTATTATATATATTTTTAATTATCGTGAGAACGATGGCTTCCATTTTCGCATTGCAACTTTTCAGGACTAGAAAGCCTGCAGTTTATATTAGCTTGTATTCCTGCATCGATGAAATCTGTCTCTACTTCCATATTTACCATAAACCAGGTCTGTGACAGTGGTGGAAAGTAACTAAGTAATTTTACTTAAGTACTGTACTTAAGTACAATTTTGAGGTATTTGTACTTTTACTTCACTACAATTATTTGAAAATGTTAGTTACTAGTTACTTTGGAGATTTTAATCTCGATTAGAAAACGTACATTAACCACTTCAACGCTATACATTTTGGCAATTTGAAAATAGCCGATCTACAAGCTCTCAATGTGTTGCGTTGCGACTCATTGAGTGCTTGTAGATTGGCTATTTTCAACAGATTTCGTACACATTTTGAACTTGTGAAATGGAACATTCTGCAATATGAGTACTTGCATGTACTCAAGTACATTTTCAATTCCGTACTTTTACTTGTAACAAAGTAGTTCTAAATTGCAGTAGTGGTACTTTTACTGAAATAAAACAATTGAGTAGGCTACTTTTTCCATATTTACCTGTGTCCCAAACGAAGATGGGTACGGTGGTCCTCGCTCAGGCTTTCCTGTAAAAAAACAACACAGAATTTACGTGTAATTATTGTAATTGTGTAATTTCACACACACACACACACACACACACACACATATGTAGCGTATTCCGTGTGAGAAACAACTTCCTGTCTGAGATTCCTATGAGACAAAAACGCATCACATTGTGCTTTTTAGAAGCAGGCAATTTCCTGGACCTCACACAAAATAAAAGCCTGAACTTCCTGGACCTTATAAATACACAAATAAAAGCCTGAAACTGGACCGGTGTTTTTAATGCCTCCAAGTCATAGACTGTAACAAATATGGACAAAGCGTTCCCCGGTTCTAACATGGACGTAAAATGAAGCCTGTAATTCCTTGCACTGTAAGTCGCCATATTTCTAGATCCGTTTGGGCCCAGCTTGCCATTGGCTGGCTCCATTTGGGCCCAGCTGGCCATTGGCTGGCCCAGACAATGAGGTGGGACTCCCCCCCCCCCCCCCCCGCTTACTCTTCTTTGGTTTTTATTTTGACTGAACGGGGGGTGGCTCCCGATCATAGACTGTAACGGTAGCCACGCCCCTCAGAACATACGCAACTTTATGGTCATTTTTTTAATAAATGGGACCATAATTTTCCAAAAAGAATATTATGACATTAGAAATGACACTTTAAACTAGTGACTGGAAGCAGAAAGCATTCATGACCATGTTTATTAAGGTAATACAGTCTAGGTGAACATGGACCTCTATGGAGCTATGGGGTTTTTTGGGCTCAATGACAGCGCCACAACAGGCCATTATATGAACTTTCAGGAAGTCCCGATTACCTTAGTGGCTTCACAAAATATCTGTCTGACTGCCCCACTGCTCCAAGTACAGACCCAGGGTCAGATCATAGACTTATTTTGATTCACACACTCGAAAACAACAACACCGTCAAAACAGGGGCTTTTGTTTGGTAATTATTCACAATGTCGTCGTTCCCCCTTTCTCTCTCTCCAGTCGGCCGCCTCCCATCTGCTGTGGACATACGGTACGGTACGGTACAGAAAGGTAAATCCTGATCTACCTTTATCTTTGTGATCTACCAGTAGATCACAAAGGCTGTGCAGGTAGATCACATGACAACATGCCCTTAACCCATTTAGACCCGACGTTGAAATATATTTTAAAAAAAAAGTCTTCTGAAGGAATATATATATTCAAAGATTTGTGTCGCATTTTCACGGTTTTTCAAAAATAGCAGACCTACAAGCTCATAGCGCGCTATGAGCTTGTAGAGCTAGGTTTCCTCCCAACAGCAATGGTTATATATGTCACCAGATTTGACTGAGGAATGGACTGCCATTGGATTGATTTTTTATGATTTATTTTCGTTTCGTTTCATATCTTATGAAAGCAGGGAATCATAGCTTCAAATTGACATATTGGTTGTTCAGTTTGACCCCCCGGTTTTGGAGACATGGCTTATAGAGTATAATGTCTTGCAGAGAAACAGCTTGAAAAAGGTTCACTTCTGTGGACTCTAACGTTACACCTAGCTACATGTTTAAGCATTTATTTCATATTTACATGTCTTCTGTGGACTCCAACATTACACCTAGCTACATGTTTAAGCATTTATTTCATATTTACATGTCTTCTGTGGACTCTAACATTACACCTAGTTACATGTTTAAGCATTTATTTCATATTTACATGTCTTCTGTGGACTCCAACATTACACCTAGCTACATGTTTAAGCATTTATTTCATATTTACATGTCGATTTCAGCTCTGATATTTATTTCAGACATGCTCTAGTATGTGAAGAGTCTGCTTGTCCTATTAACTCATTTAGATTTTTCCTGAGTCAGATACTAAAAAAAAACTCTTGTAAATCCCAACAGTTTTCTGAAAAACGTATGTTTCTATGTCAGTGGTTGTCAAACATTTTCACGTCAAGGACGCCCAAATATTATATGTAATTGGCCGCCGACCCCCATCTGAAAATATATAGTTCCAGGGACCCCCCACCCAGAAGCAAAGATTTGAGTTAAAAACATTCGCTCTGAAAGAATATATATATTCAAATATTTCCACCACATTTTCACACTTTTTTCCAAAAATAGCAGATCTATAAGCTCGTAGATCTGCTATCTTTCCATAGCTAAAGTATAACAAAATGCTAATCTCATTTTGGATGAAATAAAAAATAGTAATAATAATACAAATCAGTAGTTTTTTCTCCTCTCCTGAACAGCTAGTCTTGCCTCCATGACTGTCTCTGTATCAAAAACACTCACATATGATGATATGTGTGTTTATGGACGGAATAAAAACAACAACAACAAATTGGGGCCATTATAAACGGTACATGGGTAATCCCCCCCTCCTTCTGACAGTTCAGCTCAGGAGAGGCTATAGGCCACCGTAATCCCAGGGGGGGGCCTCGTTCACGCATGGGTGCTCTTAACCATGTGGGTGTGTGTGGAGGTGGGACATGCACACACACACACACACACACACACACACACACGCCCCTCCCCCCCTCCCCATCCGTTCCTTCCCTGATTACCCTCCCCTCCTCATCCCAGAGCTACCTAAGCATAAATATGGATAGGCTCTCCGTGGAGAAGATAGAGTCCCACCCGCAGTGACTGTACGCTGGGAGAGAGAGAGAGAGAGAGAGAGAGAGAGAGAGAGAGAGAGAGACAGACACCCGCAGTGTCTGTAAGCTGGGTGAGAGAGAGAGATAGAGAGAGAGAGAGAGAGAGAGAGACACCTGCAGTGTCTGTAAGCTGGGAGAGAGAGAGAGAGGTCACACGCAACGACATAAGACTGTCCTTTATTATGCAGCATTCATCTGATTCTGATGTACCTGTGTATTGTGTGTGTGTGTGTGTGTGTGTGTGTGTGTGTGTGTGTGTGTGTGTGTGTGTGTGTGTGTGTGTGTGTGTGTGTGTGTGTGTGTGCGTGCGTGCGTCCGTGCGTGCGTCCGTGCGTGCGTGCGTGCGTGCGTGCATGCGTGCACTGTAGCGTGTGATCGGCTGTTTTCCACACGCCAACCTAAGCATGACACCAGGCTGTGGAATCAGGGCTTATCAATGTGTCCCAATTATTGATATTATCGTCCCTGGAAATAAATGCTTAAACATGTAGCTAGGTGTAATGTTAGAGACCACAGAAGACATGTAAATATGAAATAAATGCTTAAACATGTAGCTATAGGTGTAATGTTAGAGTCCACAGAAGACATGTAAATATTGAAATAAATGCTTAAACATGTAGCTATAGGTGTAATGTTAGAGACCACAGAAGACATGTACATATGAAATAAATGCTTAAACATGTAGCTAGGTGTAATGTTAGAGACCACAGAAGACATGTACATATGAAATAAATGCTTAAACGTGTAGCAAGGTGTAATGTTAGAGTCCACAGAAGACATATAAATATGAAATACATGCTTAAACATGTAGCTAGGTGTAATGTTCCACAGAAGTGAACCTTTCAAGGATGTTTTCTCAACTCGCTGTTTCTCTGCAACACATTATACTCTATAAGCCATTTCTCCATAACGGGTGGGTCAAACAGAACAACCAATATGTCAATCTGAAGCTATGATTCCCTGCTTTCATATGACATGATGAAAAAAAAATGAAAAAAATTGAGCCGCTCAGTCAAACCTGGTCACATATGCCTTAAAACATTATACTTGCCCTCTACAACTACAATTAAAATATATAAAATACCTTAAATATTTTATTTCTTTCATAAATAGAGAATCTTTCACAATTAGGGAACTGCTCCCGTCGCAAGTTGATGATGTCATATGCCCATGTGTGGTCCAGCCCTATGGAATGAATGGAATGTACGGAATGGAATGTATGGTTTTTAAGCATTATGTTATGCTTTAGCTATTGAAAAATAGCAGATCTACAAGTTCATAGCACACCACTTCGTCTGCTATTTCTGAAAAATCGTGCAAATCTTTGAATATTATATTCTTTCAGAGCAGGGTTTATAACTCAAATCTTTGCTACTGGGAGGGGGGGTCCCTGGGGGTCCCTGGTCCCTGAAACAACATATTTTCAGGTTGGGGTCGGCGGCCAATGTCATATATTATATTTGGAGTCCTTGACATGAACCACTGACATAGAAACATGGTATTTTCAGAAAACTGTCAGGATTTATAAGCCTTTTTTTTCAGTCCAAAATTGGTTTAAGTTAAGGCATATTCGTCTTATGAGCCACAGAACCTTTTAAAGCACAGCTCAAGACCCACTTCTACAGAACCTTTTAAAGCACAGCTCAAGACCCACTTCTACAGAACCTTTTAAAGCACAGCTCAAGACCCACTTCTACAGAACCTTTTAAAGCACAGCTCAAGACCCACTTCTACAGAACCTTTTAAAGCACATGCAGCTCAAGACCCACTTCTACACTCTTGCTTTTTAGTCGAGCTTGCTGTTATGCATATCTGCACTGTATGACCTCAAGGGGGGTTGGTTTAGCCCTCGGGGGGGGGGGGGGGGGGGGGGACTGGACTGCCAACTTTTAGAAGTCTGGTTTTAGATGAAAGGCAACGACATGCATGTGTGTTTGGGTGAGGCTGGATTTAAAAAAAGTCCTTCTCTTACCCGCAACGCCGGGTCCAAAGATGGGGGCTGAGGCCATGCCCTCGTGTTCGCTGTACAGCCCTCCTGATTCGCCATAAGCCTGGGAAGGGGGGAAGGGGGGGGGGGGAGAGGGGGTGGAGGAGGAGATAGCATAAGCTTTAAGAAAAGATACACTGGCCTGTAATTATGTGTCACTGTGGTGATGTCATCGTGTAATTATGTGTCACTGTAGTGTGGTGATGTCATCAACCTGCTTCAGAGCACAGATGGACAGCTCCGAGGCTGTGTGGGCTGGTGGAACCACACAGTGGGGCTCAAGGTCAGGCCCGGGGACCGCTCAGGGAGTCCCCTGAGGACCCCAGGGGGTCCCTGTGGTCCACACCCTGGGGGTCCCCTGTGGACCCTCACTATTTTAACGTTTCTGTGTTCGCCACAGAATAGCCGAACTACAAGCACAGATCAGCGATATTGGACGAATTGATGTGTGTAGTCAGTGAAATAAATAAGTGCTCTCTTCACAGGTCTGGTTTATCAAGTATAGAGAGAGAGAGGGGTTTAAGTGGTACAGAATTTACTTTACTTTTACTTTTTTTCCTTTGTTTATTTAGACGGGACAATGCATGTTATAACACCCCAATCGCCCAGGACCAAGTTTTATCCAAAAAGACGAAGTTTATTGATATGAAAATGGATCGCATCGCTCCACAGCCTAGGAGCACCTGTTGAGCAAATGTTCCCCCCCTGTTTAGCCGACAAGAACGAAAATCTTAAAAACGTTAATAACTCGTGATCTAAATCATCCCGTCCAATTCTTTTTTTTTTTTTATATATTTTTCTATCCCAAGATTTTGTAACCCATTTTTCACCCCTGTGTCAATCATCTAATGTGATCCTGGGCTCTACACACCCTCCGCCAACCTAGTCCCCATATATGGGGGACAAGGGGAGAGCAACGGACTTGAACTCATGCTTCCTTCATGCCTGAGTGTCCAAGTTGCTCCTTTACACCTGACAGGGGGGAGTTTCCCTGGTTGGACGTAGCGCGTGGAAGGAACACGTTATTCCAACCAGTTCCTTTCCCCTCCACCAGGCGCCCCGGCTGGCCAGGGGGAGGCAGTTTAGTGACCAGGATTACTGCATGTTTTTTGTGAGGGTACCTACCCTAGGGGACACGGGGAGAACATGCAAACTCTACACAGAAAGGCCCTTTCGCCAACCCCGCCTTCGGGTATGGGCACTGATGACGCGGAGGAGGAAACACGCCACCAGCACCGAACCCAGGACCTTCTAGCTGTGAGGCGACAGCACTACCAACATCCCGTCCAATTCTATGTGTCAGAGACGGCCCACCGCGGTCCCGTCGCTAGTCGCGTTAGATTTAAATCATACCTCCCGTTGTTGTCGATCGCCGTTAAGAGTGTTTTGGCTACATTTAGCTGCTTCAGCCACATCCGGGATAACTTCCGGTCCGTCGGTAAATGTGCTCCTCTGCTATAAAGCGCTATGATTTAATGGATTAAATAACCCAGGACGTTCGGGGTGTTAACTCTTTCAGCGCCACCTGGTGGTCACCAGTTTAGGCTCTGAGTGCCAATTCTCCCATTATAAAGAAAGAAAGAATTTGTAATTCTATTATGCATGTAATATGCATGTCATCACCTGTACACCAGATTAGAGAAATTTTCAAAATATGGATGAATTACTTAATAGGCAATTAGACGTCTTGACGTTTATGGCTACTAAACAGTTTTAACGGACATCACATAAATGCAATGTAGATGCACCGGATTTGGCAAAAATGCTAATTCTCATCCGCAGTCCCCAACATGAAAACAGTAAGCATTAAAAACATTCATAAACAAGGACAGGACAGTACAAAGGTGTAACGGTCATCTATGTGGTTTAGCAGCGGTTTCTTTAAGGGCGGTATAGATTTATAGATAAAGTAACCTGTCCATAAGGTACAGTATTGCTTTCATATGATTATTGTGAGTGGTTTTGTTTCAGATCCCGATAAACAATCAGGCTTATGATCAGTGGCGTGCACAGACATTTAGAGGGGCAGGTCCCCTAGTGAAAATAGGGCACCTTGTGCAGCGCGTGGAACCGGCCAGTTGCCTATAATAGTGTGAGATTTATAGATTGTGGGGCATAAAAAATATATTAGAAACTTTTTTTTTTATCAAGAATGTCACCAAGGTCCACACACTGTACACCAGGGGTGCCCAGAACTTTTATGACTTAAAGGCGCAGTGAAATGAAAAAGACGTTTTTCACACTTTTAGACAATATCCGTGGTCATCATATGGGCATATCTAACAATGGATGCCAAAGAAATGGGAAAATTCTCATTTCTGTGTGTTTTTATATCAAAGGTCCATAAAACGATTGTATTATTTATTTATTAAAACGAAAACGTGCTGCGTGATGACGTGTAGAGATACACATCGATAAAAGCCAATAAAAATGAAGCTCACCAGTTTAATTCCCCATGTCTGCGCATCCATGCAACACAGCTGCTTCTGATTACAGATTACTCCGTTTTTATTTCCATTCAAGATAACATTCAGACAGTGTATTACTCGGTTTCAACTTAATCATCACGCTAAAATATGTTTCTGAAAACATTATAGGGTAGAAATAAGCCACATAACAGTAAACTGGTTGTGCTGGGCGACCATCTGATTTGTAAACAAACACATACCACGCTGTAGCGCATAGCATAGCTACCGTCCCTAGCTACCGTCCCATCGCCTGAAGGGATGCGACACTCTGATTGGTTCAGAAACTTCAGACCGGTGTTTCATGTGGAAACACCATTTTCATGTTGTTCACCATTTCCGTTTCACTGCGCCTTTAACACATTGTGTGACCAAGACGTCCACATACGTCCTATGAAATAAGGCATTTAGTGCCCAGGACGTATGTGGGGCACTTTGTTTTTTTTTTGGGGTGGGGGGGGGTTCTTAAAAAATGTCAAAAAGTGGGTCTAAAAAGTGGCACCCTGGGTCGCAATTTTGAAAGATTATAGTTTTTGTTTTAGTTTTTGTATGTAACTTTCTAATGCTACTGATCTTTGTGCTCAACTCTCTTGCAAACAAAGTATTCTGTTGTGGGTTAACAGGCCATTTTTTGATGTCAATCAATCAAGTCACCTTAATTCAAGTGTTCAAATTATATATTTTTTATATTTAAATGATATATGTTTTAGGGCCATGTCATGTGATCTACTGGTAGATAAGATACCGCTGCTGTAAACTGTACAAAACACACAACAAATAAAGTCAGTAGACTGTTCCCAACGTACCCTCCCCTGGCTGAACGCAGGACTGCTCTGCTGTCCTCCTCCTTGCCCCCAGGGGGGGGCGGCGGTGGCCACGGCACTCCTCTCCTCTACACCTGAAGAACAAACACACACACACACACAGGTTAGTAGAGCATATACATTTACATAATAGATGCCTCATTGGCCGATGCAGTTCACTGGAGCGACCTCATTGGCTGCTGCAGTTCGTTGGAGCGACCTCATTGGCCGCTGCAGTTCTTTGGAGCGACCTCATTGGCCGCTGCAGTTCTTTGGAGCGACCTCATTGGCCGCTGCAGTCCGTTGGAGCGGTGTGTGCTGAAGGAGGGGCGGAAGAATTTACACACTGGGGGAGGAAGTACGCCCGGAAGTGTGGAACGGCATGTGTGGACGACTGCCACTCAAGTGATTACTGGCCAATCACAGTTGGCTCATATAAAAAACAACATTAAGCTGATAAGCGTCCTGAATCATAGCCACGTTGACAACGGTTGTAATAAACCAACCCGTTTGTAAATCCGTCAAGATTTGAGCGAGTTATTTTAGTTTGAGCTGCAGTAGAACATACTGTACTGTAGCCCCGAAGCAAGATGGCCGCCGAGTGAACTACGTCAGAGACTCCGCCTTCAGCCATCTAGCCTTTATATATAATGTCTATGGGCTGGTAGAGTGCATAGAACTACACATCCCACAGTGCACTGGGCAATCTAGCCTTTATATATAATGTCTATGGGCTGGTAGAGTGCATAGAACTACACATCCCACAGTGCACTGGGCAATCTAGCCTTTATATATAATGTCTATGGGCTGGTAGAGACCACATAGAACTACACATCCCACAGTGCACTGGGACATCTAGCCTGTATATGTGTCTATGTGTTCCACCACAGCTCTACATTAACTATAGACACCACAGGATGCCAGATCTATAAACTATAAGCACAACAGGATGCCATATCGATAAGACCACCACAGCTTTGAGACACAGAGACAGTGAGTGTGTGTGTGTGTGTGTGTGTGTGGGGGGGGGGGGGGTGATTTTAAAAACTGGAAGCAGAAATTATTCTCTCTCTCTCTCTCTCTCTGCATCTCTGGGGGGGCGAGAGAGCTGAAGCTTAATTGCGTGCTGATTTGCATAATTGTGCATATTAATGAGACTCTGCTCTATGAATATTCATATTTTTTGTTTTGTTGTCTAATTAAAACGCGGAGGAGATGAGGGGAGGGAGGAGGGGGGCAGGGGGGGGGGGGGTCTTTAACACATTTTGGACTGAGGCAGATTCTAAACACAAAATGTCTTCTAAATCCTAACAGTTTTCTGGAAAACCCTATGTTTCTATATCGGTGGAGCTCAACCCTTCTCACGTCAAGGACCCCCAGAATTATCTGTATTTGGCCGCGGACCCCCATCTGAAAATCAGACCCCCCTCCCGGGAAGCAAATATTTGAGTTATAATAAACCTTCGCTCTGAAAGAATATACATTCAAAGAATTGCGACACATTTTCAACGATTTTTCAAAAATAGCAGATCTACAAGCTCGTATAACGAGCTGTGGGCTGTGTGGGGGAGGGGTCTCCAACAGCAGTGATGGGTCCTCGGCGCCCACAGGAAGCTATACCGGGTCGTCGTGACAACCGACCGTGATCTAGACGCCAACGACATCGCCGGAATAGACGGCAATATGGCCACCTGTCAGCCGACACGTCAATCAAAGACGATATGGTCGCCTGTCAGCCGACGCGTCAATCAAAGACGATATGGTCGCCTGTCAGCCGTCAACGTCAATCAAGGAAGAGACATCGGGGAAACATTCATGGATCACCAACAGTGAATCAATCAATCAATGTGATCACGTTCGTTTCCAGAACACGTCGATTGTTGTGCCTTTTCGATTATAAACCAGTGTTCATTGTGTTGACTAAGACTAAGATTTTGAAATGTAGTCGACTAAGACTATACTATAAGACTAAACAGTGTTATACAATGTATAAGACAAATAAATGCCGTGTTATTCAAAAGACTAAATGACCAGATCAGAATGTGCTTCTAAACGTGTATACATGTGGGAATGATATGGCAGGCATTTCTGTCCCTGCCCAACCCTGTCGAATGTGCTCTGGAATGATACACAGGCTAATGTTATGCATGTGCATAATGTGTAACTGCCGCGCGTGCGCACGCACGCACGTGAAGGCTCGCCAATCAGCACTAGCCGATCTACAAGCTCACGACGCGTCGACAGATCGGCTAGATGAACTATTCTAAAACGTTTTTCAAAATAGTAAAAAATAAATAAATGCAAAGACGTATAGGGAGCCCTATGAATAAAAATGACATCCAAATCAAGCGTGGCTGGGAGGCCAGCCTGTCCCATACCCCAGAGAGCACAACGCCCCTTTAATACCGTCCCATCTCCCAGAGATCACAACGCCCCTTAGAGATCGTCCCATCTCCCAGAGATCACAATGCCCCTTAGAGACCGTCCCATCTCCCAGAGAGCACAACGCCCCTTAGAGACAGTCCCATCTCCCAGAGAGCACAACGCCCCTTAGAGACCGTCCCATCTCCCAGAGAGCACAACGCCCCTTAGAGACCGTCCCATCTCCCAGAGAGCACAACGCCCCTTAGAGACCGTCCCATCTTCCAGAGAGCACAACCGACGGCTGGGCTATAATTATACAGGAAGAGAAATATTGGAAACACACAGTCAGCACACACACACACACACACACACACACAGTCAGCACACACACACACACACACCTACCTTTTTTACGGGAAGATTTGCCCCAGGCACCTATAACCAGTGGTGGAAAAAGTATATATATATATATATATATATACATTTTTTACTTAAGTATACGTATCGGTACTGCAACATAGAAGTACTCTGTACAAGAACCAGAATAAAAAATGTACTTGAGTAAAAGCATTCGAATCAAAATGTACTAGAATGCAGAAGGACGGTCCATTTCACACATTTTTTTAATGTATAAAATTGTTTTTTTTACGTACTTATTTACTTTCCAACGCACGCACACACACACACACACACACACACACACACACACACACACACACACACACACACACACACACACACACACACACACACACACACACACACACACACACACACACACACACACACACACACACACACACACACACACACACACACACACACACACACACACACACACACACACACACACACACACACACACACACACACACACACACACACACACACACACACACACACACACACACACACACACACACACACACACACACACACACACACACACACACACACACACACACACACACACACACCTCCTGTTCTTCCACAGACAGACTTGCCCCAGGCACCTCCAAATGATGAGTGTTGCCTTTCGGCCCCAGACGGCCCGCTCTCTTCCTTCCCGCGCCAACGTGAGTCACACACACACACACACACACACACACACACACACAAAGGATGATGTCATCATGTCAGTCAGGCCTCAGAGTCTCCAGACCAACTAACGAACGCCGTTATTGATATAGTGTAAGACAATGTACAATGCTAACGCCGTCCGTAACTCAGCCAAGGGGGCTTTATCTGAGTGAGTCACGTATCAGTCACAGACTCACAGGTACGACAAGACTCGTCAGACGTCCACAAACACGATCACTGACCCATGTAGACCACAGGATGATTCTACAAACACGCTACAAACACGCTATAGGATCACTGACCCATGTAGACCACAGGATGATTCTATAAACACGCTACAAACACGCTACAAACACGCTATAGGATCACTGACCCATGTAGACCACAGGATGATTCTATAAACACGCTACAAACACGCTACAGGATCACTATAGTCCCTGTAGACTCGAGGATGATTCTACTAATGTCTTCTAAATCATAACAGTTTTCTGAAATCTCTATGTCAAGTCAGTGGTTCTGAAAGGACCACCCAGAATCATCTGTATTTGGGACCCACATCTGATCTACAGATGTGGATCAGATGTGGATCAGATGTGATCACATCAGATCTACAAGCTCATATATCGCGGCACCGCGCTATATATGAGCTTGTAGATCTGCTATTATATTTCAACAGCTAAGGAATAGCATATATAATGCTTATAAAAACACCAAAAAGGGGTTCCCGTCCTGAATGGACTTTAATACACTCGCCTCTGGAGAAAGTTCACGAGTTCACAGCGAGCGGGAATGTGCTCCGTTGTGTGAGCGCGCTCACACGTCGTACAAATACATAGTGTGTGTATGTGGCTCATTTACCAACGACCAGTTAACACTCCTTTCACAATAAAAGGCGCTATAGAGTGCCACGCAAGATCAGGCACATTTTATTCTGAAAAGCCCACGCCTTTCATTCAAAACGGGAGGTGAATTCTTCCATTACCTCAAGATATAGGAAGCAACCCGGAACATCTTAAGAGGTTCTTTTTCTCTTCTACGCAGCGGTATGGAGCGGTGCAAATGTGAAAATGTGTGACATAAAATAGTTTCAGAACCACTATATAGAAACATGAGGTTTTTCAGAACGTTGTCAGGATTTAGAAGACATTTGTAGAATTGTCCTAATCAGGTCCAAATGGGTACATTTATTTATTTAGACCAAGTACAGTCCTTGAGTAAATGTGCTTAGTGACAGTGTGTGGCCTGTGATGTGAAGCCTGGCGTGCCGCCAAGGGAATTCCTTTTAACAAACACATCTAGTCATGTCACACAGACACACACACCGTCTCCCATCTCAAGGAAGTCACAACGTGAAGGAGAGGAAATCCATGCAAATCCGACCTCTACACATTCCATTCCATCCTCTACACATTCCAGTTCTGCCATTTCATTTCAACCCCGAGAACCAGTTTAAAAATACACTTTCAAGAACTCTCGCTTTCGGAGGCGCCCTTCTGTGAAATGAAAGATGGATGATGTTGACTTCCTACCTAGTGAAGCATGACTGAAGCTAACAGCACCAACACTAGCATGACTGAAGCTAACAGCACCGACACTAGCATGACTGAAGCTAACAGCACCGACACTAGCATGACTGAAGCTAACAGCACCGACACTAGCATGACTGAAGCTAACAGCACCGACACTAGCATAAATGAAGCTAACAGCACCAACACTAGCATGACTGAAGCTAACAGCACAGACACTAGCATGACTGAAGCTAACAGCACCGACACTAGCATGACTGAAGCTAACAGCACCGACACTAGCATGAATGAAGCTAACAGCACCGACACTAGCATGAATGAAGCTAACAGCACCGACACTAGCATGACTGAAGCTAACAGCACCGACACTAGCATGACTGAAGCTAACAGCACCGACACTAGCATGACTGAAGCTAACAGCACCGACACTAGCATGACTGAAGCTAACAGCAGCGACACTAGCATGACTGAAGCTAACAGCACCGACACTAGCATGAATGAAGCTAACAGCACCGACACTAGCATGACTGAAGCTAACAGCACCGACACTAGCATGAATGAGGCTAACAGCAGCGACACTAGCATGACTGAAGCTAACAGCACCGACACTAGCATGACTGAAGCTAACAGCACCGACACTAGCATGACTGAAGCTAACAGAACCGACACTAGCGTGAATGAAGCTAACAGCACCGACACTAGCATGAATGAAGCCCCCCAAAAAAACATATTTGAAATGAGGACCCCCAAAATAACTATATTTTAACTGGGGACCGGGAAAGAAATCATATTTGAACTGAGGACACCCCGAAAAAATCATATTTTAATTGGGGACCCCAGAACGTAATCATATCATATCCCCTCACCATGACAAGCCGTGGGAATTGTAGTCATCACATTTAGTTTGACCTTGTTCCAAATATTGTGAAAATATCCGATCTACAAGGTCACAAGGGGTCGCAGTAGGATCGACTATTTTCACAACGTTTGACAGTTTCTGACGTAATCCACGCTAAAACACAACAATGCAAACACAACAAACTCTAATCAAAGTGACTCAGTATAGACGCACTGAACACTTTCTAGGGAAATGGGAGTCCACAAGGTCAGAGGATCACAGATCATCACACCACAGTGACCACACACTGGTTAAAACTTAAGTTCTGTGAAATACCACAAAGTCCCCTTATCAAATTACACAAATGATATACTGTACTGTGTACTACTGTCTACTGTGTACTGCCAAGTACTGGAGGAAATTATTTCTCAAAGATAAGATCCACCACGAATGATAACATCTGATATCTTTAAACCACGTTATTCGTTTAAATACTTCAGCCTTACACACTGTGTGTACTTCTTTGTACGATAAATACCGCAAACAGCTGCTCCGCCAGCTCCCAGTGAGCACATCGCTCCACCATGAGGCCAGAGCTTGTAGATCAGCTCCCAGTGAGCCCATCCACCACCATGAGGCCTGAGCTTGTAGATCAGCTCCCAGTGAGCACATCGCTCCACCATGAGGCCTGAGCTTGTAGATCAGCTCCCAGTGAGCACATCGCTCCACCATGAGGCCAGAGCTTGTAGATCAGCTCCCAGTGAGCCCATCGCTCCACCATGCATCATGAGCTTGTAGATCAGCTCCCAGTGAGCCCATCGCTCCACCATGAGGCCTGAGCTTGTAGATCAGCTCCCAGTGAGCCCATCCACCACCATGAGGCCTGAGCTTGTAGATCAGCTCCCAGTGAGCACATCCACCACCATGAGGCCTGAGCTTGTAGATCAGCTCCCAGTGAGCCCATCGCACCACCATGAGGCCTGAGCTTGTAGATCAGCTCCCAGTGAGCCCATCCACCACCATGAGGCCTGAGCTTGTAGATCAGCCATTTTCACAGTTTCTGAGAACTTGTTGGGGAGTTTGTTTTAATGCATTAAATGAAATCAAAAGCATCAAAAGTAACAGATCTACAAGCTCACAACGTGCCCACTCGCACCGTGTCTCGAGCATGCATATTTGCTACTTTTGTGTGACACTGTAGTGTTTATTTAACAATAATTTAACTGTTGAGAGCGTACCGTGAAACTTACGGGTCTATTTGCTTTCATGTTACGCTCTCAACAGGTAAATCTCTAATATCTATACATCATTATTTTAGCTGGGGACCACCTGGAACCCCCTCAAGGACCACTGGTGGTCCCTGGACCACTGCAGTAGGGGGTGTGACTGGTGGTCCCCGGACCACTGCAGTAGGGGGTGGTCCCTGGACCACTGCAGTAGGGGGTGTGACTGGTGGTGTCTGTGATCCTGAAACCAATACCCCCGCATAGCCCACATATGCTGGCTGACTCTCGTGTTTTGTGTGTTTTTTTCCCTCTCCTGTGTGACCTGTTGTCTTTTGTCCTCCACGCGCGCCCAGCCCAGCCCAGCCCAGCCCAGCGCTGCATTGTGTGGCCGGCGGTCTCTCCTCTCCCGTGTGTGAAGCGCTGGAGGTGAAAACAAAGACAGGGCAGCAGCCGTTGGACTGATAACGGCCGCGGAACAAACCAACGTCTTTTTGTTAAAGCCTGAGCCGAGGCGCCGACCGACGCACCTCAAGGCTGCCAACAATGGAACACCTTCAGTGTGAAGAGGCCCCTTCAAAGGAAACACCAGAAATACAACGCCCCCCCCCCCTCTCTCTTATCCCTATACGTTAACTATACACACACACGCACGCACACAGGTCAGTGTTACTATACTTTCGAGGACGTCAACTAGGGATGCACCGAAAATTTGGTTGTTAGTTACAACATGCCTAAAATAACTTGAAGCTAATTTTTTTAAGTAATTGCAAAAAGGTGCCATGATCCGATTCATCGATTCATCGTTTACATAATCGCCCGATGAATCGATTATGAAAATAATCGTTAGTTGCAGCCCTAGAACACACCAGAACCTTCAGAACACACCAGAACCTGACAACAGTTTTCTCAAATGTGAGGAAAACACATTTTATTACAACCATGTCAGTTCGATCCCTGTGGGTTTTGCTAGAGTTAGAGGTTCCCGGTTCGATCCCTGTGGGCTCCGCCAGAGTTAGTGTCAAAGACTCTGAACCCCTGATTGCTCCCGGTGAGGCAGGTTGGTGCCTTGCATGGTTTCCTCCACCATCAGTGTGTGAATTTAATGCACAATCTATGTAAAGGTGTGTCTGTGAATGTGTGTGTGAATGGGTGAATGTAATGCACAATCTATGTAAAGGTGTGTGAATGTGTGTGTGTGTGTGTGTGTGTGTGTGTGTGTGTGTGTGTGTGTGTGTGTGTGTGTGTGAATGGGTGAATGTAATGCACAATCTATGTAAAGGTGTGTGAATGTGTGTGTGAATGGGTGAATGTAATGCACAATCTATGTAAAGGTGTGTGAATGTGTGTGTGTGTGTGTGTGTGTGTGTGTGTGTGTGTGTGTGTGTGTGTGAATGGGTGAATGTAATGCACAATCTATGTAAAGGTGTGTGAATGTGTGTGTGTGAATGGGTGAATGAAATGCACAATCTATGTAAAGGTGTGTGAATGTGTGTGTGAATGGGTGAATGAAATGCACAATCTATGTAAAGGTGTGTGAATGTGTGTGAATGGGTGAATGTGGGGGACACAGATCATCTGGTAACCTTACCTGAAGCACCAAAATGGCCGCTGGCGAGTGACGTTTGCCGGGCCTTCCCAGAGGACACGGGAGGAGCGAACATCTGGAATGACAAAACATTGGGAATAAAAACACCACCACCACCAACAACAACGGCAACGGCACATTCAATGTAATGAATGTGTTGGGTTTTAACTTTTAAGACGTCCTTTCAGACGTTTTAACTTTTAAGACGTCTTTTAAGACGTCCTTTAGGACGTCCTTTCAGAGCGACCAGGTGATCTGTTTAGGCTTCTATGTGCTCCCATGATGACCTAGAAGACTCCATTGTCTCGACCACTTTATTAACTTTAACGCAGTTTCATTGGCGAGTCGTTATAGCTCGGTGCAACAAAACAGCCGACCTACAAGCTTCGCAACGCCTTGGAGAGCTTGCAGATTGGTTATTTTAATACTTTTGGAACATTTTCTGAGTGGGGCGTTAAAGTGGTTTAAAAAGTAAGAGTCAATTCCAGCCATCATTCTCTCAGAGGATCTGATCTGAACTCTTTCCGTGCCGCGCATGCGCACATCGAATGGCATTCCGTTGAAAGGGATACCGGAGAACTCGCGAGTCGCGAGACATGGCCAAAGCATTTCCGGGGGTCCCCAGCAGCCAAAAACGTTGAGGAGAACCCCTGGTCTAGGGAAACTGCCCCCGCCAGCGGTCGACTGTACGCAGAAAACGTCGGCCAAGTCGTCATGGGCACAGAAAGAGGTTAAACTCATTGACCGCCGATGTCGAGATTCTCGTCGCGATTCGTTTTCGAGGGGTTTACGGTAGAGGGCGCTCTGCCGCAGCTCTGTGAATGAGCCACCAAAAAGAGTGCATCCAGTACTTCACATAACTTTCATGGAGGTGTTTTTAAAAAGTTGCCGATAGCGCCATGTTGAACTCTGCTGCTAATAAACAACGCGCTATGATTTACGTTCGGACACTAACGTTATGTCTACACCATAGTCACATATTTCAGCAGGTCACCAATTTCACCGTAACACCACCATGCTGGAGTGAGTGAGCGAGTGGACGAGATTCTGGGCATTGAAATTCAGCTACGGAAGACTGATGTCAATATCAGTAGAGGATGCAAATCCACAGGTTCATGTACTTTTTATGTGCATTATAATCCCCAAAAGGGGATTTTAGATAGCCTCATATAAGAACTGTTTTTGAAAAATAAACATGTCATCCCGGGCCGTTGCACTCATATGGATATTAAGAATCAACTGACTGTTGACACTATTGTTACTGCTACTGAATTAGTTACATTTGTATCATATATGAGTGACTGACGGTCGCAAACGATACAGAGACACCTCCCTGACAATAATGCAGAGACAGCTTGTTTATTTTGGGCCACAATGCTTATATGAAACGATTTTAAGATAAACTACTTCCGTGAACCAGTGGGAATCGAGGGGACGAGCGAGTGACGTCAGGACTTTGTCGCTCTATTGTAGCAGTAGAAGTGTGTTCAGGTCAGGACAGGTGCATTGTGGGTAACGTGGTTCTTTCTTACCGCGCTGAAGTCCAGCAGGTCGCTGAGCTCCTTGTCCGTTCCCACGGCGGCCATTCTCTGCTGCGGCGGAGCCTGCGGCTTCCCGCAGCCGCCACCACCGGGGGGCTCCAGTCTCTGCAGCTTCCCGCACCCACCACCGGGGGGCTCCAGTCTCTGCTGCTGCTGCTTCCCCCAGCCACCAGCAGGGGGCTCCAGTCTCTGCTGCTGCTGCTTCCCCCACCCACCACCGGCAGGGGGCTCCAGTCTCTGCTGCTTCCCACACCCACCACCAGGGGGCTCCAGTCTCACTGCGTCACCACCAGAACCGGGATGATCCCGCCTCACTGCGTGACTGTAAGAAGGACGACACGTTCACTTTCTACTAAATGTCTTCTAAATCCTCAGTTTTCTTAAAAAACCTTGTTTCTATGTCAATTCAATGGAACTTTATTGGCATGAGTAAACATGTTTCTATATCAACATGTCTATAGAGCGTCGCAGTCTCGCCCCCTACCACCAGGGCTCAGGAAATTATTATCCGTTCATTTTCCTCATAGACATTTCAAAAAGTATTTATTTAAAGACGTTTACGCTGCGGACAAAGCCAACTCTTGTCGTGACAAATCATGACAACAAACACAATTTTTCGGGCCAAACAAAGAATTAGAAAGTAGAAAAAAACGGCAGGTTACAACACTTTTTTTGTGGTTTTTTGTCCATGAAATTATTTGTGTTGTCCAAAATATTGTGTGTGTAGTCATGATTTGTCACGACTCGAGTTGGCTTCGTACGACGCTTAAAAGGTCTTTAAATAAATACTTTTTGAAATGTCTATGGGAAAAATGCATTGGGGACGGGACTGCGACGCTCTATATCAGTGGTGCTCAAAGGTTTTCATGTCAAGGACCTCCAAAATTAGCCCATATGTGAATATTTTTGATAACAGAGATAGTCATGTCATGCGGCAAGACTGACTGTTCAGGAGAGGAAAAAAACTGATTTTTATTGTTTGTTTTTTTAAATCCAAATTGAGTTAATATCACAGGCAGACTTTTCACATACTAGAGCATGTCTGAAATAAACGTCAGAGCTGAAATCGACATGTAAATATGAAATAAATGCTTAAACATGTAGCTAGGTGTAATGTTAGAGTCCACAGAATACATTTAAATATTGAAATAAATGCTTAAACATGTAGCTAGGTGTAATGTTAGAGACCACAAAAGACATGTAAATATTGAAATAAATGCTTAAACATGTAGCTAGGTGTAATGTTAGAGACCACAGAAGACATGTAAATATTGAAATAAATGCTTAAACATGTAGCTAGGTGTAATGTAAGAGACCACAGAAGACATGTAAATATTGAAATAAATGCTTAAACATGTAGCTAGGTGTAATGTTAGAGACCACAGAAGTGAACCTTTCCAAGCCTGTTTTCTCAACTCGCCATTTCTCTGCAAGACATTATACTCTATAAGCCATATCTCCAAAACTGGTGGGTCAAACTGAACAACCAATATGTAAATGTTAAGCTATGATTCCCTGCAATTCCCTGCTTTCATAATGGGAATCATATAGACGAAAATTCTAAAAAATCCAATGGCAGTCCCTCAGTCAAATTTGGCCACATATGTATTGAGCCCTGGCCGAAGGCATGGGGAGAGAGTATGTTTTGTTGTCTCCACCAGGCCGAAGGCATGGGGAGAGAGTATGTTTTATTGTCTCCACCAGGCCGAAGGCATGGGGAGAGAGTATGTTTTGTTGTCTCCACCAGGCCGAAGGCATGGGGAGAGAGTATGTTTTATTGTCTCCACCAGGCCGAAGGCACACACACACAGTCACACACACACACACACACACACACACACACACACACACACATGCTTCAGTAGTGGATTACGTAAGTGTAAATGGGAGGACATGAGGAGAGTTCTCCTAAGTGGCATGTTTTCTGGGTTAATTAAATGACAGTGAAAGTATTCCCCCCCCCCCCCGTCATCACATCCCCCTAAGGGGGTGGGGAGCGTTTGGAGGATATCCCCCTGAGAGCCACCACAACCAGCCTAGAATCAATCAATGGACGGTCAACTAGACCAACAGCTGATGACTGACAGATAATGACCGTCCCCAGAGATGGGATGTTGTTGACACGTCTTTGGACACACATTTACGACAAGGAGGTCCGATAAACACAACAACGCTTGCTGTTGGGCTGGGGAAGCTGCGGGTAAGCAGAGGATGACCCATTCTGACCGGAGATCAGATTCTAAAAAAAATGTCTGTTTGAAAATGACAGTTTTCTGAAAAAGCTGTATGTTTCTATGTCAGTCGTTCTTTGATTTTTTTCAAAAATAGCAAACCTACAAGCTCGTAGCGCGCCACTCGGTGGCGCGCTATGAGCTTGTAGGTATGCTATTTTTAAATAGCTAAAGCATGACATAATGCTAACACCAAAAGGGGTTCCCGCCCAAAATGGGTTAAAATAGGGTGCGTTTGGCATCCCAAAAATGCAGTTTATAGTTTAGCCCATTTAGGCCTGACGTCGAAATAAAAAACAATGCCTTTTTTAAATGTATTTTGTTTTCTGAAAGACCTCATATTTCTATATCAGTGGTTCTCAATATTTCATGTCAAGGACCACAACAATGATATGTAATTGGCCTCCGACCCCCCCCCCCCCCCCTCCGACCCCCCCCCCCCCCCATCTGAAAATATGTTGTTCCAGGGACCTTCCCTAGAAGCAAAGATTTGAGTTAAAAATGTTCGCTCTTAAAGAATATATATATTCAAAGATCTGCACAACATTTTCCAGATTTTTTCAAAAATAGCAGACCTACAAGCTCTTAGCGCGCCACTCGGTGGCACGCTATGAGCTTGTAGATCTGCTATTTTTCAATAGCTAAAGCATAACATGATGCTAACACCAAAAGGGGTTCCCGCCCCAAAATGGTTTAAGGGACGCAATACAACAACGACCTCTGCATCTACGGGATGCACTAACTGTACTCAGCATGTGTACAAAATAAATACATATTATAGCCAGAGTAATATAAAATATGTAGAGCATTATTTGTTTATTCTAGTTTTTTTTTTTTTTGCTAGCTTTAGTTATAATAATAATTTCTTATTCCGTTTTCTACATGAATATAATATAACCACATTATAACCATATACAATTAAATGGGAGTTGTAAAAACAACAAAATATGACGTTGTTGAAGTGGGACTCATAAACTGAGACTTCCTTTAGTTTTAGTCACCTGGAATGTTTTAGTGTTTTAGTGGACCGAATGTCATGTGATTTAAGTCGACTAAATCTAGTTGATTTAGCCGATGAAAATGTATTTCGGTGGGCCTTGATGCCGTTGTAATGAAAGATGTTACACTTGCTGAAAATAGCAGATATACAAGCTTGCGACGCGTTGTGAGCTTGTAGATCTGCTATTTTCAGCATGCAACCAAGTGCAAAATGACTTATACTGGACATCTTGTCCACTAGTCCCTTCCCAACATTTTAATCTAGTTTCTATTTGTTGACAAAATTGTCAGTATATTTAGTCTCAGTTTTACTCATCATAGCTTAGTATTCATTTAGTTTACATGTAGTTTTTGTCATTGAAAAAAGGTAGTCGATGACCATTTTTCGTCTTAGTTTTTAGTCGACAAAAAACAACACTGGTCCCAGTTGGTCCCCAGCTAAATGATGGAGAGTTGGTAACCAAATGGACCCCCCTTTATTAGATATTTAACTGTTGAGAGCGTAAAATGAAACCTTCAGCCTTGTAGGGAATTCCAGAATTGTTGCTCCTCGTGCTTGCGTGCGCGCATGTGCGTGTGTGCCACTGCGTCAACAGGCCATCATTGAGGACTTTCCCTGCTGAAGCCACATCTAAACAGGTGCCTGTCTTGAATGACGACCTATGGTTAAACGACAACGCCACACTGGTACTTCTTCTCTCTGCCCTCGGGAGCTCAGCTGGAGATGCCTGGCTGACTGGGTTATAGTCTTCTCTGACTCACAACATTATAACTTACTGGGTTATAGTCTCCTCTGACTCACAACATTATAACTTACTGGGTTATAGTCTCCTCTGACTAACAACATTATAACTTACTGGGTTATATAGTCTCCTCTGACTCACAACATTATAATTTACTGGGTTATAGTCTCCTCTGACTCACAACATTATAACTTACTGGGTTATAGTCTCCTCTGACTCACAACATTATAACTTACTGGGTTATAGTCTCCTCTGACTCACATTATAACTTACTGGGTTATAGTCTCCTCTGACTCACAACATTATAACTTACTGGGTTATATAGTCTCCTCTGACTCACAAAATTATAACTTACTGGGTTATAGTCTCCTCTGACTCACATTATAACTTACTGGGTTATATAGTCTCCTCTGACTCACATTATAACTTACTGGGTTATAGTCTCCTCTGACTCACATTATAACTTACTGGGTTATATAGTCTCCTCTGACTCACAAAATTATAACTTACTGGGTTATAGTCTCCTCTGACTCACAACATTATAACTTACTGGGTTATAGTCTCCTCTGACTCACATTATAACTTACTGGGTTATATAGTCTCCTCTGACTCACATTATAACTTACTGGGTTATAGTCTCCTCTGACTCACATTATAACTTACTGGGTTATATAGTCTCCTCTGACTCACAAAATTATAACTTACTGGGTTATAGTCTCCTCTGACTCACAACATTATAACTTACTGGGTTATAGTCTCCTCTGACTCACATAAACCTGCTTTAGCCTCCTTAACCCCTCCTTGGACCCGAGACAAGATTTAAGAAAAACAGTTTTCTGAAAACCCTATGTTTCTTTGTCAGTGGTGCTCAACCTTTTGACTCCCAATGGGCCCCCATCTGTAGCGTCTCAAACTATAGGATCATAAAATGCAGAGAGACAGTAAACTATAGGATCATAGAATGCAGAGAGACAGTGTAGTGTCTCAGTAAACTATAGGATCATAGAATGCAGAGAGACAGTGTAGTGTCTCAGTAAACTATAGGATCATAGAATGCAGAGAGAGAGTGTATAGCGTCCCAGTAAACCAGTAAACCAACTACTCTAATACTATGTAACAACTTTCTTATGTGTATTTATGTGTATTGTGTGTCTGAGTGAGTGTGTACCATTACCCCAAAAAGGTGTATAAATATGTCATAAATACCTGTTCATTTTGCCTCACACTGCTGCTAGCACGCCAATTAGCCACAAGTTTTAAAAACTAAACTTGCATTTAATTCCCACGACGCATGGCTAATAAAGAGCTCTTGGGAAGCCCTAATAATCCTGACCTGGATGGTAGTCGAGAAAAAACAACAAAAGACAAAATACAAGTAAAGCCAAAAGGTTGAGTTGAATCGATATGTCCAGGAAAACACATGCCTCAGTAGTAGCTAGCTATTAGCACACACACACACACACACACACACACACACACACACACACACACACACACACACACACACACACACACACACACACACACACACACACACACACACACACACACACACACACACACACACACACACACACACACACACACACACACACAGATATCAGTTTTAAGTTTTGTCACCCTGTGCACATTAAAAGTGAGGAGTCTGCACCAGATATACAGCTAGATAGCTATAAACACAATACGAGATCACAATACTGGTATCGTATTCGGTAACGTATTCGGTATAGGCCGACAAAGAAATTGTGGGATCGGGAACGATAAAAGTGCATCGGGACATCCCAACTTTAAACCCATTTTGGGGCGGGAACCCCTTTGTGTTTTAAACATTATGTTATAATTTAGCTATTGAAAAATAGCAGACCTACAGGGGGGGGGGGTCCTTGATATGAAATAGTTTGAACACCACTGACATAGAAACATAAGATTTTTCAGAAAACTGTTGGGATTTAGAACGAAGCCATTTTTTACAACGTAAAAAAGTACAACGTTTGCCTCTGAGATGCAGTGGAGTAGAAGTACTGAAGATTGGAAATACTACACTAAAGTTAAGGTAAAATACCTAAAAGTTGTACAGCACTTATAAGCAGGCTAAATGTACTTAAGTTACTTTCCCCGCTACTGGGGTGTGTGTGTGTGTGTGTGTGTGTTTGTGTGTGCACGTGCGCGTGCGGGGTTTGTGCATGTGTGCGTATGTGAGCTCGCCTCGCCAGGCTCTCATTGAGTTGAGGTCAAAATGGGGGAGAAGAGAAGTGCTTCTAAGCCCCTCCTAACAAATGGAAGTTACACCCCCCCCCCCCCCCCCCCCGCCCCACACACACACACACACACACACACCACCAAGTGGGCCTGCCTTCCCTTCCCTTCCCTTTATACCCGATTGGACAGAAATCTGCTTTTTTTTCCCTGTCACAGACAAAACAAAAGAACAATTCCTATGACAGGAAGTTTATCCGTGACTGCTCAATGGGGCACACACACACACACACACGCCAGTCAGTAGTGTGTGTGTGTGTGTGTGTGTGTGTGTGTTTTGTTTAAAGGGAACCTAAAATACCTGTTGCCTCTCTCTCTCTCTCTCTCTCTGGAGGAGGAGAATGGAGTCAGTGGCTACTGGAGTTAGACTCTAGACGTAATTTTATCGACTCTAGGATTGAAAATATCAGAATGCTTCTATAGGAGAGTCTAAATATTAGACTTCTCCTCTTCTCTGGTGCACACAGACCCCATCCGTCCCTCGGTCGTTTTTAAAACAGCGACTAAACTTAAGTTTCAACTTTGACAGCAAAGTGGTGTTGAGGTTCCAGACCATTATTATTTATTATCAAACACACACATTTATAATCTCTCTCTCTCTCGCTCTCACTGCTTTTAACGTTACGGTGGCTGTAATAACTAAATAATAACAATGATATATATATAATATCATATTATTAACCCATTTAGGCCCGATGTAAAAAATAAAAAAACGTTCGCTCTGAAAGAATATATATATTCAAAGATTTGTGCCGCATTTTTTTTTACGATTTTTCAAAAATAGCTTATAGTATAACATAATGCTTAGTTAAAACACCAAAAGGGGTTCCCGTCCTTAATGGGATAATAACAAAAACAATGGTATATATAATATTATATTATTAAACTCAAGTCAAGTTCATTTTGTACTTTTTTGGGATGTTTTAAAAAGAGAGGATTTACAATTAGCCTAAGATTTAGACTCTCGTCTCGTAGATGTATTGTATTCTTATCTATTCTGACATTTGATGTATTTTACCCAGAGTCTACAATCTTAGGCTGGGGGGGACAATATTTATTACACTAGCAGCAACTTATAACCAACCAAAAGTACAGCAGTCTAAATCTATAATAAATATGATAGTAATGATTTCAGCTCAAACAGATTATTATCATTATCATTATGCAATCATTATGTGTGGATAACAACAGGTGTCTACGAATGTTTAGAATTACACAAGAATGCACGTCTTGTTTTCTACGCCATCCCCCCCCCCCCCCCCCCACACACACACACACGTCAAGGCGTCGGTGTACATTTGCTGAAAGTATGCTAGACATGTCATAATGGTGCTGTTAGAACTCATTAACAACTCCAGTCACTCATAATGATGAACATGCTGTGATAATGTTATTATGGAGGCATTTTAAACGACACGAGCGCGCGCGCACACACACACACACACACACACACACACACACACACATTTTAACAGCTTTTCAACAAAAATACACATGTTGGCCTACTAGTGAAACTATACAGCTTTAAACTAGGCCGGACACACGCACGCGCACACACACACACACACACACACACAGAGTCACACACAACTTGAAACACATTCGCCACACACTCAGTCACACACACACTCTCTCTCTTTCACACACACACACACACACACACACACACACACACACACACACACACACACACACACCAAAAGAAAGTTGAAATAACTAAACGCGAATTAAGACAATAAAACCCCGTCACAGACTCCTAAACTACAACACATGCAACAAAACAAACACTTATTAAACAACATATTCTCCATAATAATAGACTCCACTTATTAAACAACACATTCTTCATAATAATAGGCATGTTTTACAAAGTCTAAAAGCAACAACAACATAACGTAATGTTTAGAGGTTTACCTGGAGGAGAACACCGTGTCATCCACGGAGTTGGACCCGAAGAAAAACACACCCGAAAAACAACCAAGTTCTGATGGAGGATTTACCAAGGAGAGAAAAAAAAACTCTCTCTCTCTGTGTGTCTCTATGTCTCTCTCCCTCCGGACCTGATGAGAAGGAATGGATACAATATATCCACCAGAACAGAACGTCGCCCCCCCCCCTCTCTCTCTCTCTCTCTCTCTCCAAAAAATAAAGCCAACAACTCGATACAATGTTTCACCGCCGAGCAGGCGACAACAACAACACCAACATTACAATAACAATAACTCCGTTTGTTCTTCTCGCTGTTTGTTACAAATGGCTACAAATGTAACCATTTGCTTTTCCTCCTCGCAGAAGAAGACATGTTTTTTTTTCTCTCTCTCTCTTCTCTTCAACAGAACAGCCTCCACATTGTCGCTGCTTCTTTCCAAAAAACCGACCGTGTGTGTGTGTGTGTGTGTGTGTGTGTGTATCCCTCCGCCGGGCGGACCACCACCACCAGCAGGGCGACTCCAAGTAGAAACCCAGCCCAGGCGCAGGCTGCTAAAACACGGCCTCACAGCGCTAGCAGAGCCGGGGGATACTGTAGGACCTCCGTCCCTCCGCGGGTTCAACGTCCCTCCCCCGAGGAAAAGAGAGCTCGTTTCGGGGGGCAGCGGGGCTGTCGACGGACGGTGGAGCCCCCGGACGGGTCGGGCCAGCGGGCGGGGGTCGAGATTCGAGAAACAACACAACAACGCCGGGCAACGTGAGTCAAGCAGCCCGGGTCCGGTGGCCTGAGCCTGGGCTTGGCGGTGCGGTGCGGTGCGGTGTGGAGCTACTGCTGCTAGCATACAGTCTACACGCAGGCAGGAGGGTGGGGGGGGGGGGGGTGGGTTGCCAGGTTGTGGGACAGACATAACGCAAAGCCAGGTCTGTGAACTGAAAACAAGCCTAAAACTAGAACACTATCCCATCAAGAATCAACATCCATTCATTCATGTATTTATTTATGTATTAATCATCCCAAGGGACCCTTGGCTCTCAGGTGCCCTTCAGGGAAATTGGACCACCGGGTTTGAGGCCCTGAGTGAAAACAGCTCCTGGGGACCTTCACCATTGATTTTGTTACATTTTGGTCAAACATTATGATGAAAACACACACATTTCGCACAAACACGTACGCCCCAACATAACGTGAAAAGTGTCATTTATTTATTTAATTAATAATCACCCCCCCTCCCAAAAAGAAAATCACACCCATGTGAACTGAGTGGTGCAACTCCCCTCCCCCCCTCTCTCTCTCTCTCTCTCTCTCTCTCTCTCTCTCTCTCTCTCTCTCTCATTAGCAGGCAACAGTGCAGCACTGTCTCTCTCTCTCTGTTTCTGGCACAACAGCGCCCCTACATGAACACATAGGTGAACACCGACATTGCTGTGGTTGCACCACTCAAAAAAATCTAGTATAGGGTTCCCTGGCAAAAAGCTTTTATTTTTCCAGATGGGGGTCCGTGTGGATAAATAAATAAATGAGGGTCCTTGACGTGAAGACGTTCGAGAAACACTGGTTTAAATGTAACAACATTTGTTATCCTAAATGTCTTTAAATGTTCTGATGAATTGTACATGACGTAAACAAGTCTTAGAACTGAACCCATTCTACAAAAACTGGTAATACAATGTCCAATCAATCAGTATAAACCAGTGGTAAATGGTGCATTTATATATATTCATATAGCGCCTTTATCCAAGGCGCTTTACATAGATTGTGCTTTACATTCACCCATTCTCACACACATTCACACACCGATGGCGGCAGAAAACCATGCGAGGCACCAACCTGCACATCAGGAGCAATTTGGGGTTCAGTGTCTTGCTCAAGGACACTTGGACACTAACTCTGGGGGAGCCCACAGGGTTCGAACTATAGCAACCTTGCTGTTCCCATCCGGCCACTCTACCCCCCTGAGCCAGGGGTCCTTGAGGGGGTTCCAGGGGGTCCCCCAGCTAAATGATACCACCAACCAAATGGACCCTTATGGGTCTGTAACTCTGAGAGTGTACAAATGGACCCTTAGGGTCTGTAACTCTGAGAGTGTACAAATGGACCCTTATGGGTCTGTAACTCTGAGAGTGTACAAATGGACCCTTTTGGGTCTGTAACTCTGAGAGTGTAACACATGGAACCAAATGGACCCTTATGGGTCTGTAACTCTGAGAGTGTACAAATGGACCCTTAGGGTCTGTAACTCTGAGAGTGTACAAATGGACCCTTATGGGTCTGTAACTCTGAGAGTGTACAAATGGACCCTTTTGGGTCTGTAACTCTGAGAGTGTAACACATGGAACCAAATGGACCCTTATGGGTCTGTAACTCTGAGAGTGTACAAATGGAAGAACTTTGGGGGGAAAACTGGCTTAAGAAAACAAGCAGACATGGCAACACTTCTCACACGGGTCTATATGTGCATGCGCGCGGCGGAGGGACACCACGTATATACGCACGCAGGCACGGCACAGCGCGGCTGTAGACTAGTCAGTGTGTGAGTGCACGAGATGGAATGATAATATCCGAGCCCGGCAGCCAATGGGGTGGCAGGGAAGCCGTGATTGACGCGCGGGGCGCCACCAATGAACGGGCTGCTCGAGCGATTATCCCCTAGTCGGAGGGGGCGGGGTCGGTTTGGTGCCAATGCTGCTAGTAGAAAAAAAAATGCATAAATTGAGTGTAAGAGAGAGAGAGAGGGAGAGGGAGAGAGGGAGAGAGGGAGAGAGAGAGGGAGAGAGGGAGAGGGAGAGGGAGAGGGAGAGGGAGAGAGAGGGACAGAGAGAGAGGGAGAGAGAGAGAGGGACAGAGAGAGAGAGAGAGCACTTGCCCTAGCCCCTTAGATAGCACTCTTAGATAGCATTTTATACAGACTTAGCATGTTATGTAGACAGCACTATAGAATTGCATTGTATGCAGTCATAGCACGTCATATAGTACATAAGTATTAAATGTATAGTATAGTATATATGTAGCCTATATAGTTTATATGTATTGTTCCATTATATAGATACTCCACTGTTACGTTCTTATATAGCTTACGCATGTTTCAAAACTACATTTTATATAATTATGTGATGTATTGCCATGCTTTTTGTTATACTGTTTAATGTAAATCGCTCTGGATTAAGAGCGTCTGATTAATTGTAAATTGGAGAGAGAGAGAGGGAGAGTTTAGGCCTATTATTTATTTATTATAGTTTTATATGATGTTTTTAGTAGGCCACTATAGGCCTATACTGTATATTTGTATGTCATTAACCCATATGCTGAACGGGAACACATTTTGGTGTTAGCATCATGTTATGCTTTAGCTATTGAAAAATAGCAGATCTACAAGCTCGTAGCGCGCCACCGAGTGGCGCTCTACGAGCTTGTAGGTCTGCTATTTTTGAAAAATCAAAGAACAACTTGACATTTTTAGAATCTGATCTCAGGTCAGAATGGGTTAATCAGACCAGTGTGTGTGTGTGTGTGTCCAGTGGAAACCTTGTATGAATCTGATCTCAGGTCAGAATGGGTTGAATATGAAGGATACCGAATGGAAACAAACAAGCCATATTTAATAGGCTTTCTAAAGTAACAGACCATGATGTATTTGAAGTTCTCAACTGTATCTTCCTGTGCTTTGTTGTTAATAAAGTTATGTTAAATTTATTTCAATCGAGAGAGAGAGAGAGAGAGAGAGAGAGATAGAGAGAGAGAGGGAAAGAGTGTGAGTGTGTGTGTGTGTGTGTGTGTGTGTAAATTGTTGTCTACACAGTCCCAGACAGACAGTATAGGTGTGTTTATGGTTAATTGGTTCCGTTTACGGTCGGTTGGCTGTGGACCAAATCCTGGACAGAACGTGTACAGTTATGCTGTGAGCCTTTGATCTGTGTATATATATATATATATATATATAGGCTGCTGTGTGTGTGTGTGTGTGTGTGTGTGTGTGTGTGTGTGTGTGTGTGTGTGCGCGCGCATGTGTGTGTGTGCGTGTGTGTGTGTGCGTGTGTGCGTGTGTGTGTGTGTGCGTGCCCAGGCCTTATATAACATTGTGCTGTATCACTTTGAGTTTTCAGCCGAAGCAGAATGTTGTCGATATGAATCTGAATTGACTCATCACTGTAGTTGGAGCCGACAGCTGGGGCCTAACTGTGTGAGTGCGTGCATGCGTGTGTGTGTGTGTGTGTGTGTGTGTGTGTGTTTGTGCTCGTGTTCGTGCGTGCGTGTGTTCGTGCATGTGTGCGTGCGCGTGCTTGTGTGTGTGTGTGTGTGTGTGTGTGTGCGCATGTAACGTATAGATATATGGTGTGTTGTAGGGATGCACCGAAAGGGAAATTCTTGGCCGAAAACGAATACCGAATATAGGAAACAGTTAGCCGAAAACCGAATACTGAATATTCCGAATATGAATAATATATTTTTTTTCCTACCATTGCTGTAGGCCGTACCCTCCAGGGGACCACGGTCAACCTTCCCCCGTGTTTCTTCACTGGTCCGATCCAGAAGAACACAGTTTTGCCGGGCCATATACTGCATGCTACAGAGCTGACAATGAGGTTATATCTTCTCTCTGGTAGTCCTGCCTCAAAGCAGACCAGAGGTCGAAAACTGTCGTTCCCTGATGTCATCGCTATAGGGACACATGATGTCATCGCTATAGGGACACATGATGTCATCGATAGGGACACATGCTTCAGTAAAGCAGGAACTGGGGGTGGCAATGAAGGACCGGGAAGTCTGGCGTGGGTGGCATTGTGGAATCCAATGGCACGGTCGAAAAACGATGATGATGAAATGATGGAGAGTTGGCAACCAAATGGACCACTAGAGATCTTCAACTGTAAAATGAAACCAAATGGACCCGTATCCATTTGGCTTAATGTTACGCTCTCAGAGTTAGATTATTGTTAGACATCTGCATTGTACTTCATTTACAAGAAGTCTACACGAATAGAGACCGTAGAAGCATTGTTATTTTGATGAACGTGTGCCTGTTTATCTCTCCTAATGGTACCAACTACAATTCCCATTATGCTTTGGTGTTGTAGTCCAGGAAGTAAGTGAGCCCAGTGTCCATGACATCAGAGACAGTACGCTCACTCTTAGAGTATATTATGAAAG